>NC_135498.1:188664744-189030207 GCF_052857255.1 Amblyomma americanum | reverse complement strand
AACATCCATGTGTGTAGGACATTATTGCCTGCAGCTGGTTTGAAGCATGCCCATGTGCTGGTACACAGAAACTCTGTCTTTACTCAACTGCTAGGATCTTATAGCACATTCTGCGTAAAATTTCACTCCTACTTTAGGTTTGAGGATATGGTAGAAACAGAAGTGCATCTGGTGAGTGTGTGAAATAGCGTGTACCTGCTGATGAGGGAGAACAGCAGCGATTTTTCAAATCAGGATGCATGTGATGCCTCACTGGGACGTGGCATGTTTTGAGAGATTATAGGTGGCGGTGCCTCCGTTGTCTTGTGCTGCTGCAGGTGAAGGAGACCCGGCGGTCGCTGCAGGACAGCCGGTCGGGGCTCCAGGAGCTGACCATCGGCCACCACCTGGACGACCGGGCACACATTGTGGGCCGCAAGCGCAACCGCCGCACGGGCGAGGAGGATGAGACTGTTGAATATGTCAACCTCGATGAAGGTGATTTCCGTTGTTTTTCTGGAGGCACCCCCTTAATTCGTAACAATATTTTTTTGCACACGATGGGAGGTTTTGTGTGATAGCACTGGCAGAAGGGCATATACGCACCTGTTGCTGCACATGGGCACACACATGGATGCGGAGCCTTTGTACAGTGCCTCACTGATGGGGGGGTTTGGACATAATGCGCCAATTCAATTTTTTTCTGCCATGCTGCGCCAAAAATGTTAACTGGCCGAAATTGCACCAGAGGCCAGGTGAAACCGACACCATTTTGCTGCTCAGTATGTTGCACCTCTCTGGCTTTCATAGGAGTGTGAGAACATCCGAAAGTGTAGATAGCTCAATCCGCGGTTTTTCGAAGTATTTGACCCTTCTGAATATGCGGGAATCACTCGCTGCCAGACATTGCGGATTCCAGCACGAGTTGTGATGTTGGGCGTTGCATGAAAGCAATGCGTTGGTTGGAGGCAGTCGAGAGCCAATGCGGCCGCCACGCGCTATAGCGGATCGGAAAATGATGTGGAGCACCACGTGGCACACGATAGTGCCGGCGAAGAAAACAGTGGAGTGCCAGTGCAGTTGTCATTTCTGATCACGCGCCGCATGTGGAAATATGTCTTGTGAAGATGATAAAGCGGGCAGATCTCCCGCACGCTTGCACATCCACCAGTCAGTTCATGGCGAACACTTTCATCCTACACGATTTTTGCATATCAGAACCCAGGAACTGTGCATGTTAAACCGCAGGGGACAAGAAAAAAAAAGAATGAATACAATGAAAGGATCGGAGCCAGCCTAGGGCGATCGGATCTTGACAGCGAGACTCGCATACTGGTGCATAGTTGCCTGTTTGGGAAGGTTGCACTTACCCCACTTTCGTCCTCGTAGCATTCCTGTTATTCCAGCATGCCGGAGCTTCGTGCTCGTGACATACTGTTTGCTGTTTGCTGTGCAGCAAAGCCTCCTCACGTGCGATGCCACACACAAAGAAGCTCTGGCACTACCACTGAAAGAAGCTGTGGGGACCTTTGCCTTTATGGAGCAGTATAGCATTTGACGCAACTACAAAAATTATGTCGCGGAGTTCATCTTGAAAAGCATTGCCCAGGTTTTCACCAAATAAATTTTACTTTCACGCTAACGGTTTTTAACAAGGTGATGGTTCGGGCTAATGGGTATGCGTTATGATCCGTAGAGCCGCAACAAAACAGGGGACAAACACAAGCGCTAATTTCAATTAGCACTTGTGTTTGTCCCCTGTTTTGTGGCTGCGCTATAGATCATAACGGTTTTTAGCAGTGTTGGGGGTCAATTAAACATTCGGGTGTTTTCTAGTGCAATAGCACTTAAGCCTGCACTCAGCGATTTCGCTGATCTTTGTCTGAAGCCTGCTTCGCGTGAGGCAACCTAGGTGGTCGCCTTAGATGGCAGGTAGGCCACCTAGGTCATGTGACCTTTTGCCGTCGTCACAACCTGCCCACCGGATTGTGAGCAGACTCGTCACCATGACAGGTGGCAGTTAAATTAATTATTGGCTGCAAGAGGTTGCTCAGGAAGTGCAATCAGGATTGCACAAGCCGCACACGTGGCAGCACAAGGAGGAGCAGCCTTATTTACGGCCTTTCTGTTATTTCGAGCCAGAAGGTGACAGTGTTCGCTCTGGTCTGGTTGTGTTGCCTTTGGCATTACCTGAGGCAGCCCGCGGTGTTGGGATTCAGGTAGCGTGACTGGGCCGGAGAAGAGACAAGGACGATCAGAGAAAGAAAACTTGGAAAACTTTGTACAAAGACTATTTACATAATGTACAAGTAAGGGCAACTGAGAGTGCTTCACAGTAAAGAGAGCTTCTTAGCAGTCGGGAGTCTCTCCCAGCAAAGGGTATCTCTCAAGAGGGGGGGCTCTCTTCTGGTACCAAATCAGCAGCTCCTTAAGTACTCTTCGCATTCCCCAGATCCCTAGCTGGGGAATACAGTTCGAAGAATGATATCCAATCAAACGGTGGCACTGATGGTAGCACCCACGGCAGGGCGGTCCTGATGTTCTCTCGCAGCTCGGTTGATGGAAAGGGAACAGGACCCGGTCACGTTGTTGTCCACGCGGCCTCTAGGTGGGCGCACACGTGGGTCCGGACTGCGCCCCTGTGGAACAGGAAGGCGCCTGCTTCACACAGGAATGCGGGCTGTCTCCCAGCAGGGGTTGGAAGATCTTGTACTTCGTCGTCTGATGACCGGAACGTGGAACGTCTGTCGAAAGCGCAGCTCTCGGGCAATTGTTCAACCCCAGCGTGACTGAAGAGGACAACACTCCGTTCGTCGACCCAATGGCATGTTCGAACACGTGGGGATGCTATTATCGTCGCTGCTTCTGACATTCCTGCAGCCACGTTTCTTCCTGAGGGCTCATTCACCTTCGCGGTGGTTTTCAGGGAATCCTCCCCATGTCCAAGTTCGCCGAACTCAACAGTAGGAAGGGAGCGCGAGCACAACAGCGGCGATGACAGCGGCCACTGGCCACTCATTAGCCAGCCGACCGAGCCCTGCTACGCACCATTTAGGACACTGATTGGCATTGCTGCAAGTTTTTTTCGTTTCCATTCACGTGGTTCTTCTAGTGTGCAGAAGGTGGGTGCTCGTCACATGTCATTTGGTCTATGTGCGGTGACGCTTTCGGAATCACGATGCAGCAGCCATTTGTGAGGGCGCCCCACTGCTACCGCATCACCCAGTGAACGACGCCACAGAAGCCCTTTTCATTTTGGAGCTGATCTGCTTTGGCGCCCCCAACAGTAGTAAAGCATTGATGGAAATGCGAAAGACAGTCACCGTCACAATGTTCTTATCTGAAAACGCAGGCGACCATCGCGAAGTCAATAAATTTATTGCGACGCAAGCAGTTCTTGTCGGTTTTTTTCGGGTTAATTTGATACTTGGATAATTCTTACATTTTCTGGTCGCTTAACACGTTTTTACTGTAACATCTTGCATGTGACTGCATCATTTCTCATGACAGCAGTTGCTGGTTTGCATACTGTGTGCCCCTGTGATATGTGAAACAGAACAGCATCTGACACTGCCATAACTGCAGAATTACGTTCTTCCAGGCTGGTTGGTGGGATTTCATTTGTGGGGCCAGCTTAAACATTGGGGCGTGTAGAGAGCCACAGAACACTATGCAGTGTGTTCTGTGTAGTCTTCTCTGTATCTTCCTACGTCTTAATGTTCAAGCTGACCCCACAAATGAAATGCCGCAAACTGGTGGGCCTTATAGTTTGTCATAACAAATACATTATTGTACAAGAGGGGTTAGATAAGTTTGTGCATTAAAGCAGTAGAGCTTGATATCTCGTGCAAAATTTCTCCAAATCCTCCTTATATTCTGAGACTCTTACCATGAAAAGTCGCCCACTTTCTGATGACACCGCTCCTTACTGTCCAGTCTCTAAAGGCCACCATTAACACAGCTGCACCTTAACAGCTGCATGTGGTGCTGATTTGCAGTCTAACTTGTTGAACAGAGCTCTTGTCTTCTGTCTTGTGCTCTGTCTCTGGGGTGCCAAGTGGGTAAGCATAAAGTACCTCAACATTACCTGGAGGGAAAGCTAGCACTCGCACAGACTGTGCGAGTTTCATAAAGGGCACGTCATTCATTCTTTGTGGGAATGCTGGGAAGACGAGCTGGATTGGCAGCTGTGCCGCAATGGTCTACTCTGCGTGCAGATGAAATTATTTTGTTGCGCGGTTTTCACTCCAGTAAATTTAGCCTAGGTTTTAGAATGGTGTGACAGAGTTGTATTGTTATGGCAAAATCCACATTTCATGCCCAACGATAGCCAAGCAAATGAGACACCTCGTCTTCCCGGAATTCGTGAAGTGCAGTGTCGCCTGCTTTGCCTCTAGGTAATATTTGAAACTCTGTGGGAGGCAGGGACATTAAAGGTGTGTGTTTGGCATGTTTTCTCAAGAACTGAGAGGCAGTACGTTTACCTAGCATGCTGCAAAACATCTTAGTTCATCACGAGTTTGATTCCTCAGTGCTGTGTGTGCCTGTATTCTATAGCCAGTTGGAATCGCTGCTTGCTTTGTGCTGTTAGTTTTGCAAAGGGGATTATGCATAGGATGCTGGTGAGATACGTGGTGCATTTGGCATGCTACAGTTACTGGAGTGCAGTTGTAGTTATTCAGCAGCAATAGTCGTCCCCCCCCCCCCCCCCCCCCCCCCCCCGCCCCTTGTCTCCTATTTTATTAGTATTTTTTTTTCTTTGTGAGGATTAGATATGCTGAACAATCACTTGTGCATAGTGGTAGCGTTTCATGCTACGCTAACGATGCTTTGTGCCATACATTGGAGCACTTTTTTGCTACTGGGGTACTCTTACCGGTGAGGCTTTGTAAAAACTAGTTGTGCTTTGATCAATTTGTTGCCTGACGTATTGGAAAGACAGTCATTCAAAAGCCAGCAGTGGGATGCGATGGTATAGCAAACAAGTCCTGCGTGCTAGGTGTCAGACTTTGGTCACTCCTAGAATTGTAATTTGAACTGTGTGCAAGGAATAATGTTGGATTTTTGGATTTTGGAAAGTTTTTTAATCTTGGGTTCTGTGTGCCTTATCGTTTCATATGTGTGCTTGATAACTCAGCTCCTGATGAGGTTTCACCAGGGTTCACTAATCCTTGCAGTTGAAAAACTCCTTTGGAACTGAAAAAGGTGAGAGGCAATCTGGTGGCAGGGCAGGCAGCTTAGGTTTGTAAAAGTCTGCTCCTCAAATTGAATGTACTGATGTGGGCAGTGTGATTAAAGAGGTCGCGTTGCACGAGCACTGATGGGCAGCTGGCACGGTTTGCCTTGCAGAGGAGGCTGAGGGCTTCAGCCGCGAATGGCACCAGCGGGCACAGTGCATGACGCGGCCGCGCTCCATGTATGCTGCCCTGCCCAGTCGAGGAGTAGGAGGGGACCCCCTGCCGGCACTCACGGCACCACCCACCACCAGGTGAGCTTGTCATGGCACGAATGCAGACATGCCTTCAATGCATAAAAAACACACTTAGACACAGAGGAAGAACAACAAACACTAGTGCGCTGCGATCACTAGAACTCAGTCAGTGCGGCTGCCGTCGTGCCTGTTCTTTTTGTTCCTTTTCGCATACTATAGTCTGTGATCACGGTGACCTGGTGCCCAATGTCACAGTTCCTTGTCCACGTAGTGATTGATGCTGGTTAGTAGCAGGGTGACAGCAAAGGAAAATAATGATTTACAAGTCAGTATTATCATAGAGACGGCACTGCTGTTCCAGCTGTGTTTTAGTACAGAGAGGCAAATAAAGTGCAGGACAGGTAACATCCATAACCTGTCCGATCATTGAGGGAAACACTGTAATGCATGCATGTTGCCTTTGTTAAAATACATGCAGTGGTACAGCGTAAATGCCGTACTTGACACAAGACCACCGTTGCAGCTTCAGCTGAAAGCGTTCAAGGAATATCCACAGTGGCAAACACAGCTAAGGCTGAGCGTTTGCAGTAATGCAATGTATTATTTGAGGGCCATACATCAGCACATTTATCGCATCGTAAATGCAACAACTGGAAGAAAGAAAAGGGAACACAGCGGCGCGCATGGAGAAAACTGCCACAACTGCATGCAGTGCGGTTGGTCACGGAGGCCGCGCACAGATTTGCAAGAGAGTGAGGAGCGGAGTTGCGAGGAGGGCCAAGAGGGTGATCTTGGAAGGTGCATCAGTGGGAAAGGGTAGCTCGCTTGAGAGCGGCACGAAAAGGGCCGACAGTCGCGCGCCGGGCACACAAAGGCATCACGGCTCTGGTTTTACGCCGTCCGTTCGCTGTAACTGATCAGCAGGGCTTAATGACATTCGCTATATGTGTGATTTTGTGCGATTGAAATAATGTACATTTTGACGGTCGTGCAGATCTCTTTCGTTATAAGCAAAAGTTCATTTAAGTGGGGCCATTATATGCGGGCTTGACTGTAAAGTCAAATCTGGATATAACAAATCATGCAGGGCTGCCAAAAGCTGTTTGTTATTTCTGAATATCGTTGTAATAAAAACTTTCGGTCATAAGCCAGTGGTCAAAGCTAGGAATGAAGACGTACCTTGGCAGTAGACATGTGTACAAACAACCAAACTCTCATATGAATTCGGTTGGGAATCTCGAGATCCTTGCTCAAACAAGGATGGCTGCTGAGGTTACCCAACTCTTTTTAAAGCTTTCACTAGTACCCATTTCTAAAGTTTCTTTCCTTTGCCACCACGAGGTAGTACTAATTTATTAGGCCCTTTATACCACTGATGATATTTCACATTTCTGTAAAGTTCTGCAGAAAACATTTCTTATACCTTGAGCTTGGCACATGAGGGCCTTAGTTGCCTATGTGCCATGAAACACAACACACACAAATGACAATGTTGCACTGGCTTCAAAGCTGCTTTATTCAAGACATCAGTTTTCCTCTGGCACGTGCAGCACACACGGATTAGGAACGCCTCTGAACCTTCCACTTTGCACACCTCATCGGGTATGTCATTGCACCGAGTGATGAAAGTGCGGACTTCATGTGCACCTAAAACTTCAGAGTTCGATATGATCTCATCTTCTTCAGCGTATGGCGACCCACAGTCATCTTCCTCCAGGTCGTCATCGTCACTGGAGATGTTGCGAATGCTGTTAACGACCTCCTTGGTTGTCAAGTCCTCCCAACGTTAATACTGCGCTATCGCTCTCTGTGTAGTCGTCGAAGGAAGAGATGGCAGGCAGCAATTCCGCAACCTCGGCCCATGGATCTCCTGGGTTTCTGTCAGTCACCTCCAGGTCATCTTCAAGCTGCACAGGTGCTTTGACAAGCCCTGCAGTTCACCAACAGTTGGTGGATGCCTTCAAGTTCCACCAAGCTCCCGTCAGCATTTCCTCTTCCTGACGAATACTGATTGCACTCAGCTGCTTCAGGTGAAGGTTGATAATCAACCGCTGCACGAGATGCTTATGCCTTTCCACTCTCTATAATGCCTTGATCTAGCGGTTGCAGCAAAGACGTGCTGTTTGGCGGCAGAAACTCCAGGCGAATGTGCGTCATGCGGACATTCACAATGCGAGCGGAGCAGTTGTCGACAACCAAAAGAAATTTTTGGTCATCCCTCTTTGGTGGCGTGGCTTTTTGGGCTTGTTGGTACATAGTTCCAATACACTGTAGCGCAGCAAAAGACGAGGACACAAGAGACGGGAGACGAACACCACGAGCGCTAACTTCCAACAAATTTATTCTCCTGAAGCATCACATTTATACACCAGAAAACAGTAATCACACGTGCGAACAGTATCGATTTCTTAGAAAAACGAGCTCTTTATCTGAGAGGAGAATGGAAGGTGTGCTTACACACGAGCATCCTGACCTATTTATCTTTTCGGCTTCAATGATTTCGCGCGTTAACCTTTCTCTACTTTTTCCTATTACAAGACTTTTATCAAAGAAAGGCTTACAGGGTTTTGACTTGCATGCGAGAATGTGGTCAACCAGCGATCCGCCTTGCCCGTTTCTGACATTGCGAGCGTGTTCCATTAGGCGCTCGTTCAGACATCGCCCCGTCTGGCCGATATAGTGTTTCCCGCATGACAAGGGAATTTGATATACAACACCTTCATCGCACGTGACGTAGGGCTTCTGGTGCCTAGTTGTGCATCCGCGCGCTTTGTTGGTGTTGGTTTTTCCCAGCTTGCACAACGTTGCAAGTTTTTTCGGCGCCGAGAACACGACGGTCGCATTCGCTCGTTGACCAATTCTTTTTAAATTGTGGGAAATCTTGTGTAGATAAGGTAATACAACAAGGTTTTTCCGTTCACGAGGAACTGGGTTTGGATTACCTTGATTTTCTGGTTTCATTCTCTTAGCAAGTTTTTCTGCAACAGAAACTTGAACATGGGAGGGGTATCCGGCATTAGTAAGCCTCTTGGACTGCTCTTGAAAACTATCGGTCATCATGTGCGGACAAGATTTATGGAGAGCATTTCGAAAACATAAATTGACAATACCTCTTTTTATCAGTTTTGAATGAGGGGAGTGATATGGCAGCATCGGCATTCGTGGCTGGTAGGCCCAGCATATGTGATGAGCGTAAAAGGTGAAGTTAATATCTAAAAATCTAATGGAGTTATCGATGGGCAATTCGCATGTTAAAACAAGCGGTTTAAAATGTTCTGTCATGGTAGTTAAAATGCTATGAGCCTTTGACTCAAGTGAGCCTTGGTCACACTTAACAAGAATAAAAAAGTCATCAACAAATCTAAAGACCTTGATTACGTCCAAGCTGCCAAGGTGGCTGGAAACAGCCTTGTCAAGTTTTGTTAAAAACAGATTACTCAGAATTGGAGCTATGCCAGTTTTATCAGTTTTATCAAAACTGATAAAAACAGGTATTGTCAATTTGTTTTCGAAATGCTCTCCAGAAATCTTGTCCGCACATGATGACCGATAGTTTTCAAGAGCAGTCCAAGAGGCTTACTAATGCCGGATACCCCTCCCATGTTCAAGTTTCTGTTGCAGAAAAACTTGTTAAGAGAATGAAACCAGAAAATCAATGTAATCCAAACCCAGTTCCTCGTGAACGGAAAAACCTTGTTGTATTACCTTATCTACACAAGATTTCCCACAATTTAAAAAGAATTGGTCAACGAACGAATGCGACCGTCGTGTTCTCGGCGCCGAAAAAACTTGCAACGTTGTGCAAACTGAGAAAAACCAACACCAACAAAGCGCGCGGATGCGCAACTAGGCACCAGAAGCCCTACGTCACGTGCGATGAAGGTGTTGTATATCAAATTCCCTTGTCATGCGGGAAACACTATATCGGCCAGACGGGGAGATGTCTGAACGAGCGCCTAATGGAACACGCTCGCAATGTCAGAAACGGGCAAGGCGGATCGCTGGTTGACCACATTCTCGCATGCAAGTCAAAACCCTGTAAGCCTTTCTTTGATAAAAGTCTTGTAATAGGAAAAAGTAGAGAAAGGTTAACGCGCGAAATCATTGAAGCCGAAAAGATAAATAGGTCAGGATGCTCGTGTGTAAGCACACCTTCCATTCTCCTCTCAGATAAAGAGCTCGTTTTTCTAAGAAATCGATACTGTTCACACGTGTGATTACTGTTTTCTGGTGTATAAATGTGATGCTTCAGGAGAATAAAATTTGTTGGAAGTTAGCGCTCGTGGTGTTCGTCTCCCGTCTCTTGTGTCCTCGTCTTTTGCTGCGCTACAGTGTATTGGCTCTTTGGTGGGTCGTCAAGTTTGATGAACCACTCGGAAAACATTTCCCTGGTCATCCGGGCACACCTGTTTGCATGGTAGTCGTACGGTGCCGACATGATGTTCTTCATGCTGCGAGGCTTTGCATGCTTGCCGATGACTAGCGGTTTAGTTGTCACTTCACTTTATTACCTTCAAGGCCCCTACGCTTGGGGGTATTACATAAGGGGTGGGCTACATATAGTAGAACAAATTATGTACACAAGTAAAATGCATCCATTACACATATGTTTGCTGCTAAAATGGGAGCTACACGATTAAAAAAAATGTGGATGGGCAAGTGGCTGCGATGATGTCGTGTGGAAGGCCGTTGCAGTTCAAGGCTGATCGGGGAAAGAATCGTGTGGCAAATGTAGTTTTGCACATACCTGGCTGCGCAATGTGAAGGGGATGACCAATGTGGAGCGAAACGCAAGCTGGAGGGCAGATGTAGGGTGTCTGATGAAGTGAGCTGTATAAAAACTTCTGAGATAAACGCATACTTGCGATTCAGTGGTGACAAGGTAGGATTGTTTGGCCAGATTCTGCTTTTAGTGATGATATGCTGACGTTGTATGAATAGCATGAATGAACGAATCTAGTGCCTCGATTCTAGAGGGATTCTAAAGAATTCGGTAGATATACTTAGGGTTCCAGATGGCAGAGGCATATTCCAGCTTAGATCGGAGAAGGGATTTATATGCTAGCAATTTTAGGTTTTATGATGCATGGTGTATATGACATTTAAAGAATCCAAGACTTCCGTTAACATATATGACTTTAGTGACATGTGCACTCCAGGTTAGATCATTGCTCAAGGTTACACCCAGGTATCTCTGCAAGACTATGTTAATATGTAAGATTACACATGGGAACATTATATGATTATGTTTGTGTTTAAATGATGCGAGTTTATTCTTATTGGGGTTAAGTTCCATGAGCCATTGGTTGCGCCAGTCCTGTACATAATTTAAGTCATTTTGCGAAGCTAGTTGGACGGAGGGGTGCGATAGATGCGAAGACCGTCATGCGAAGATGAGACTTCTTCCCTACTTTTCACTGCTGTTCTTTGAAATGCATCATCCAATCTGGCAGTAGCTGCTAAAAACAGGCGGTCTCACCCATGTGGAAAACATCGTCTTCAGAGTGCAGTTCAGCCACCTCTCGGAAACTATCATTTCGTCAGGAATCCACACCTTCGCTGTCATTAGCCTTTTCCTTACCTGAGTCTATCTGCCAAGTTTTTCTATTCCTTTGATGGAAACAAAAAAGCCAACCTGCATAGAACTCAGTTATTTCAAGTGCATCAGCAAATTGGCACGCTTTTTCTTGGACCATTGGGCCAGACACGGGAATGTTTTTCAGTCTGGCATCTTTAAACCTCATAAGAACAATTTGGTCCACATTTTGAAAGCTTCCCATTCGCAACCGTTTCCTCATAGGAGCAAGTTGCGACTCCCAGTCGAAGTTTCACAATCTTGTCTCGGTCTTTCAATATAGTCGGGCCGGTCAATGGGGCAGTGCCACACTGTCTGCAGAGATTGATTTGCCCTTTCCCTGTGTTGATTTTTTGCAGTATGTCCACTTTTTCCTGCAGCGAAAACTTCTTTCACTCCTTCTTGGTGCCGTCGCTAGCTGCATTCGTCATTGGATCTTGTATGAACTTCGCAGCAAGATCACCCACAACAAAAAAATGCCTGCCTGCACATGTGAATGGCCAGTGATGCCCAACTCAAAAAGAGAAAAGAGGAAAAGACTGCTAGCCTACTGCACATTAAGCCACAGCTTTGTGGTTGCGCTAGCAGCTGGCACTAGACATGGTGATGGTGATAGCTACTGCCCTCCGGGCATACAGACAGAAATGGTGGTTTCTGTTTCATCCGAGAGCTGCACCACTGTTACTTTTAGTCGAATTCATAATACTGATGTGCCTTGATAGTAAAGGAGAAAATAAATTGCGTTTGCTATTCTGAAATATGCGCTGTATTGAAATTCGTATTTCTGAAATATATTTAATTGAAAATGTTAGCGGTCTGATCGGGACTTAATAATAAATATAAATAAATAATATAAATAACAATATTAATAAATTTGAAAAATTCATTACAGTTAAACCTCATTAACGAAGTTGAAGGGGCCCGATGATTACTTCCTTCTAGCCATAACTTCTTTATAGCCCGTGTTGACCGAGCTTCCAAGGGGAATCGTCATTCTTTCGTTATAACCGTTACTTCGTTATAAACCGTTTCATTACAACGATGTTTGACTCAAGTGTGGTGTTTGTAGTAACTAGATTTGACTGTATACAGAATACTTACTCTTGGAAACGGAGGCATAATTCCTGCCACAAAGCACAGTAAGTCGATGTGGTCAGCAATGGAAGGAGGCTTTTCAACGCAGTACCCCAAGTGTTGAGATTAGCAAATAAAGGAGGTTGAAACCTCGGTTAAAATCTTCGTAACTGCTAGGAGCTTTGTGCATATTTTGAAGAGAGAATATGTTTCCATTACCAGCCGTTAAGTATTCCGTGTTGTAACTGATGGAAATCTACCCCTGGACTTGGGCAGCATAGCCTGCCCCTAAAAAAGGCGTTCAGTGTGTACCTGAGGCCCGTGTGGTGTGGTAGAGCAGCTGTGCATCATCAGCAGCGGTCCGTTTCCCCTAAGGGACCAGAGGCAGACAACCAGAACTCGTGGTGGTGCCGGGTGAGACTGGGGAGGGGAGCTTGCTGGGACATTGTGTTAGTGGTTACCGAGGCACAGTTTGCATCATGGCAGATACATCTTCTGTGCGCATCCCGAGGTTACGTGATATATGTGAGCGCAATGGGTTTACCCACAAGAATGCACATGTTTGATCTCTTGCAATGCTGAGGGAATACCAGGAGGTTTCTGTGGATGTACTGGCTCGCGTGATCTGCCTGCATGCTGCTGAGATGGTACTTGATTGATTCCTTACGCTGGTTGAGCCTTTCAGGCTTGTTTGTTAGGTTGGGGCTGGAGCTTGTCTGTTATGGCGAGAGGGAGGGTATCTCCTGCCTCAACCTATGCCTGTGGCATTGGGAAGGCACTGCATTAGGGGCGTGTAAATATCTGAAACTTCAAATAGTTTGCAAACAGTACTACAGTAAAACCTCGTTAATTCGAAATCGCTTAATTCGAACTGCCGGTTAATTCGAACTGACGGCCGGGTCTTGGCAAAGCCCTGTGTATTTCAATGGGTCAAAACTCCCGATAATTCGAATATGCCGGTATCCACGTCGGTTAATTCAAACTAGGCGCCGATGGCTGGCATTGCTCCTCGCATATAGAAGTCACCTCGTAGCAAATACAATGCGCTGAAAATTAAAAAAAAATGCAGAATGATGAGAAAAAAAATAAGCCAGCACGCATACCAGCACGCACGAGGTGAGACGTGAATTTCGTTGCCCGAACCAACCCTCCGGTGCATGCCGTAGCAGGTTTTCGCTGCCGGAGCGTCGAAGCATTGGCTTGTCTATTTTTGGCTGACGCGCGGTCACGCGGGTAGCCAACCTATCGCGGGCGCCGCCTATGCTCCGGCCACGGTGGCTCCGGCGCAAGCCGTTGCAGCAGGTCAACTATAGGACTACCTTGCCGATTACTCGCTCAGCGATGTGTTCAATGCAGATGAAACCGCGCTTTATTTTAAGTTGCTGCCGAACAAGACTGTCAGTTACAAAGGCGACACGTGTTCAGGCGGGAAGAGAAGCAAGGGAAGAGTGACGGTGTTGGTGTGCGCAAACGCGACTGGCACGGAACGGTGCCGCTTGCTTTTGGCAAAGCAGCGAAGTTAAGCGATGCCAAGATTATTGAAGCGGCCTGCGGTGACCAGATGCCGCACAACTAGCTGACAGCGACGACGAGTCCGACGGAGGCGACGATCCATTGCCACCCCCGAGTGCATGTGAAACAGCGTCAGCACTCGATCTGGCTGCGCGCTACTTCTCCGCCGATGATAATTCGGACGCTGCGTTGGAGCTGTTGGGCAAGTTGCAGACGATGCTTGTCGAGTCACGGCAAAGGAAACGAAAACAAATGCGCATCACCGATTATTTTTCTCTTTGATATGCTTTGCCAATCTGCTGTTAATAAACATGTTTTTGAAGCATAGTGTCATATTTAATCATTAAGCTTGCTGCTTACGCGAATGCATTTTGATGTTAGCTCCAACCGCATAAACAAATTAACTTTATTTCCTTCGACATTCGGGCTCTATGATTTTAATTCGCGCAATCGCCCGCCGCAAATGTGTAGTAGCGCGTAGTAAGAGATAACGATCTCAGATATGCCTGTTTTAGCTTCGGCCCGTGCTGCCGGAAGTGATGGCCGCTTTTTTTAGCGCCCGCTCGTTAATTCAAACTCCGCTTAATTCGAACAATTTTCCGGTCCCCCTCGAGTTCGAATTAACGAGGTTTTACTGTATTCGATTCGTACCGCACTTTCACATTTTAAGTGTCTGAACATCCTAAACATTCAGATATTGCGACTTTCTTGTTTGTCTAAACTCACGGCGAAGCATCGTGACATTTCCAAATGGCAGTATCTTGCACTTGTCGCTTGAGGTAATGTACTCTTTTGTCATATAATTGACTGCCAGCACATGGCAAAAGCCGGCATGCGGTGGTAGTGCTAGGTCTAGCATGAAATCAGTGCACGGACGCCTGTCGAGAGCCGACATGGCGCTTCCTGCGACAAACGCAGTGCAGCACACCGCAGCCCTGTGCCACGCAACCTCACTGATAGTGATAGTCTTTTTTTAGATCACTACGATTAAAGGCGCGGCACCCACGTAAGTGGCCCAGCTTGCAGAGGATTAGCAGACGGGGTGGAGTTGCGGCCCGTGTGAGCTGCTGCATTTGTCTGGTGGCGATTGTTTTGATTGTCCTGAATTTGCGTCAGTTAGGACCCAGAAACTTGCGTATCTTAAGCCACAGAGCACAACAAAAAAGCGTACAACAGAAACATCGTGCTCGAGTCTGCCCAGCGAGCTGGGGCATCTAACGGCTTGGTTTCGTTTGCGCATCTTCAGTTTGCGGCAGCATTTGTGCCCATCATGGGATTTGCTGTCTGGCGAAATGATATGTGAGGGCTACATGTCGTCACAAACGTTGCCCTTGGGACGGCATTCCACACCAATGCCTTGTATTCGGGCGTCACGAGGTTGCGTGGAAGGGAAATCCCACTCACGTTGTTTCTCAGGTGCTAGGGCTCTGCTCACGAAACGGACACAGGAGGAGCAATTTGTTGCATTTTGTCAGCAATGCCTTGTGCCTTGCCTCCTCCAATAATCAACCGCAGATGCCACTCCTCCAGTAATGAGGCACCTGGCTGCCTTACAATGCTTGATGACAGTATTCAGTAGGCTCCTTTGTCTTGTAAAACTGTGATACTACTCTTTCACTGCATGCAATTGTTGTCCAAAATATTGTAAGCAAAGTGTCATACAAGGTAAAGTGTAAAAGAACTTCTTGTTGGGCTAGTTGGTAATTGTGTGTGTGTGGTTTTGGCACCTTTAAAGTACGAAGATAAAGTTTATTACAACTGCTACTGCATGATTTCCCTACCCTTATTTATGCCTGGTAGGCGTACAGGTATACTAAATTATGCTGATGATGGGTGAAAAACAAAATAATGAAAAAGAGCACAATTTGCTGGCAGTGTCTGTTTCTTTTCATAGCTGTGTTTTAATTATGGAACAAAGTTTGTCCTTAACTACCTGTACTGATATTCGAAATTATTTAAAATTATTTGGTTTGTTTGACAACCAATTTTTATTATTCGTATTTGCATTGCAACCAAAAATTTGGTATTCACACACTTCTGCACTGCAGCCATCTTTCACTTTGTTTCATCAAAGGGATTGGTGCAGAGTGCACTTAAATACGTTGGCAGTGGCTGTGGACAGGTTCACTGCAGGGGCAGCATAGTTGAGCGGTTGCCCAAGCACAGCCTTTCTGCTTTCATGACGGGCAGTTCCCACCACCTTCCTTGCAGGGGCGAGACGTCATTTGCCCCCTCCTGCCAGCAGCAGCAGCAACAGCCACAGCGCGTTGAGCACCGGTCCAAGCGGAGGGCCAAGTCCAAGCAGCGAACACGCCACGAGACCAGCATGTAGGGAGGCCATGGCCCCCCAGGCTCAGCAGCCACGCACGTGGGAGGCATGACTTTGCCCCTGTCTTTGTGGTTCCTGTTGTTACTGGCATGAGCATTCACACAGGTGTCGGTGGCTGTGCCTGACATGGGGCAGAGCTTAGAGGCAGAGCACCCTCTGCACTCCACCCTGTGGCCCTACTGCAATGGAGTCCACACCGAAAACTTTTTGGATTTAAGATTTCAATTTAAGAGCTGCCACATCCTTAGCATAGAGTGCTTGTCTGTGTGCTACTGAGATGTGCTCTACAGTCACAACTTATACAATGCATCGGGTGGTTGTGTGAGCAGCTCCAAATGCATATCATCATCTTGGAAGTCATAGCTAAAAACTGGAGCCACCTCTGTCATGCTCATGTGCAGAATGCTGCTACATGCTTGTCTGGTCACGATTATGCATTTGGCACTGTCTAGACGCACTCTTTTTTAAAAATTTCTTCTGGTGCTGGAGGCATACTGTTCCTAAGCTCTCCAGCCTGCTGCACACAATTCAGCGTGGTCAGGTTGCAAGCATACGTCATGACAAACTAAGGCATTTCCGAGAAGCTCTGAATGAAGTAGGCAGTTGGGGCAATAGTTGCCTCCATGCAAAGCTGCTGTCCTGTGTTTTTTTTTTTTTTCTTTGTGAGGAGAATGCACGGATGTTGACTGATGCTTGGTTTGGAGTTGTTTTACTCCCATGTGGCAAGTTACTACATCCCTTGCCCACCGTTATTATGGCATCCCGCACGTCAGGATCTACTTAAGGTTGCAGTTCATGCAAACACTTAAACATGGGCATTCATGATTTTGAAGGAAGTCTAGTGGTGCTTCTGACCTCCTTTTTTTCTTTTTCTTTCTTTTCTTTTTTTGGGTGGCATTGCTTCACAAATGACGGGCTGAATGCAAGCAAGTCCAAATCTTGCTCGTTTTGGCTCGATGTTCCTCTGAAACAACAGTTAATGACACCAGTGATTTTTTTTTTTTTTCAGTGTTGTATTACACAGCCACTTGTAGAAGTACTACCATCTCCAACTCACCAGTGGGGAGTTGTCATGAATAGCCGGATGGTCGGCAGTTGGCTAACTGCAGTTTGCACTGGTTTGTAAAGAGGCATGGGAGCTAATAAACTTGTGGTGTTTTATTTTAACTCGTCATTTTTGGTGTTTGTCTCAAAGATGGAGGCTGAAAGCTATGCATGCTTTTGGTGCATTGTAAATAAAACCAGAAACCAAAGCATATAGACAAAGGTTTACTTGCTGTGTGTGTGTGTTGTTCTTCGTTCTAAGGTGCAGTAAAACCTCATTACCACGAAACTGGGAAGCAGTAGAAAACTGTGTCGCTGCTACCTTCGTTTTGGCATCACATTGTCGCCACTGTTCTCTGTGATGCCACGAGCTGTGCTGAGTTTGGCATATTCCTGTGCTGTGTGATTAGCACCAAATGAAACATGAGCTACATAACTGCAATGCAAGAACGGAAACACAAAAAAAAATGCTGGGGAATAATTACAGGTGGGGTCCATTAACACTTATGTGCAATGGTTTTCGAAACATTGAAGTGAAAATTAAATGCGCTAGTATCTCTCCCTTAGCTGTTTCAATGTCTTGTTTGCAGTATCATCAACCTGATGATATTGCTGCTTAACATGTTCAAGTCTACTAGGGATCTAGGAGTGGTACTTCTCATAACATTTCAGGCAGCGCACCATTAAAGGGACTATGCAATAAATTGAGATTACGTAAAGCAGACGAGAGATAGGCATTCCATCACTCGTCACCCCAACGCAAGAATTTTTAAGCTAGCATCAATAACACCAAAGATATAGACGATTAAAAATAACTCTCCTCAACTCGTACACGCGGAGCACCAGACAAAAATAAAGAAAACAGGTCTGGGACTGGGCCCCGCCTTTGAATACGTGATCAGATGACGTTCACTCTGTAACTTCCGGTTTTCGCTCCTAGCACCCCAGCAGCAGCTTCAGCGGCGTGGCGGCATCTCTCCCGTCTCTCTTCGCCTTCCTGGATTGCGGTGCGCGTCGGGTTTTTTTGCTTGTCGTCTGTTGTAGTTAGCAGTAATAAACCCGGACCTCGAGGCGCGACTGCTCGCTCTTACAGCCGCGATGAGCATCGAGCCCTATGTGTGCCCTCGAAGAGCCGTGCGAGTGGCTCTGGAACTCCCGACAGAAGGAGGCGGCAGAGGAACCATATGCGCGAAGGCCATGCCCTGGCTCGCGCTTGCTCGAGAGGGTCGCGCGGCGGCACAAGCAGACGATTTTCACGGCTACCGGAAGTGTGCCCGTGACGTTGTGGCTGCCGTGGCTCCAGCAAATGACAGCGTGTGGTGGCCTGGCAATGTCATGGGTAGTGTGACATCTTTCTTTCACGATTTTAGTTCCAAAATCGGTCACCACGAGCACACCAATCGGCCCGCGAACTTTAAAAAACACGTTTTTTTTTAATTTATAATAAATTGCCGGCTCAGTTCCGAAGACTTATACTTGGTGTGAATGCTCATTAGCATCATTTCTAAACATAGAAAACCTTTACAAGCGACTTTGAATTCTTTGCATAGTCCCTTTAAATATGGCTTGTAACAACATGAAAATGATGCACTTTAGGTGCATGCATAAAAGTTTTGTCCAAGCATGCACTACAAGGTCAAACACAAGGCAAGGAGCCCTTCCCTTTGTGACATGGTGCATGTGTGGTGCGTTGGTCCTGGCATTGGTGACGAGTGCACCATCTGTAAGAGTTCCCTAGTTGGGAACCCCCACCAACCTCTCATAAACTGCCCCTGACAACAGCCCTGAAATCTGCCAGTTTTATTCTGGTGCAGCAACGCGTTGCCAACAGGGCTCACTAGTACATGCCAACCATTCACAGCACATAGGAGCTCTTTCATGTGCAGACTACATGGGTGGAACTTGGGAGGTGCCAAATGTACGCTTGAATGAGGTTTTACTGTGCAAGGAACGGAGTGAATCATGAATGATTCAAATCAGCTATTTATGTCTGTATTAGTTCAGT
Organism: Amblyomma americanum; assembly: GCF_052857255.1. Lineage (NCBI taxonomy): Eukaryota > Metazoa > Arthropoda > Arachnida > Ixodida > Ixodidae > Amblyomma > Amblyomma americanum. Next base: position 189,011,258 of record NC_135498.1, on the reverse strand, counting down.
GTTGTACACTGCCCGTGTTCTGGGAACAAGTCACTTGTCATCCTATTAACAAGCCGTTGATATTTAATAGCTGCATGGCGTATATAGTAGTACCGCGAATGTAGATAGTGATGAATCGCGTGCTTTTGGCATCTATAGGACTTTCTGGAAAGGAAAAGAAAAAGAAGGTACAATAGCATGTCTCGGCATGCATGTCTGTGTGGCTGCTGCAGCTTGAATGTGAGTTTCTGGTGAAGTGTGGGCTGCAGTCGGGTTTGCTGGCAGCAGGAGTTTTGCATTTTCTGAAGCTTGGAATAAATCCACCTTGGCGCAAATAAATTCACACAGACAAAACAAAAGAGATGAGGGGACAACGGACAGGCACCCCTTGTCTCTTGTTTTGTCTGTGTGAATTTATTTCCTCCAAGGTGGATTTTTTACTAGCTTCAGAAAATGCTAAACAAACTAGCCCAGCAACATGGCTAACTGAGGCTTTTTGCAAGCGCTAAACACTAAAATACACCCAGCAACAGTAATGGCTGTCAGGTTCATGAGGCTTGGCACTTGGTCGACTCCAAACTTGTCAGTGAAGGTGCATGGAGCATTCTGGGACCCCAGTGAAAAGCTACTGCTACATGGGCTATCATGCTAGAAGGGACATTTGTGCAGTTCTTGTTAGCACGTTCCCAGCTAATTGTTCTTCTTTTGTCATGCGTGTTTCAAACACTGCCCCGTGTGTATACGATGAATAAGTCTGCCTGTGACTACGATACAGAGTGACCACTGCCGTGTGGTAAGTGTGCCGGAAGCCCCTGTAATGCTGTTACATTTGACAAACCTGCTGAGCAAGACTGGAAGCCTTCGCATCATTGGTCAGCTTGCTAGGATGGGGTGGTGTGTATTTAAAGCTTTCCGGTACGCTTTCCAAAGAGCAAAACATCTTGTGATCGAGTGACAGATGCCTCTGCATAGCCAGCTTTGTGTTTGCATTTTTGAGGCATCATCCAAAATTCACTCTATTTCAGAGCAGCAAATGGTATGCGACCTTGTTTATGGAACTAATAGAGGCTGAAGTGCAGTTTGAGAAAAGCCTTGGGATGCAGCCAAAAATTCACACACTTTTCATTGCAATCAGGAGGAACCATGTGAGGTGTGATTTATTCCATTCGCAATTCATGCCTATTGGTGTAGTTTTTGAGTAGCATTTACAATAGCTACTAGCAGTGAGACATGTTTTTTTTTTACCTAAAGCTATGAAGTTCTCAAACCTATGCAGGCCTAGGTTTACAAACAAAGATGCTTTCCTGTGGAATTGCCGTGTTTTCACTACTTCAACCAGTCAATTAAACATGGCAGTGGCTCTGGCAAAAGGGCATATATAAAAGATGGGAATGTTCTGATACCTTCAGACCTTAACATTTCCTCACTGAGGCTGCACACAGGGTGTCAAAAAGTGCATCTGGTGCTTTTACCGTAGTATGTGCTTGGCGAGTTTGATGATGGATAATGTTGAATGGCCTTACTACGGCACTGGGGCAAAAAATGGACAAGGCGAGCATTTATCTCAGTCCCATACTTGCACTGTTTAATGTTGTCTAATGTCTCCCATGGGGTGACTAGTGCAATGACATATTCACCCCAAGCACTGTTCATGAAAACTTTTGGGGTACACAGAAAATTGATAGAGAGAGTAGGCAATTAAATCGGGACTTTAAAATGATACTTAGCAAATAGAAACACAAGTAATGTTTTGAGTAGCAAAGGGACAAAATTAGAGGTACAAAGGAGGTTAAGCATTAGAGTGGCATCCTGAGGTTCCATTCACTTGTTATATCAAGTCGGCAAGGTCGGTGGATGCTACTTTCGTCTCTGCTGTTCCAACATTTTCTGTATGCAGTGTTTCATTGTATATAATCACCTGTAATTTCTGTTGGCCCTGAAGGTGCGAAAATAAATCGGATGTGTTTGGGGAGCAGAATAGTGCATAGATTCTAGAAGTGCGCTGACGCTCTCGCCTGCAGTGCGCCTCTCTTCTACACGACATGCTGACCATCCCAAACTCTTGTGTGCTCATTGCGCTTCCTCTTGAACACCAGAAAGCGTTTTGCCTCGGCCCTATCCTCAAACGACCCTTTCGAAACTGCATGCCATACGTGTTGACGTTCTCTCTGGTTTTCTTGCATGAGGTTTTTCACACAGGTTGCTGGTTTTCTTGTAAGAGAACAAAGCATAGCCAACATTTTGTGAATTTTGGTAACTGGCCTTTCTTGCATGCTGGTGTTAATGTTCAGCCAATATCTGCAAGCAAGAACTGCATGGAAAACGCTCCTTTAAGGACTCGCGGTAAGCCTTATGCTTCCCATGCGGCAAATTTTAGAGCAATTTTCTCAGCACTAGACCAGATTTGCTCATTTGGGCTTATTTCATATTTGCCGTTCCTCCTTTTAATTGAGCTAGAACTGCAAACTTTTAACATCCCAAAGCGACTATGGGCTAAATTGAGCTAGAACTATTGTTTCCTAGCAAACATTTAGTTTTACAATTTTTTTTTTCGAAGCCATAACTTTTTGGCCTTTTTACAGTGTAAATGTTTACCCTTCTAGTCCAGTTCCTTTGAGCCTGTGTAGTTAAACCTTTTGATAAAGATGAGAAATCGGCCTTCTGTCGTCGTTCATTTTAATAATGGGCCAAACGTAACATTGACATGCTTATAGGGTTTAACGTTGAAAGACTGGCTATGAGGGACGCTGTAGTGGAGGGCTCCGGAAATTTCGGCCACCTGAAGTCCGTTTAACGTGCACCGACATTGCACAGTACACGGGCCTCTAGTATTTCGCCTCCATTGAAATGCGACCACCGCAGCCGGGATTGAACCTGCGTCCTCAAGGTCAGCAGCCGAGCACCATAACTGCTGAGCTGAGCCACCGCAGTGGTTTGCGTAACAGTGATGTGTTCATATACTTAAATCAAAGACGGGAGATGTTTTTTTTTTTTGGCTGAAACTTCCACATGAAACTTGTATTCAGTAGCGATGTAGTTTGTGGCAGTGCTGTTGCGTGCTTCTTTGCTGGTCAGTTTCTTTTTGTGGCCTCCTTTGTGGTATGTTCCGTAGTCCTCCCAAAGGAGTGCTTTCAAAACCGGTCCACCCTGCACAACTATTTCATGGTGTAGCACACTGGTAATGTCACGAACACCTTTGGGCATCACTGTCCAAAATTGTAATTCAAATAAAGGCATATGCTTTCTTATGCACTCCGAGACAACAACGTGGTTAAATGACTCTGGATGTAGGATTTTCCCATGGAGACGCATCCTGAGAAGCTCACAGATTACTTTCTGGAAAACTACATGAAGGACCTATGTGGGGGAGTATTCATATTGGAAGGTCTTGTTCGCACAGCAATAATAATAATAATTGGCAAGCGTCAGTTTTTCAAACATGGCATGTCATGAACATCGCTGTTAGTAGCCAACTTTAGAAAATAGGTGGCCCAAACAGCCTTACGGGTGTTTTACTGTGTAAGGAGTACAAGTGCTGTTAGACGACTGAAGTGTGTCTCTGCATGGCTGCCGAGTGAAGCCCTTGGCACCTGTGCCGAGCTGAGCACGAGAACCAGCCCTTACGAGAAGTGAGAGGGAAAAATCTGCATCGGCGGAGAGGCGAGCGCAGCAACAATCCCGAGCAGGCAGCAAGTGCAAAGAGGGGGCAAGCAGCGCCAAATGTGAGGGTGCGTCCGTCTGCAGAACCAACGATGCATCAAGTAAACCAAAGTGTAAATAATTAGCAAGCCGTAATGCCAGCCAAAGTGAAATTAATTGGCACAACTTTCAGGCAATTGGATGTAGCAAAAGGGAAGAAGGATCCAATGGAAAACAATCATCCTGAAAGCACATTTTGCTTATGCAGTTCATCGCATCAGACCACTGAGCGTCTGTGAATTTAAATTAAAAGACTCGTGCTGAAAAAAAATTTTGTTTTCAAAGCATCGACAGAGATAGCAGTGAAGAAATTGCACACCTTACAGAGAATCGCTATGTAAAACATGTCGGCATTCAAAAACATGCAACGTACCTTCCTTGCTTTGCCCGACAGCTGTTCAAGATCAGCTGAGCCCAGGAAAATTCTTAAGTTTTCTTTTGACAATTTCTGGACAGGAATGAGAGTTCATGATAGCTCTAAAGGAATTGGGCTTAGCCTGCTCGCCACATGGCTTCGAAAACCAACCTGTACTGGCTCTACTAAAGGCTGGAAAAACTGGTCTCATTGAATGATCAGGCGGGTTTTGTTTAGGACTGGTAGAAAAACAAATATCAGGTGCCACAATTTCATTGCCAGAGTTGTTTTTCATGCGCCACTCATACCTGTATTAACCAATCATCCAAAGTATCCATGCATTGTTGAGAAGCCCACACATGCACGTCATCTGGCGCACGATTGCTGATAGAAGCCCATGGTCGATCAACTGTTCTCATGCGCTGCGAGAACAAACCATGTTGTTTTTGTGCAAGTGCACATTTTTATTAAAAAGCTGTCCTTGTATCAAAGCATGCACGTATTATAATAAGCTTTTCTTATTGGTGAAGAGAAAGAATTAGTGCCGTTTGTTACAGAAAAATAGTTGAGATAGGCATTAGCATGGCCGGCACACTACTAAAGAGCTGTCTCGTGCAGTGCAAAAGTATTTTGTCTAAAATAAAATGTGCCATGCACAGCGCACAGCTCCTACATGAAAATGTCTGCTTTTCCTCACAACTTGGATGCCTTGCAGAGCAAGATGGTGGATCTTTGCTCAACTCTACTGCCATAGGGAGCATTAACTACAGTCACGCACAGGGCATGTGATTTGTTGGTACAGGGTAGTAAAGCCCCTGAATACATTTCGGGGCCATAAAGAGGCATATGGGCTGTATGCAGAGCATTTTGCACCAGTGTCCCTATGCTGAGGAGTGTCTGTCTGGAGATAAAATTACTGAAAGAGTAATTCATCAGGCCGAAAACTTTTCTACATTAATGGATGAAATGTGATATAATCTCTGAGCATAATTTGTTAAGGAAACTCTCCAAATGGCTGGAACATTGTGCATATCAAACATCAACTAAGAAACGGTACAAGAGAGCTGACATTCAAATATCCTATCAAATGTTTTCTGTAATTTGCCCAGCAATTTTGGCCAGTTTTATATTGGTACAAAAGGAACGCTCCAACTTGGTAATACATGAGAAATCCATTTACGGGCCACCGAGGTGACTCAATGGTTTTGGTGCTCGCCTAATGATCCGAAAGACGGGTTTGATCCCGGCCACGGCAGTCGAATTTCAGTGGAGGAGAAATTTTAAAGGCCCGTGTACTGTGTGATGTCAGTGCACATAGGACCCCACGTGGTCGAAATTTCCGGAGCCCTTCACTACGGCGTCCCTCATAGCCCGAGCCGCTTTGGGATGTTAAACCCCCATAGACTATAAACCATGAACGATATTTCGGCACTAGTCTTTTAGTACATTCTTGCATAGTGCGAAGTGCCACTGCATTGTGTATCATGTAATTGTGGCTGCATTAAGACACAAGAGGCTGAGGTTTGAAATGCAGCCTCATGTATGATCTCAAGAAACGGCTTTAAGCACGTACCACTACTAATTTATGCATCTTGCGACATGTGGCCACCAGAAGAGTCTGCAACAAGGATGAATTTGAGGATTTTTGTTTGCTCTCCATGGCTGTAGCAATGTTCACAAAGTCTTTGTTCCCAGGCTAAATGCACCGCAGATTGCCTAAAACATTAGAGGAATGATACACTGACTTGCAGGCCGCAGAAATGTTAGACACCGAAATAAAATGTTGCTAATCGTTAGTGATCAGACTAAGCATACAATGGCAATGCCGTGTTGTAAATGAAACATGCAAAACATGTATTGGAAGTGCTGTCTTCATAAGCATTGACCATTGTTTGTACGGCAGCGATGTTAACAGAATTTTCCACTTAAAGGAACACTGAGGAGAACCCTATCAAATTTTTTTTTGTTAGCAATATCTGATAGTTCGGCACTTCATGGCTTTGTTGCCGCTTGTCCGGGAGCGAAAGATGAATTTATTTCAAAGAAATTTGGATCCGAAGTTGACAATTTTTTTTCCCGCCGCTCCGATTCAAACTCGAGAACTCTTATGACGCCACAGAACGGAGTGGCGTGAATCGTGACGTAAACGGAGACTCCGTGATTTCTGGCGGCTAGCGGTGCGGTCTAGCAGCTGCCGAAATGAAAGCTACCGCCGCCGCACGTTGAAGGCATATATCGGGGGTCGCTACCGTTGCTTCGTTTACGTTTGCACCGGCGTCTTGCGAGCGTTACGATGGATCCCGTTCCCGAACCCGACGACGTAGTTCTCGAAAAAACTCTGGCCTGCATTTCAGCCACCTCAGCCCCACAGAGCGTGCGATGCTTTTGAGGGAGCACGGTTAGGTTAGGCGCCGGCGGGTGGTTTCCCCCTTCCTCAGAGAGCAGCCGTTGCACCCATCGGAGGCTGGCCGGGGCTTTGGGGCCAACGGATTGCGATTCCTTGAACGGTGCGGTTGCACGGCGCAGCAGGCAGCGTCGAGGTCTCCCACGGTTGCAAGGGCCAAGTTATTCATTTATTTTTTGTCACAAGAAACAAATGGGTGCTCAAAGGCGGTCGCGTTTAAAGTCGGCGGCTTGAAACTAAAGCCGGCGCACGACGCTTCAACGGCTTCCGCTAGATCCAACGGGTCCACTAGATCTGGCTCTCTCGCCCACTTGCGTAAACCTTCAGATATATATGTACTGTGAATGCATTAAATTAGCCGAGCTCGAAAGGAACAGCTCCGCCGAACTGCCGCAGCTATTGAATACAACGCGCACCTCGTCGCGGAGCCAAATCAGTCCGGCTGGGCCAGCGGCGGCTCGCGCACTCGGCGCGAAATAAGAGACATGCTCCAAGTCTCCCCGCCAGTGCGGTCAGAGTGCGCCGAAGCCGCCGAACGCGTCGGCGGTCAAGCGCAGTTGGAGTATAGAGGGTCTCGCTTTGACCGACGTGCAGCGCGCACGCGCGTCTCGCCGCAGCATAAACGCGCCTTAACAGAGCCTGCGCTTAACCGCTAACCAACGTATTCGGCGGCGGATGCGCATCCATGTGAGCCACTGAAACCCCCGCCCACTCACTCAATAAAGGAAAAGAAGTCCTGTGCCGAGGTTCGGAATCGAGCTAGGGCTTTCGGCGTTTGAGGCGGAGACGCTACCACTCCGCCACGACAGCCGTCAATTAAGGCGCATCTAGTGGATGCACTCTTCTGATGCAGAAATCTCCGCGCTTTCACTAGGTATATCCTGGCCTAACAGAGCTAGGCCATCAGCATTTTTTCTGAACTGCCTTGTACCTTGTTTCCCGTCCCTAATACACGATTTCCGTTAAGTAGTTTGAAGTTGACTGGAACAGCCGGGAATGTTTCGCCGGGCAAGCGTGCGAATACACAGGTGCTGCCTTGTACGATCACCGACCATCGTGCCATCATGGCTTTTCATCGACCGTGGCGATCATATGACAAGCCTTAACAGGCTCCTTCAAAGGTTAACTAGCACTTGAAGCGGCACTTGGAGTTCCTCTGCTGCTCGGCGCTTGTAAATCGAGGCGCGTCAAAAACAAAACCACGGGGCACGCAAAGCTCATAGACGCGAAGCGCCATAAAAAATCGAAACTCTCCTGGCCGCCTGTGGCGCCGCCAAGCATCGGTTTTCTTTGCTTCCAACATTCAGGTTGACTTTTGCCTGCTTTCCTTGTGTGATAAAAGTGCACTATTGGTTTTCAAACAAAACTTACTTCAATATTGGTCTGCGCAACCTACCTTTGTCAGCCTGTAGGATGGAAAATTCCATGTAGGATGGAAAATTCCTCCAAGGTGGCGTCTCGTGTCCTATGGCGTCACCACGCTTGTACTTGCGAGATTGGCCTGTGGTGGCGATACCTGTATTTTGGTTCTTGCTATTTTATACCTTACAAGAGCTTTGTTTTCAGTAAGAGCGGCGTTTTTGTGATCAGGAGCTGGTATTCTATCGATACAAGCCAACTTCAATTTCTCCTCAGTGTCCCGTTAAGTATGCCAGTTGTGCCTGCCACAGATTGGGGCGCACATATCATTAGATAACTTCACTGACCTATTTGCCTGTAACAAACATGGGACACCCTTCATGGCTCAGGTCAAGTGACAGTTGGAGGTATTTGGCTAGTTGTGCTTGCTGTATCGCAGTGCTAGGTTGCCATCGACAATGCCCATTGCAAATTGCAGACTGAAGCAGTATGCAGCAACAGTTGGTGGGTCAGTCACTGCGGGGTTACTTTACCATTTTGGAGCAAGTCGCATGTAAAATCTGTTTATAAATGCTTATTAAGGTTGAGAGATTGCCTTCGCACTTATTTTTAACGATAGAAGAAAAACGGGTAGTAATATATTAATGTTTGAGCAAAAGAAGTAATAACGCTTCAACTCTTAGGTGCTACCTGTGGCGCTCCATTACTTCTCACCACAAGCAACGGGTGGGCACACACCCACGTATCTGAATGCTGATGAACTGAGAGGGACGCTCTCTTTAGAAAGAAAAGGTGCAGCAACTCTTCTGATATGCAGATCTTGACCAGTGCCATCTGGACGGCCTGGTGAGGAGTGGAAAGAAAAGCTGACCCAACAGTTACGGCTAGGTAACAAGGAATTTAGAGACTGCTAGCTGGTGCAAAACTGAAATGTAGTGTGGTCAGCAGTCGCGCCACTTTCAAAGTGGAGTGGCAAGCAAATGGCAGTGCCATCTGGCAGCTGTGCAACCACAGACCACCACACAGTTGCAGAGAAGCAAAACACCTTCAACACTGCCTTTCGCTTGCCTCCAACGTCGCTTCGTGCGAGACGCCGTGGTGGTTTTGGCATTCGGCTGCCAAGCCTGTCCTTTGAGCCTGTCACATGGTAGCAATCTGGCACCTGCCTAAACTGCAGGGCTGTTCATGCTGTTTTGTATGCTACAAAAGAGAGGTACAGCCACAGCGCTCACACATTTTGTGATGTGGGATCCAGAAATTCCATGCCCTCCAGAGTGACCAGAGGCTTTAGTCAGTGAGGAAGCGTTGTGTACAGCTGGCCGATCGGGGCAACATTTTGTTCCAATGTGACAATCAGTCGTTCTTTAAAAATGAAATGAGTAATACAGGCATGATATTTTATTTTTTTGTGCTATGAATTGCAGACAGAGCACCTGCATATTCATCCTGACTGCACGTCAGCCTCACCGCACAAGTGATATCTGCAGGAATTCATGTTGTGCACTTCTTACCTCTGAAGCTTCGAAATAAAGATTGCGGCAGCATATGCAAGGTATGGCTTAGCCAAGAAGGGCATTTATTTCGGTTTGGTAAGCGCCAGAGAGAAGAAAGAAGAGCAGATGCAATGGTGTCTAGCCTTCGAAGGGATCCACTTTGCGGTTGAGGTCCAGAAGCTGGTTGACGAAGTCGATGTCTTCGTAGAGGTCGGCGACACCGCTCAGAAGTTGCAGCAGCTCTCCAGAGGCCATGCCGACCTCTTCGGCACACTCGGCAACCTCCGCGGAGGGCACCGCGTCGGTAGCGTTGCGCCCAAATGAGCCGAAGGGCAGCTTGGCCTCGGTCCTCTGGCCATCTTTGGTGTAGAAGAGCGTGAAGACAGGGTTGCGGTTCATCTCATCCAGCTTGCAGTAGACGCCCGCCGTGGGGCCGCGGCCGTCACGGCGTGCCACGAGCGTGCGGAAGTCGTACAGCAGGTTCCGTTTCTCGGAGTAGGCGAGCGCGCTCTGGAAGGCGCCGCCCACGTACAGAACGTTGTCCCAGGTCTTGCTGCTCCCCATCCGGGTCTCGGTGACACGCCAGAGCACGTAGCCTTCGCCCACGGCCTCGTAGCAGTACTCCTTGGTGGACTTGGACGTATGTGACTGGATGAAATGGCCACTGTGTGGTGCGCGGCCGTCGTCCATGACAACGACAGGGAAGCCCACGTGGTAGCCTGGGTCCAGCAGAACCAGGCCCCGGCGGCTCCCGCGATGCACAAGCACACGCAGCGCGACCAGCACGTGCTCCTTAACGCTGGACGCATCCGGAGGGTCGTGGCTGCAGTAGGATGCCACGTCAGGGATCCACTCCTCGCACGAGACCAGGAAGGGCCGTGCCTGGGGGAACCGCCGCTCCATGGCGCCGCACAGGTGGAGACTGAGGCCGACGCACGAGAGGCCCTCCTCGACCACCGTGGCTGGGTAGTTGCGGAGGAAGCTCGCCAGGCTGCTGCTGCTGCCGCGGCGCTTGTAGTCGCCGTAGAAGCGCAGCAGGTTGCCCAGGGTGTTGTACCGCCTGGCGCGCAGTTCCTCGCCCAAGAGCTGTTCCAGTTGTGCCAGGAAAGCCTCCAGCTCAGCCGTGGTGTCAAACGTGAGCGGGGCGTCCCGGATGGGCGCCCAGCGAGGCCGTGGCAGGAGTCGAGGCTGCTGGGTTTCGGCGCGCCGGTTGGCCGCCGTGGGGGTTCCACCCCCTACAGGTGTCCGTTTCACATTCTGGTCCAAGGGCTGCTCTGGCGGGTCGTCGTTCACCTGCAACAGCGTGCGAGACGCTGTTCAGCCCTGCACCTGACCAACTGCTGTGGAAACCTTGTACTGCCCCCACTGCTGCACAGTGCAGAGGTGCGCCCACATTCGCTGAATGTTCAACTATCCAGCAACTGCAGCTACACTATGCAATAAGCACAATTTGATAAAGCACAACTCAGCTGTGAATAAGCATTCATCACACATTTATACATTGCACTGTGCTAGTTTTCACTAAGAATAACAAGCTTTCAGAGTAAAGGTTGCTGTCATACACTACAAGCTCAAAGCTCAGTGCAAATATATACGCCGGTGCATTATTGTTATTTTTCATTTCAGTCACTTCAAAAGAGGTCCAATGTTGGCTTATGCCAAATTGTGATGTGTCTTAGCTACAAAAGCACACAATGAATTAAGAATTAAGCAACAAAAACTCCATGTACTGCAGCCAGGTTAAAGCAGGAAGAAGCCAAGGAAATGTTGGAGAAGACTCACCGTTTGGGCCGCTTCATGGTCGACAGCAGAGTAGTCATCCCAGGGAAGGAAGAGCAGAGTCCCACACCGAAAAATGCCCACAAGGCCAACCAACCTGAAAGGGCACCAACATGAATTTGCTGCACCAACCAGGCAGGGTCCTGCTATATATCCCAATACTGTGGTCACAAGTACACCCGTCATTCAGGATTCTGCCAAATGCAGGACCAAATTTGACAGACACTTTACAAGCAGCCAGAATTGTAGGAGAAACAAAGGCTTACACTTATCAGAAATAATGAACGTTTTCTAAATGTTACTTAGCGCCCATACGTGCACCTAAAGTAACTTTCTGCAATGAAATGGTCCACAAATATTATTTAATGCAAATTCCAAACCACTGGTCAAAGTACAACTATGCTCAAAGCTAGCCCTTCAGAACAGTGCTGGATAAAGAAAATGAGTACTGTAATATGGAGAAGAATTAAAACTCAGTCTTGCCATCTCCAACAGTTTTGCTTTGATGAACAACTGCAGGCTAGACCAAAGATAGCAGAAAGCCAGCAGTAAACACTGTGTTCTCTCACATGGGTATTAAGCAAAAAGCAACGCCACAAGAGCACTCACCATGACGAGAACTGGAGCCATACTCCGAGTCAAGATGGCCATTCCGACACGAAAAGGGAAACCAGGGACACCAACGGAGCCAGGTAGTTGCCTTTTAGTTTTAGCTCCTGATCTGCAGCAGGGGAACGAGTGCAGGCTCAATAAGGTGTCAGCAAAACACATCAAGAACCTTCCAACCTAGAAAGAAGCACAGAGCAGCAGACTAATGTGCCTGATGCTATGCCTGCCCTTTCATTAAATGCTGGCACAAGCAGAAACAAATGCATGCTGGAATTAGCACATGCTGCTACTATGCACACACCTGTGATGAAAAGATTACCTGCCAGCAATGCCAGACACTTCATGGCACCATGACGTGCTTTAAGCAAGAGAGCACTGCCATCTGGGCTACAGTGGCGTTTCCCACACAATTGGACAAAACAGTTTGACCACACCTTCATGCCAAGCGTGTCTTGGATAACAGCTTCACCACAGAGTAGAAAAAGAAGCTGCATTTTCAGCAGGCTCTGGGAAGAATACAATATGCTTCGCAGGACAATGTCAAGGCACTCATGCCATTGGAGACTCCATATACTTGAATGGCAGACTAGAGATGAAAAAATTTAAACACAAAATTCTAACCATGTGGATGACTGCTGATAGATAAAACATGGCTTTGTGCCACACTATTTACTTATACAGCACTGCTAGTCTCAAGATGAGGCTGCAAGCCAAGGTCGGACGTATGAAAACCTGAACTAGGCAACACATGCGTAAAATACATCAAGACACAACAAGGTTCTGCAAACTGAAACAACAGACAAAAGGCACTCACGTGCACGGGAAGACAGGGACGGTAGAGTATTAAATAGCACCAGTACTACACTAAAAAAAGAGAAGTTGACCAATGCCTAACAAACGAGACAACTGTCTAAGAGACTCAAAGAACCTATAAAAATGTGCTGAAATATGAAATAAGAAAAAAATTAAGAAGTTGACAAAACAAAAGAGGCATGCAGAAAAAAATAAATACAAAGCCACCGATGAGCAAGAATGGAGAACTTACAGCCCCTTCCAACCAGCGTCATGCCTTGCCTCAAAAGAAGCAGCATGCAAACCTACACCTGTGAGAAAACTGCACCAGCGACAGAGCACAATGTGGGACATAGCTTGCACCTGTGGTTTATATGCACTCATCATGCAGTACTACCCATATTCTGCTGATGTCATCCACTTCACTACCTCACACCACCACTCAAAGATAGCCATGAACCTGCCAATGTCCTGCCCCAGAAATAGGCCCTCAGTAGGACTCCACTCAGGATAAGGGCAACCTTATCATAAGCAGAAGTCACATGCAACAGCTCCTAGAGACACGTGAACAGCCTTCACTGCCAAGCTGACAGGAAATGTAAAGGCACACGGAATGGGTGCATCTGCAGGTGAACTTTATCTTATCTATACACAAAGGGCCTCAGTGCTGCCCACATGCTGAACAGCCCAAATTGAAGGGAGATAAAAGTCAACTGACGTGAAATGAAACAGACCCGTGCATTAACAGTAAAAAAAAAAAAATAGGCGACACTTAAGCACCACCTCAAGGGTATCGTGCAACAGAGTAATGAGTTAATTCCCATATATACAGAAGGTTACTTTTTACTTTATATTCATACATCCCTGAGAGTTTTTATGCACCTCCAGGCGCAGTGGTTAAGCGATGCGCGCGCAAGTGTCCTGCAATAGCAGGTGCTCTCAGTGGTGGGCCTCGTGCGGCCCAGGTTGCCGTTATCAAGCGACCAATCATTAATTTAACTGCCACATGCCACGGTCGGCAGTTTGCTCACTATCCGGTGGGCAGGTTGCAAATATGCCGGAAGATCAACTGACCTAGGTGGCCCACCTGCCCCGTAGGTTGCTTCCCGAGGACCACCCGCCAAAGCCATGCCAGTGATTTTTCCCTACCAACGCCGACGCCGGATTTTCTAGATAACGGGGCATTTAACGCCATGGTGTTAAAAATATTTTCTACAGCACACAGCCATTGCAAAAACTGCCAAGCATTATACTAAATAAAACTAGAGCACATATTTCTGCCTAATTATACTGCTACTACTAGTAACTACTAACTGTTGTGCAATAATGAGCTATTTTACTGTTTGAAACATTCTAAGCAATTTGTTTTGTTCCCAACATTTGAACATGCTTAATCACAGAAACAAATAGCAGAAGTTGCAGATGGGCTGGATTGTACTACCTCGATGGAAAGAAACGCGAACAACCCGGCGCCAACACGCCCCGCTGTTGGAATTTATTTTCATCGTGCTTTTACCTGGGTGGTACGAAAAAGACAGTCGTCATGGAATGTATTATGGACGAGTCTAGGGTCTTTTTGCTACCACCGAAATAAAAAGGAACTGAAACTGCCGACAGTGTTGGCGCCGGGTTGTTCGCGTTTCTTTCCATCGAGGTAGTACATAGCTTCAGGGTGCAGTAGTACACACATATTACTCCCTGAAAATAGCAATGTAATATACCAGCCCTGAGGAAGAGAAAGATATTAACTTCCTTTTGCAGTTGTCCGAATCAAATGGTGCACTACAACACAAATGAAAGACGGAAGAAACCTGGCCAGAGTAACTGGCCAGGGAGTACTATGTGGCAGTGCATTGGAACAACTACCTACATGTGAAGCTGAGGTATGTCTCAAGTTCGGCATTTAAATGTGCCTTCCTTCTTTCACTCCGACCTTCCTTCCTTCCCTCACAGGGTGTCCACCAAGAAAGGAGGCACTATTTCGTTTCCTCAAAAGCGACCAGGGGCAGCGCAAATAAACCTGCCACATTAGCTAATGACAGAGCTGCGGCAACTGGGAGGCCTGCAGTGAGCTGGCACAAAGCCAGTTTCTGCTCGCCGGGAACTGGTTCCCTCCGGATTTCCCCCCACACAACCGGGGCTGGGCAACAGCAGCTGGCCCCGTCGCTAGCGAGACAGCTTGGCGCGCTCAAAGCAGCCACCACGTGGCAAGTGACAGCTGGGGTCAAGCTTCAGGCAGGCTGCGCAAACCATACGCTCTGTAGCCATTTCAAATGGGACAGAGCTAGGCGGCAAGATAGGACGCGGGTATTTGCAACTACAACAAACAGCCAAGTAATTACATAGGCAGATATGCCTCCAAACGGCATGCGCTGAAGCTATCATCCACACACATGCGGACACAGACTCCCATGTGGATAGGCAGGAAAAGGATAAATTGCTTCAGTAGTCTCAGAAGAAATGCGTACAACAGTGCTCAAAAAGCAAATCATTAACAATTCAGCAAAACAATTGAGAGTGAAGAGGCTAAAACACGATGAAGAACAGGATAAAGCATATAGCCAATGAGGGTCATATAATTTTAATTGGACAAAGGCAGCTTGGCCACTGCAGTGGCGTAATGGTTTGGTCAGCACTAGGTTGTGTCGAAGACGCAGTTTGGCAAGCATAGCTCCCCAGAGAAGGAGAAAGCTCGTGTCCGGTGGCGTTGGCGAGACTTAGCTCCATCTAACAGCACATATAAATTAGGTACAGGGCTAATTTTGCACTGTTTCACAGGTTATGGAGTCTATAAATGGAATAAGGCTCGAAGTAGTACTACACATGCAGCCCTGTTAGCGTGTGAAGCGGCGTCACGAAAGTTTCAATGGGGCATTAGGCAAGCATACGTCGCGAACGCAACAACGGGAACGCGCAGCTGCTTGAGAAGGCCAAAATTGGAGATCAGTCTTGTCTTTACCAGCTGTAACAAATTTCTCTGCAAACACTCAACTGTATGCCCGCGGCTGTGCGTGCCAGGGAAGCATCAATACTTGTGAAACGCTGGCAGATGTGTACAAAACTGAGGGGCTGGGAATGAAGCGAAAGGAGCCAGCTAGGATGTTGTGACCCTGGCTACCGGCTCGCGACGAGCCGTGTAAACAGCCCATGAGCACGCTGCCGCAATAAGGAAAGCATTGGCCGCCTACTCGACGAGACGGAAGAGAGGAACCGAACAAACAGTCCCCTTCACAACATTGCACACCACGCTTCCAAGAAACGAAATCCGTCAAAGTGACAAGCGGCGCACAAGCCATTCCGCCGATTCCACTATGTGACAGCGAACGATCCCGCACATGCTGTGACAGCTTTGTGCGTCACTCGAGGTCCCGTCTAGAACTGGCTGGATGAGAAACTAAGCTCTCGGAATTAGGTTCGGGTCATACACTCTTTGGTGTTGGAACCAATTGGTCCGAACTGTGCGAGATAAATCCCATATACGGCTACCAAGCAGGGCACCAGCAAACAAAGACCTGCGTGCCATGCATCGAGCTACATAACATTGCGTGTGCCAGCGGTGCAGTTCCCCGATGCTGGCTGCAGTGCGAGCACGGGAAGGCGCAGTTCTACTCGCTCTTTCCAGCTCCGGTAGTGCTGCAACGACGAACGCCTCTGTGCAAGCAAGCAGCGCAACACAAGCAAGACTCGCGTAAGCTGTCTTCTGCCTACGTATACGTCACTCCAGCAGGAGAGCTCAATACGCGTCCACTGGCTGCGAGATAGCTGGCCGGCGACGCCGTGCGATGCTATATATCGCTGCTGCAAGGCCAGTTACCAATTTAATTGGCACGCGCCTACCCGTTCATATGAACAAGGCCTCAGCGAGGCCGCGGAGTGGATCCCGAACGGGTTACGACAGCTTGGACAGCGAGGCGCTTGACAGCTTTGTAAGTTCGCACGTACACTATATGCCACTCAATCAGCACCAAGCCGGAGTTCTGCTATAGCTGCCGCTGATAAATTACCGTGGATTTGAGACCGGCCGCCGCGTCGCTGCGCCACGCGTTCACGACGTCAGAGCGGCTGCTGTGCAAGGCACGTGCCGTCCGACAAAGGCACCGCGTGATGCAAAAACAAAACAAGCAAAAGAGGCGCCGCTCGCTGCAGCGCCAGTAGACGATGCGCACGAAACCAGCAGCCGCATATTTCGTGGCCGCGCAGGGCCCCTGAGGGGGCTTTCCTCGAACCGGAAAAAATCCGGAAGACAGTCGGTTCAATGTCAGTGACCCCCCGAGCCGCCCCCGCTGCGCTCGGTACAAGCTTCTCTCGGCACCCAAAGCAAGCCGCGAGGCCATAGAAGAATGCGCCACACACTTACCCATACAACGGTGTGCTTCAGCAGAAGAACCAAAGAAAGAAAGGAAGGCTGGTTCTGAAAAGGGCACCACCCCAACACCCCACAATTGGACGTATCGCTCTAGTCCGCACGGATAGCGCAGTCTTTTATACAAAGCGGGTCAGCACACGTGACCCGCGGCCAACCTCTGCGGCTTCTGGCCGATAACGCGCCGCCGCCGCCGCTGCTGCTTCTCGCCCCGCTCGCCTGCTGATGACATCACACACATGACGTCAGGAAGACACAACTGCGCTTGCGCGTGCGAGAGCGCATGCGCGAGAAGAATGACACGTTGCTTGCGAGGGCGCCGACAACGAAACGGGTCAGAGAGAGAAAGGCCACGTTGCACCATTCTGCAAGTGTGCGTGCGCCCGGATGCTCCAATGGCAGGTCACTTTGCAAGTCGACTTGCTGGATAAGGTTGTCCATGCTCTCTCTGTACAGTTTAGATATGTGCAGCTAGCTCTAGTAGCTCTAGCTAGTAGCCAGGCGCCGGGAAAAGCGCGCACCGCCGGCAGTCGGACTGCAGGCTGCTGCGGGGCTGCAGCAGGGTAGCGGCGCTAGCGGATCCAGGCGCAGCCAACTGCTAACCGAGGTGGCCTTGAAACAGTGCCCACTCGATCGGCGCCGTCCGTTGCTTAGCGGGGCAAGCGCAACGGCGCAGCCCTTAAAGAGGAAACGTTAAACAACGCGGTCTTTCCGGACCAGAAAACGCTTCTTGCCATAACTAAGCAGGATGCGGCGGACGGCATAATCGCTCTCTGCAGCGTATGTCAGATAGCGTGAATAACATCGGCAACCATGTCATCCTGACTTCAGAAAAGCGAGAAGCCAGCAAACACAGCGTAATAGTGTTAATAGCTTCAAAGATTCCATGTGGAACTCATAAGAAATTCGACTTTGGTCTATGTTATACCCTATTTTGCAAGCGGACAGCATGTATTACGACTACTGTAGCCAAGAATTCGCTGCAATCGAGGCGTGCTGCTTACATCAGAAATCTAATGGCAATATTCTACACACACAAGCAATACCTGTTTATACCGACGACATCAAAACTTTCTTTTCTGGCACTAACCTATAAAAAGTATAAGCAAGCGAATAATTGGGTGCGTGAACTCTCGATGCCTAGCTACGAATGAATTAGAGCTGAAGACAAATAAAACGAAGTACGTAATTTTTATAGCTGGCAATGCCACTATTGCTCACAATATTTCCTTCATTTCGTGATGGCATGATAGAGTGTGCGGATTCTACAAATGTCTAGGTGTGTTTTTTTCGTGAGCATCTGTCAAAAAATGTACATACACATAATAAGTAAGCCAGGAGATTGATGTTCAAACTGTACTTCCCAACATTATCACTAAGCTTGTGTCACTGGGGCTCCTGTCGCAGAAGGTTGACAACATTGAATCTTCTATTGTCCTGATGTCTTCGAAATATGATGAAATTATCGCAACCATGAAGAGGCAGGACCTTAAGCAACTTAACGATGTGAACAAATTGAGAGGAAGAGCAGTGCTGCAGCAGATATTGCTGATCTTCGTGCAACTGTTGACAGGCTGGAAAGGCGAGGAAGGTGCATGGACTGGGCTCCTTAAAATTTATGGTGAGAATGAGTACGTAATAAGTAAGGTAAATGAAGTTGCTAAGGCGATTAATGTGCCTGAACTGACTGCTAGTCGTATAGTGGCACTGCACAGGTTTCCTGCGAGGGAAGGCAAGGATGCGGGTGTTATCATCCGTTTTCTGAATAAGTCAGAGCGTGATAACTGGCTTTCCAAAAGGAAGATTCTCGCAGAAAAGCAGCAGACCGAGAACTTGTCGAATGCAAACAGGAAGCTACTCTTTGCTACCAGGCAGTGGGCAAAACAAAATAGTTTTAAGTACTCCTGGCGTAGAAATGGCAAGGATTTCCTTCAGGAAACGGACAGCTGCTCTGTTCATGTGGTCAAACACTTGGGCGACCTTGCTAGTCTAATATTTTTTCCTTGCAAGTGCTTGGGTATTTTTTGTTTTTAGTCATGGACAATGTTTCTGTTCCCCCATCTGGATATAATCTACTAGTAAATGAATTTCCCCTGTCGCCTCTTACATTTTTGCATTTGAATATGCGGTCAGCGCAGAAGAAATACGATGAATTTTGTGTTTTTCTAGAAAACATGAATAGGGCATTCACAGCTATCATGATGACAGAGATATGGTTTGCAAATGATGAGGATGTGTTTCGTCTCGAAGGATACAGCAAAATTTTTTTTAAATAGGAAAACAAAAAGAGGTCGTGGTGTTTGCTTATATTTGAAAGAAGAGATAGGTTATGCATGCATTGAAGAATTTTCTTATTCCGAGCCTTATTTAGAAACGGTTTGCGTGAAATCAGGGAGCATTATTCTTGTTGTCCTTTAGAGAACCCCTTACGGTTGTGTTGAAAGGTTTTTATTGCTGTTAGATTAACTTTTTTGATTTGTCTCCACACATAACTATACATTAGTGCTTGGCGGAGACAGCAATATTAATATGGTGTAGAGAACTTCCAGTCAGATCGAAGTATCCACCCTTGATTCATATTTCATAACAAATGTGCTCACTGCTCCTACGCGCATAACTTTGAACACTACTACACTTATTCATGTTTTTCTTACAAATATGCCACAAGAAAGTGCATGTGCAGGTGCAATTGAAGTATCTATCAGTGAGAATTTGCCAATTTATCTAATTGCAGACAAGCAAAAATCACTTTATTGTAGATTGACGCCTTCAGCTTTTGTTCAGGACATAAATACAGGCACTTTGGGTTGGTTTAGGCGCGAAGTTAGCCAAACAAACCTAGACGAGCTCGTAAACTGCGAATGACGCCGCACTTGTTGAAAATGATAAATGAAAAGAATAAACTGTACAACAAGTTTCTGAAAAACCGCGATGTGGATGCTTTGCAGGCACTTCAAAGGTACAGAATTCATTTAAACAAAATACTTAGGAATGCAAAACGCAACTATTTGTCTAACATGTTTGATGGTGTCGAGGATACTAAACATCTATGGCAGCAGTTTTCTTCAGTTATATTTTCTCGTAACCATACTTATGATTTGAAAGAGTTAACTATAGGTAACAAGCTGAAGGGGCAAATGTTAGCAAATGTTTTCAACGAATATTTCACATCTCTTCCTCAGAGTGCCCACAATCCTGTTATGCATAATTATTTGAGCCTTCCTTCTGAATCAATATTTTTAGCTCCAACAGGCACCAGTGAGGTCTTTAACGCATTCATTGCACTTAAGAAAACCAAATGTGAAGGTATTGATGGTGTAAAAATGCAACCTGCCATTTTCGTGCTAAACATTATCGCTCCATGCATAACGCGCATATTTAAAATCTAGTTTTAAGTACAGAAAAATTTCCTCAGAAAATGAAGATAGCAAAAGTTATAGTCTTGTTCAAAAGCGGCGGCAGAAATGAATTAGGAAACTATAAGCCCATATCTATTTTGTCGTCTTCGAAGCCGTTGGAAAAAATAATTCACTCTACTCTTCACTTTTCTCGCTAGGCATTCCCTTATTCCTTCAGCTCAGTATGGCTTCAGACCTGGTTTATCAACGCAGGTCGCTTTGTTACACGAAAAGTAATTATTACTACGCAACATTGAGAATAAACTGCTTACACTGGGTATCTTTATTGATTTCTCGAAAGCCTTCGACCGAATAAATCACACCACTATGTTAGAAAAACTGTCTTGTTACGGAATTCATGGTATACCAGCTGATCTGTTAAGGAGCTACTCATCAGCAAGTCATCAACCAGTTTGCGTTGGCCGAGAATTATCAACTGCCCGGGATACTAAACGTGGCGTTGCCCAAGGCAGTATCCTGGGGCCGCTCTTGTTCATTACACGTATAAACGATCTTGTAAGCATTGAAAACTCCGCTAATTATATTATGTATGCAGATGACACAAGTATCTTTTTAACAGTAACAGATGCTAATGATCTAATAAAGCGTGGAAATCTTATTCTGAGTAAACTTAGTGCATGGCCTCTCGGTAATTCATTAGTAATAATTTGTTCTAAAACAAAAGCTGTCTTATTCCGTCGAAAATCTGTCCCACATAACATTGGTGAGATCCTACACTTAAATGACTGTGACTGAAATCTCTCCTGCCGCTAAATCCCTGGGAGTAATATTTAATGAATTTATGCTTTGGGACCATCACACTGACTACCTGCGCATTAAACCCTCGAAGGCTTTAGGTATGCTAAAGAAGTGTACGTTTTTTTCCCGGATCACCAAAACCGTCTAATATATGTAGCCCTGTTTGAATCGCATTTGCTATACTGCCATCTAGTACAGGGAAACGGCACCATTAAGGCAAATAACCTAATAATGATGAAAAAAAGCCCTACGAGGGATTTCAAACCAGCCTTATGATCCCCGCACATTTTCATTGTTCACTAAATTGAAAATGGGGACAAGCGCTTCTTTCTGTCTGTGTTTGCTTGTGCGCTGCCATTCAGAACCAACTAGCCCAGTCTTCCGCTTTACTGAATATGACTTGCTATCGTCAACACTAAAATCGGAAATACGTAAAGGCACACATACTTTGTGGAGAACCTGTTTCCCCCCCTCCATTTCGATGCGGCCCATCTTCATCGTCGGCCGTCGGGACGGACAGCCCCCGGCTGGGCGAGGAGGGAAGTCTCCCTCATGGGGGAAAGGGAACGGCGACGGGAGCACCACCCCGTAGGTTACGCCGAATTCTGCGGAACCGGAGAGAGGCTTCTTCGGTATCCGGCCAGCGTCACGAAGGGTTGACTCTGCACGCTCTCGTCACCTTCCGCGGTAGGCGCACGGGGATCCGTTGTGCCTTGCCGCTGGACTTCTGGTTCCAGGCCGCGAAGCGAGTGGAGCAAACGCGCGCTGTGGTCGCCTTCCCCAGCAAATGCTAGGGAATAGCTTTGCCTCGAGAAGGCGGCACGCACGGGAGAACCCGGCCGCCATTATCGGCGCATGCAAATGTTCGCCGCCGATACCTCTGAAGTCGCGCCCCTGCCCCAGCCGGTAAGTCGGAAGCCCTTCTTAATTACGTAGCTTTCTACTTCCGAGGAATGCATCGTTGATGTTTTGTAGCTAGCTGGCCCGCTCTGTGTATTGTTTGCAAGTGTAATAAATAGCATATGAGTGTTCACGCTATTGTCGTCCCTTCCCTTTGTCCCTCGAGCACGAACCCCTCCGCGGTTAGCGAGCGGGAACGCTGCATCCGCGGAGTGGGAGTGCGGGCGGGGCGAAAGGCTTTGCCCCCCTGTATTTCCACAACATTGAAAACATTGGTAAGTCTGAAAAGTAGCATCTTTGCACTGAATGAGGCACACAGAACTCTGGCATGTTCAACATCTCGCACAAATTATGGATTTCAAATGGCTCAGTCTAGCATTCCACAGGTTTTAAACAAATACCACTTCACAATAGAAAAATGGCGTGCACTTTCTAAACTTGACTTCTATTCGCTTTTTGTATAATACTTGCTAATATTTTGCTGTTGATACCAGTTTGCGATGTAACAGGGTTGTTTGCATTTTTTGTCTGTTGTTTACAAACTAGCACTGTAGCTGTAATATTTGCAGTGTTAATCTGTGCTGCTTGCCTCTCTCAGTTACTGGGAGGCGGAGCTAGTCAAGCTACTTATATGTAGCTTTGTTCCCACCTTCCTTACCACATCTCATGTATCATTTTGCTTTGCGGTAAAATAAACTTCAAACTTACGTGAAACCAAAACTACCCAGAGTAGTTGGAGCCATATGGAAAATAAGAAAACAAATTCCCTGGAATTTCAGACCACTTATATAGATTTCAATGATTCACTTTCATATATATTATTGCCTCCTGATATGACTAGGGCTTCTAATATGAAAAAAAAAACATATTTATCGCACAAAAGAAAAGTCAACTGGAGCCCTGGAAAGGTTTAAAACAGAGCGAAAGCACTCAGAATGTTCTTACGGAATTTTGAGGGTAGACAACCTTTGCAAGGTAAGCTTATTGCGGCCTACATACATGGCGAAATAAAATAATGACTAAAATTTAAACTAGTATACGTGGTAATGAATCAGAATTTTGATCTTATTTAGATAAATTAGAGTACCGAAGCTGAAAACAAATAACGCTAAACAAAGTAAAAAATACCTAAACTTTTTAAGGAGAATCACGATCTTATTAAAATAATTAAATAGCATTCGTGAGTAGCCGCACTGAAGGGTGTTTTGACCGAAGCAATGCTTCAAATGTTTCATTTAAATATAATTGGAGAGACATGGGAGAGGCCTTTGCCCTGCAGTGGGTGTAGTGAGGCTGATGATGATGTAGTTGGGGATTTAATTTTTTGTTATTATTTTGTTCTACTTGTGCAGTTGTATCTTTGTGTCGCGAGGTAAGACGCGGATACTGTCGGTGTTATGAATTCTGTTTTCGGTTTCTCGCTTTCTGTGTATGCCTTGTTTATCTTTTTTTTTTAATCGCGAGTAGAAGTTGAACTACGTGTCTCGATTTTTGTGTAGCACTGCTTTTTCCACGAACACTTTGTGGAGCCTAGGACCCAGTGGTGCAAGGTTTTGTCCGAGACCTTTTAGTAGTTGGAGCAGTTAAACTAAGTTACTAAATTACTACTAAACTAAATCAATATTAAACTATTAGACTAAATTAAATTAAGCTAAAATTAAATTAACCTATATTAAATTAAACGACGGTTCCCACGCAGCTTGGTTTCAGCTTCATTCCGTGCCTTTCATTTGTCCGAGTCCACCGAAAATATCTGCGAAACGTTGGGCGGGGGGATATAGTCCTTCAGTTTCCACTTCCTGTGTACGGTATGTCAATCCCAGTCGTTCTGCGACTGTCCCGCTGAGCGTGACTGCAACATCTTGGTCAACGACGAAAAATTGTTCTTGGCATTTTCTGTTATTAACGCTAAGGAGAAGTCTGACTTATTTTGCTTGTCCTGTGGCCCTATGACCAAAGAACGCTGTTAAAAGTCACGTTGCATGCTTGCCTCGGTTTATCAGATAGCCTTGTCAGCTCCTGCTTTGAGAGAACACAACAGTTTGCGCCCGTGTCCAGCTTGCAGGTTAACGGTTGATCTTCGATGTAAACTGTTGCCGTCCATCTGTCGGCTTCGAGCGAGTTGATCGTTAGTCCCGCAAGAAAAAAAAATCGTCTGTTTCGACCCGTATTTCCCGCAGCTGTTTTCCTCGTCGGCTAACGGTTGGTTTGGTGCCAAGTGCTTTGCGGACTTGGGCAAAATGGTTCGGTGCCCCGCACTTCCTGCAATTTTTCCCCTCGCTGGAAAGTTTCCGCCCCGGTGCACCTGCTGCACACATTCCTTTCAGCGGCAAGTTATCGTAGTGTGTGCTCCCCCCGGTTGCCGCGCTTCTCTCTTGGAAGTGCTGCTTTCCTTGCTCTTCAATACGGCAAATTTCCACCGCCTTTTGGTAAGCAGGGTTTTCAGCCAACAGTTTCTGCTGCAGCCGCATGTCTCTAACCCCCAGTACGCTGCGTAGCGTGCGGTCTTCTAGAAGTTCAAATTCACAGTTCTTGGCCAAAATCTTCAACTCGATCAGCCAGTCATTAAATGCTTCGCCTTCTTTCTGGTCCCTTGAACCAAAGCGGAATTAGCCTCCTGTCATTTACTCAGGAAAAAGGCCACCGTATAGTGTTCCAGTGGATCCACCGCGGACTCGACGGAAATGAGACCGCCGACGCTGAAGCAGGGAGTGCCTTCAGCAGTCGCGTGCGTACAGCTGTGCCGTTCTCTATACCGGACACCACTTGTCTCCTTTCGGAATCAGTGAGGAGTGCGACGGCTAGGTACTGGGCCCCGCCAGACACTCGACATATCCGCCTTAAACGGCTAGATCCGGCGATGACCTTTTCTGTTCCTCGCGGAATACCACGCCCTATTGCATGCATAATCCAAAAATTATGTTTAAACGCCGCCTTCACGCGCAAATACGTGCACTGAGTAGGACAAGCGGACCTCGTGGGCCCTACCACATGTGGCGTGCTTGAGACTATAGAACATGTTTTAGTGGCGTGTTCAGCGTATGCACGTGAAAGACTCATGCTCGCATCTACTTTGAGGTCTATGGACACAAGGCCCCTCTCGGAGGATTTGATCCATGGCACTTGGCCAGTTAGTTTGAAAACTGAATAGGCAACGCGAGCGCTCTCGCGGTTTTTAAGCGACACGGACCTTGCCTCGCGTTTGTGATGTTAGAAACTGTACCTTGTTTTTTTTTTTTTCATCTGCCTCCTCTCATCATCATCACTCCCCCATCGTGATCCTCTTTTTTCTCTTCCCGTTCCCCAGTGCAGAGTAGCAGGCCAGATATTTATTTTTCAGGCCAACCTCTCTGCCTTTCCAGTCAAAGCCTATCTCTCATGAAGAGTGAAGATGTTTGCTGGCGTGTAGTATTCAAATTTTTTTATTTGATTTGATTTATGGGAGTTTAACGTCCCAAAGCGACTCAGGCTATGAGGGACGCCGTAGTGAAGGTCTCCGGAAATTTCGACCACCTGGGGTTCTTTAACGTGCACTGACATCGCACAGTATACGGGCCTCTAGAATTTCGCCTCCATCGAAATTCGACCGCCGCGGCTGGGGTCGAACCCGCGTCTTTCAGGTCAGCAGCCGAGAGCCATAACCACTCAGCCACCGCGGCGGCAATTTTTTTTTCGAAACTTGGACATCATTTTTGTCCTCTTGTGCCTCAATCTTGAAAGTGCTGTATGCTTTTCTGCCTTCTTCGCCTATGCTCACCAGAAACGCTGCTGCCTGCACATCGCTCGGCTGTTTAGTCAACTGTGTAGCAGTGGAAAATAGTTCAACTCACTCTTCCACGTTTTCCAGCCAAGCCAGGCGTCGTCTGACGTGTCCAGGGGCTTCAGCGCCGGCAGTAGGGTAGACGGTAACGGCAGCGTCGTTGGCGGGGGCCGTGTCGCCGACATCTCAGCCGAGCATCGCTGCCACCATGTAGGCAGACCGGCGGTCCGGTAACGAAAGCGTTTATTGAAGGAAGGACGCGATATATGCACACTCGGAAACGTGACGTAAACGTCACGTGTCTCAGTTCGGAGGGCTATCAGGATGACAGAGCAATCTGGTCAGATTTAAGTTCGCCATTCTTCCACCCAGTCTATATTTTGACGCATTTATCTCCAAGCCCGAGGCAGAGCGCACGGGCCACACTATAGTTCACAACCAGCTTGTCAACTGGCATGTGGGTGATTTGTCGAGCAGGGTAACTTGGGCAGAACGAAAGCGTCCCTCTCGCCGAACCAAGTGTAAACCCAGGTTCTTCTGAGCTAATCGTTCTAGTCGCCTCTGTGTGTATGGTTGTTGTTGTTGTTGAGTTAAAACAAGCGGTTTAGAAATATAGCTTCCGCAGGATTGAAGAGATAGGTTTGGGCAGAACGCCGGCAGCGACAAACTGGCGGCAAACATTTGGCTGCCGATATTAGGTTGTCTGTACCCTTTACTTTGCTATTTGCGGCCGATATACTTCCAATGATTAGCGTTATCTTCGCGACATGAAAGCTAATCAGCGAAAAATTTTAAGAGAAATCGGCTGCTAATCTACTTTTTTTCATCAAAAAGTACGTAGCTAGACGTGAGGCATGCAACAAGATATTCAGTAAATTCTCAGTGGGGGCTTTCGCGCCTCTTTGTGTTTAGCTTTTCGAAGAGTCCAGTCACCGGTTATAATCGCTGAGAGCGCGGTTTACGGTACGAGACGTAACGGCCGTTCGTGTTCGGTAATAAATAAAGGAGGGGGAAGCGAAAGCCTATTTCTGTATGCGCGAACCTCTCTGCTGAAGGAACGGTGTCTACAGGAAAGCCGTGAAACGCAAGTACGTATTCTATTTCTATTTTGTTTGCCCATAAATTACATGGGAAGCAGTGTGGAAACGCAGCAGCCAGATGTACAGGTACGACCATTTTTTTTTTCATTTCATTTCATTTTTATTCACACCATAAAGATGTGGGCAGGCTCAGGCAAAAGCGAACAATATTCGCTTGCAGACTGCCCGAGCCTCCCAGTACATGGCATACAGCGAACATACAGCAAAATAAAATATTAACACATCAAATCCTTCTTTGATAATAGTATATGAGCAACATAGCATAGAGTGTACAGCATACAGCAAGCACACAGAAAATAGAACAGTAGCACATAGTATAATTCATACATGAGCAACAACAGCAAGAGAGCAAACAAATGAACAGGTTATGTATCACCCTTCCGCCATTCATATTTGATGAGCTACGACAGGAACCTCGTTTTGATAGCACGGGAGCTGCATTTTTTCCCACTTGTACGTTGCTGGAATATATAAGGCATCTAAAAGTCGCGGTGTAGTAGAACACAACATCAGGCGCCCAAGCTGAGTTCTGGAACATGGGACATGCCAAAATTCTTGGCGTCCAAGTTGGTGAGTGGGCACATTTGCCTTTAAATCAGCTAACTGCAAAAATACATCCTGATTATTTTTGACACACTTTTTGTACATAATACTTAAACAATATTCATATAAATTGTGTACAGGGACAATACTGGTTTGGTTTCGTTTATGGAGGTTTAACGTCCCAAAGCGACTCAGGCTATGCGGGACGCCGTAGTGAAGGGCTCCAGAAATTTCAACCACCTGGGGTTCTTTAACGTGCACTGACATCGCACAGTACACGGGCCTCTAGAATTTCGCCTCCATCGAAATTCGACCGCCGCGGCCGGGATCGAACCCGCGGCTTTCGGGCCAGCAGCCGAGCGCCATAACCACTCAGCCGCCGCGGCGGCTAGGGACAATACTGAACCGTTTAAATAGATCCTGAGTATGAGCATAAAAATTCACGTTTGCAATACAGCGAACTGGCCCTTTTTGCAAAAGGTATATTCTGCCAACGTTCCTCTGTGTAGAGTTTTCCCATACTAAAAAACTGTAGTAAGATAGGAAAAAAGCGGGCGCTATAAATCATAATCTTTATGGAAACAGGAAGAAAACAGCGAAATCTAGCGAGTATTCCGGCACTTTCTGAAAGTTGTGCTTCGACATGCTCAAAGTGGGCATCCCATGACATATTCGCGTCAAAGAAAACACCTAGAGTTTTTATTGTTTCAACAAATGTTTCAACAAGGCTAGGTCGCAGTTTATTGGTGTCACACGCTGTCGTGAATGGAAAGGGACAGCTTTTGTTTTTGCGGTATTAATGGGTAGCGAGTTGAGTTCACTCAATTCGTTTAATTCCACCAGTGTCATTAACTGTGCGCACCATTGACTGCATGTCGCTGGCTTGAAAGAACAGGCTAGTATCGTCTGCGTAGATAACGTAGTTAGGGTTATTGCTTATAGAAGTAATGTCGTTAATATACAAAATGAAAAGCAGTGGCCCCAGAACGCTTCCTTGGGGAACACCTGTAAAAATATTTTCCAAGCAGGATGCAGCGTTTCCAATGCTAACGCACTGAACGCGGTGCTGCAGGTAAGGTGCTGCAGGCGTAGATTTGCCATATAGGAATCCATGCTGCGACGGGCTCACAAGATGATACTTCTGACAAAAATTTGATAGTCTCTTATGAATTATCTTTTCCAGACCTTTGGAAAAAAATAGGCAAAATAGAAATGGGCCTGTAATTACGTAAATCATTTATATCACCGTTCTTAAACAAGACTAACTTTAGAAACTCCCAGTAGCCAAGTCTCTACCTTTATTTCAAACTCGACGACATAATCATTATCATATTTACAAAAGAACACCCACCTTCAGCGGGATCATAGCACAACAAAAACAAACAGAAAAAGGGAAGGGCATAGCGAAAGGAAGCCAAGTTAAGAGTTTGGTGATTGAGGCGGTCGAAGGCCTTTGAAAAGTCAACTAAAACTCCCATGGACAACTGATTAAGTTCGGAAGCTTTGAGGATAAGTTCTTTTTGAGTCAGCAATGCCGTTTCCGTAGATTTGCCATATAGGAATCCATGCTGCGACGGGCTCACAAGATGATACTTCTGACAAAAATTTGATAGTCTCTTATGAATTATCTTTTCCAGACCTTTGGAAAAAAATAGGCAAAATAGAAATGGGCCTGTAATTACGTAGATCATTTATATCACCGTTCTTAAACAAGACTAACTTTAGAAACTTCCATCAGCTAAGGGAAGCGACCCGTGGATACTGTAAGGTTGGCAATATGAGCAAGAAGTGGACCAATAGCATAAGTACATATTTGACCGGTTCAGTTTGTATGTCGTCAATATCCTGTGTCTTGCTGTTCTTTAAAGATGTACTTCAAATTCATCCGTCGGTTCCAAGTATATCGTGTGAGTATTTCGCGTTATGCTGCATATCGTCGGCGAGGCGTGCTGGGCTTGACTGGCAACGTGCTTGAAAAATTTGTTGACTTTTTCAGCCAAGTCAACACCATGTGTGTGACGACCTTCCAGAACAAGGTCATTAATGACCAAAGGCGCCTGCATACGATTCACCACCCCATTAAGTTATCTCTAAAAATCAGCAGTTCCCTTACAGCAGTCTTTACTGAACTGGTTATATAAATACCCAATTTTCTCACTCCTCAAAAATGAGTTGCGATACTGCTTGAATTGAGTCAAGTCTATGAACGTCTTGGCTTTCGAAAACCTTTTGTATAATTTGATTTTATGCTTTATTCGTTTCAAAGATTCGTGGCTAATCCATGGTTTGCGGCCTTTAGCGCTCTTTCTGGTTAAGTGTTTTTCAGGAAAAAGTTCGTGGTAAACGCGCTTGAAAATATGAATAAACGCTTCGTAGGCAGCGTCATCGGAGTCACAGCATCTGACTGTATTCCACTCTTCGTCCCTCAGGCTAGTAAGAAATGTGTCTAAGTTTTGGGCCGTGATGCTCTATGACTTTTCTCCGATATGATGCGTTGGTTTCGTGGCAACTTCTGAAAGGAAAAAGACAGGAAAGTGATCGCTTATGCCTGAGCACAGCGGGCCTGATAAAGTATCATCTGTATCTGTATTTGTGACAAAAATATCAATGAGCGTCGTTGTGCTAGCGGTAACCCGTGTGGGCGTGTCTGCGATAACGGAATGGCCATTCGACACTATGGTAGAAAGAAGCAAAGCTTTCTCGGAACTAGCACTCAGTAGGTCAATGTTAACATGCCCTCTGAGTAGCAATTTGCATCTGTTATCATTTACATGGCTTTAGAGACTGTCAAGGTGATCGATAAAAGAACTGGAACTACCATTTGGAGGACGATACATCACAGAGTAGATGTGATTGCGATATGTTAAAGACAGACATTCAAGGTGCTGAGAAATAAAAACATAATTCAGGAATAATTTCACACTCTATTTCGTTTTCTGCTAAAATTGCAACGCCCCCTCGATGTCGACTTTCCCTATTTAGAAAAAAAAAACTGCGATAGCTTTCACGCTTGTTTATTTCCGTGTTATAATTGTACCATGTTTCTGTCAGCATTATTAAGTCAAATTACAAGCCAAACTCGTCCAACAATACTGACAGGTCGTCGTCTTTGTGCCTGGCGGAGCGAATGTTTAGGTGAAAACAAGTAAGACTGGATTTTACATGAGACTTAACATCATGATTGACGTCGCTAAAAGAGACCGCCATTTTCGCAGTGAAAGAAGTGCCATCAAGTGAAACGGCGAGCTTTACGCTATCTTGTCAACACCGCGAACGGTGCAAATGTAGAGGATAGGTGATTCATCTGTTTGCTTGGCCGCCACCCGTCCAGACATAATACCAGTTCACAGATTTTTTTGCAGTGGCAAGCCCGAGTAACTTTCAAAGCAAGGCATAGGTGCTCGTTCACAAACACAGGATCGTCAGACCGTAGTCTTTCGTTTATATGCGTGTTTGTTTTCTGGAGCACCTCGTCATGCTTTGAGCGGCTTTAAATTGAACTACAATATTAGGTGGCTCGATTTCATTTTTCGTCGGAACCCGATGACATACCTCAATGTAACTTTCCGCAATTGGCGCATTCAGAAGTTTCCCAACTCGTTCGAGGGTTTCAGGAAGGCTTTCTCTTTCTACCAGGGCATTCCCTTGATTTCAAGGTTCAGTAGCTGTCATTCTTTGACGCATAGCGGCCTTCTGATAACGCGCAGTGCACAGTCACACTCTGTTCAAACACGTTCGGGGTCCCACAAAGATGTCGCCGAAGATAGTGGCCTTCCGGAAATGCGCATTGCGCTGTCTCACTCGCTCACCCCCCGAAAAGATGTTCCCCGATCTTTTCAGGTCTATATACTGAAGCCGCTTTGAGTAGCCTCGCTGCAGTATGATGGGTCCGAAAGCACTCTTTCACTCCACACAGCATTTTCGCTCAACACCATGCTCCGGCAGTCAGAACTGGGCATCTCAGAGAGCAGCACTGAACTCGCAGAGATAAACGCATGAAACCCAGTAGCCGAGTCTTTACCTTTATTTCAAACTCGACGACATAATCATTATCATATTTACAAAAGAACTCCCACCTTCAGAGGGATCATGGCACAACAAAAACAAACAGAAAAAAGTAAGGGCACAGCGAACGCGAGCCAAGTATCTTATAGAACAGAGCATGCTCTCCTGCAAAGCTACTACTTCGCGCAAACAAGGACATAACTGGCAACTCAAGCGTCTGAACGCAGGAGCATGTTATTAGTTGCAATATAATACAGAGTCTACCATTCCCCAACTCGTCTTGGTAGCGCCATTAGTCCGATTTAGCTCTCCGCTTTCTTAGCTGGTGTCGGCTTTCACGAGTCGACCGACTAGGTCTGTGCTGCTTTGTGCGCTTTGGTACTATGCGGTGCTCGTGGCAGGGGCCTCCCCATGTGTTACCTGCGCTGCAGCATTGCGCGCTTCGACTTTTAACAATGCATGAAACAGATCAGGTGGCATTCCTGCCATAACCCTTGGCGCCTGCCGGACAAATGCAGGAGAGGACCTTTCCTGCGAACTATCTGCACGCTCAGTCTGAGTGCCGTCCCCATCATCGAAATCTTGACTTTCACATCGCTCATTTGGTAAAAGCTGAGCTGGTGCTTGAGGCAATTTGCATGCATCGTTATCACGCTTCCCCTAAGAGATACCATGAGGGAGCTTTCCTCCTCGCCCAACAGGCTCAGTCCCAACGCATGATGGTAATCATGGTCGGTCGCGTCGAAACGGATTTTCCACAAGATAAATCGAGTACTCTGATTTTTCCGTTCTGGGATTGTATGCCTATTATCGAGCGAGATGCGCATTTTGGGGGGATCGGTCCGATGCTTACCATCTATGCTTATAAGTTCCGTTTTCTGAGGGGAAAGTCCCCGACCTATTCCAGTAAAGGCAGTCTCCAGACTGGATGCAGCTGCGTGCAATTCGACCTGCATGCTTTCTTTATCGGTATAATCTTCCGCTTCCGTCCATAGATCGCAAATCGAGCCGCCGTGTCACATTGGAGGCTCCCTGGTATATGCCCTGCACATGGCCATATTAAACGGCATGGGCCCCAAGATGGAACCCTAGGGAACTCCCCTATCCCAGGAATAGGTGCTTGCGGTCCATCCAGGCGCCACAACGTGTAAACGAACTGGTCGGGCTACGAGGAAGTTTCTAATGCAATTCTGGACACGCTGAGTAGGATAGCGATTAGCGAGCTCTTCAGAGATAACATCATGGCGAACGTTATCGAACGCTTTGTGCATATCGACGGCCAGCAGCTAGTCGAGTAC
Organism: Amblyomma americanum; assembly: GCF_052857255.1. NCBI lineage: Eukaryota > Metazoa > Arthropoda > Arachnida > Ixodida > Ixodidae > Amblyomma > Amblyomma americanum. Next base: position 188,978,663 of record NC_135498.1, on the reverse strand, counting down.
GACCGTGCGCGCTGTGCCATTGATGACGGGTCGCATGAGCCAGAGGCAATCGTGAGTGCCTAGGCTAGGGTGAAAGCCCGTCAGAGTTGGATGATAACCCGGCGGAACCGTTTCGAGATAATATCAAATGCGCGTGTGAGCCACGCGCTCGATAAGTTTACAAAGAGTTCAGGTCAACGAGATTGGTCGTAGATTGCTAGGATACTTCGGGTCTTTACCGGGTTTGGGCATTGGGTAAATGAGAGTTTGAATTCATCAGGAACAGTTCCCGAAGCCTAGAGATCGTTAATTACCTCTATAGGAGAGCATCCTGAGCTTCAGCTCCAAAATGGCGAAGTTCCTGCCACATTACTCGATCGTGGCCAGGTGCAGAGCGCAAGAAGTCTGATTGCAAAGTGCATTTCTCCCATGCTGAAGGGGTGATCGAGACAAGGGTCGGACTCTGGGATGACGTGATGTGTGGGCGGAATAAGAGACGGGTGGGGAAAAAGGTCGTAATGACCCCCTTCTCTACTGAAGCGGGGTCAGATTTCACGAAGAGTTCTGCTAGGGGAGGGGGACCATTCTGGGGAGCGAGGGGGGAGGGGGGAGAACAGGGCTGGCGAGGGCAATTTCAGTCCAGTTTTATTTCCTTAAAGGCCCCCAATCAAGGGGATGTAACGTATAAGGGGAGGGATAACACTTAACGATAAGAAAACAAACGGCGACGATCAACTGCACGTTCTTGGAAAGCAGATGACGAAGCGATGGCGTCATATAGCATAGGCCGTTCCAGTCTGTACGTGCTGGAAAAAAGAACGAAGCTGAAAACGTGGTAGTGTGCGTTGGTGGTCGCGCAGCGATCCCTGGTGCTGTGAGATATGCGCGTGCTGCGGCTGTGATGTATACAGTGTTTCAGAATCAGAATATATTTATTTAACATCATGGCGATGTTGGGTGCACCGGCAAAAAGCCAGTGGCAAGGCTTGACGAGGCCGGCGCACCCTACAGAAGCTTGGCAGTGATATACTTGTTCACGTTAATAAAACAAACGAAAGAAACAATACGAGGGCACTTTCAACAAAAAAAAAAATGTACAAACATACAGGACATATAACAGTTTTTGGCATTATTTAGCTATATATTTATAAGGATTTCTTATTTAATAAATGTGGGAGAGTGAAGTTCAACATTTGATACCCGTAATTTGTGCGGGTCTTAGGTACAAACCAATTCAAAACTATTCGAGTAGAGTATTTAGACTCTTTGTATTTCAGTCCAGACAGCTGTAACATAAAGCAATTGTTTTTAACAACACTTGTTTCATACCGTCTTAAGAGCAACGTTTCATACAACTGGGGAAGGGGGGTGATGCCGAGTGCCTGAAATATCGGGCCACTATGCTCTAGTCGCGGAGCATTCACAATGCTACGAACAGCTTTTTTTTGAAGAAGGTGCAAACGATTAATGTTGGTAAAAGACGTAGTGCCCCAGACCAAAAAGCAATAGTTAAGAACAGAAGAAAAAAGTGCGTTATACAGCATTTGCTTAATACGTTTCGGCATAAAGTTTGGTTGAAAGAAGTACAAAAAGCATGCGATTAAAACACTTGCGATAAAACTTGCGCCTGCAATGCGGCGACGTAAAGAGAGGGATGAAAGTCCAGGTTTCGCTTTAAAAAATGAAACACTGATGTCCTATGAAAATGTGGATTTAATGGATCGGGCGGCACGATTTCGAACAGCTTCCAACGCTGTGATTAGATACGCTTGATGTGGGCTCCAGATGGCAGATGCATGTTCCAATTTGGGTCTTACAAGCGGCTTATACACGAGCAATTTTACATGTAGTGAACCAAGATGGAGGTGGCGCTTAAGAAAACCTAGCGTTTTGTTCAATGCTGAAATGGTGTTAGTGAGATGAGCGCGCCGTGTTTTATTGGAAGACAGGCTGACTGCTAGTTATTTATTATACGATAAAGAAATTGAATAATGAAAGGGAAACGGATTTTGACGACGTGCGAAGGACGTGAGTTTAGGTTAGTAAGATTCGGGGAAATTAGCCAATTATTGCGCCAATTTAGTGCGCTGTTAAGATGTGTCTGAAGAGCGCGTTGGTCTTGAAAATTATTAATGGCACGATAAATGACACAGTCATTAGCGAGCATTCGAATTCTAGAGGAAACATGAAGGGGTAAGTGGTGTCGTGCACTACATCGTGTAGTGTACTACATCAGAATACAGCTAAGACGTGCTAAATGGCAGGGTGGTTAGCTATATTGAATAGTGAACTCTCTGGCTTTCACTCTTGGGCTCCTTACTTATTGAGAGGCATGCAGCCCACCATAAGTAATATCCATAGTAGTCTTTAGCGCAGCGGTGGCCAAGTGGTTGAGCACCCGCCTCGCACGCGGGGCGTGCGGAGTTCGACCCCCTTTTACCCTTTTATTGGTCCTTTAAGAAAAAAAAAGAAATGAAAGTGAGAAGGAGCCCAGACCAGCAACGCTTTACCGTGCTTAAAGGCAATACAAAAAAAAAATAAGCCAAACGCTCAGGAAAAAAAAACTTAATTTAAAGAGAAAAGCAGGGAAATAAGAACAGTAAAGGAACAAAAAACTTCAAAATTCAAAGTCTCAGAACAGTCAGAGGCACAGGCAGAAAGTCACAGACAGATAGACAGGCACCGCACAGTGAAGGTCACTGTTACAGCCAGGCAGTCAAAGCGCAGTGAGTACGGCTCGACGAAAAGCGGGGAAGTGAATAAAAAAAACTGACAAGAAAAAATTGGCTGTGATTTAGCTCTGGGTAAACCTGGAGTGACGCGATAGCTACATCTGGCCGAGTGGAACTCGCTCAGTCTAATTGCAAAGTCGGAGTCAAAGACAAACCATCCTTTATTCTGAAAGTGCAAGGCATTACATAAAAAAAAGATATTTGGACCGATAGCCGTGCGGCTAGTGAAACGGTCCAGTACAAAAATAAAATAAAATACACCAGACAGCCGTAATGAGAAACAATTACAAAATAAAAGAAACACAAAGAGTAATAAAGAATGGTTTGGAACAAAATGCGCCCTTGGAGTAACACGGATGCTTGGTAAGTCATTCAGTTTGACAGGGAAGACGAGGGAGACACGACACAGACGAGCGCTGACTTGCAACTGATGTTTATTGCTTGGAACGAGGCATATATACAGTTCCAACAAAACGGAGAAAACAAAACGACCATTCATAGATTCACAGTCGTCATAAATGCCGCACTGAACAAAGGAGATAGCTAATATCATCATTACCTACTTCCCCCCTGCTAAAAATGCCAGTTCTTTGGAACAAATCGATAAAGAGGGGCTGCTGCCGCAGGCGTCTTTTGACCAGACGATGTGCGCTGCTTCAATTATTTCACGTGTTAGTCGGTTACTGTGCTTGCTTACAACTTGTGTGCGAGTGAAGTCAGGGTGGCTGGTTTTGCTGTCACAGTCTCTACAGTGGATGCCGAGATGCCCTTTTACTTTATTATGCACATTGTTATTGGGAGATGCCTCAATGAACTCCTGAAGGAGCCCAGCACTACCAGCAGCCTGGTAAATCATTTCCAAATATTCCAGAGTGACCACGTATATGAAATAAAAGAAATGGGGCAAGAGAAGACAAAAGATAGAGATCTTTCTTAATGTAAATAATTGTCGGGTTAAGTGAAGTAACTGAAGACAGGGCAGAAAGCAGAGATAAATAATCAGTGTAGATATGAACGGGCATATAGAAGGAGGGTTATTAATAGCAAACGCAACAGCAGTATGGAATGCTACAAGCTCCGCGGCATAGGCACTATAGTGTTTGGTTCTAAGGATATGCGAAGAACGTATAAAATATTTTGTGTCGAGCTAAAAACAACAAAAGCAGCACCAGCACAGTGATGAGTGAATGACCCTTCAGTGTAAATATTCAACGCGCGTTGACAAGAAAAGGTCAAGGCTTCCTGATAATTAAGTTGAGCAAAAGAAAATTTAAATTTCAATGAGGGATGGTCAGACCAGGTATTAAGTACAGGCTGAATTTCAGGCGGGTTAGAAAATGCGTTACCCTATACAACGGGTTGCCGTAATGTAAAAAGCATAAACTCTGCACATAATTGGTCAAGACAAATAGGCAATGGAAGAACATTGGCAGGGAAGTGAAGAGCAACAGTTCTCGTAGTACTGTAGCAACAGTAAGAGCAAGAAGTGGAATGCGTTGCAACGATAAAACACATCTCTTAGTCTGGAAAGCGGACAATGAAACCACCAAGCTGGAGCGACATAGGTGATTGTAGGAAAAATAACTTGACGATACATTAGGCGCAAATGCGAAGGAGAAGCATGGAAACGGAACCAATTAAGGAGCTTGGTCGTAGACGCAATATTTCTCGCTTGAAAATGATTAACATGAGGAATAAAGCTTAGTTGGGACTCAAGAACAACTCCTAATAATTTAATATTGGGTTCACACTTGAGACTGTAATTGACTGGCCGTATAGTTGGCTTACGTTTGGCAACACCGGGACACCATTAAAAAATAAAACATAAGAACATAAAACATAAAAGTGCAAGATGAGCTCTGGACCTTAAGGGTAACAGAGTGGATTCCAAGAAAAGGCAAGCGTAGCCGGGTACGGCAGAAGGTTACGTGGGCGGATGAGATTAAGAAGTTTGCGAGCATACGGTGGGCGCTGCTGGCAAAAAACTGGAGAGATATGGGTGAGGCCTTTGCCCTGCAGTGGGTGTAGTCAGGCTGATGATGAACAATTTTGAAGGTTTAAGTGAACACGATACTTGGCACACCAGTTTTGGATTAACGTTAAAACATTTCAACCCAATGTTGACAACTCGCGGCTAGTCTTTCCAGGGACAAGAATAATGATGTCATCAGCATATGCCTAACGGTGGATAGATGAGGGGACAGGGACATCTAAGAGGCCATAAATTAAAATGGTCCAAAGTAAAGGTGAAAGAGGCGAACCTTGCGGACTGCCGACAGAAGAATGCGCAGAAAGAGTACAAGAAGGGGATTGAAAGGTAAAATGTCGGTTATCTCGGAAAGAAGCTAAGAGGGACTATAAATTTCCTGGACAACGATGTTGTCTTGAAAAATTTAAAACCAAAGGGTGCCAAACAGTATCAAATGCAGCGAAATGAGACCCACAGGAAGCGTTTGTTGTTGATATGCATATAATAACTCCCGCAAACGATAGAGAGCCTGAACAGAACTACGTCCATGCGTGAAGCCATACTGATTTCTGTGCAGTAGATTATTCTGGAACAGGAAGTAGTACAGCCTACCATACAGCAAACGTTCGAGCACTTTACCGAAAGACGATTTAATGCAGATAGGCCAGTAAGAATTGGGAAGGTGCGCTGGTCTACTCGGTTTTGGATAAACATAATCCTCCCAACTCTCCATCTCTGAGGAAATTAACCCAAATTCAAAGCAGAATTAAAAATAGAGAGGAAAGACAAGAGATGAGCATTAAACAAGGCGAGAACAACTCGAGGATATATTAGATCAGGGCCAGAAGAAGATGTCAGATCGATCGCATTGATTGCAGCTTCAATCTCCGCAGCAGTGAAGGGTAAATCTTGAACTGAGCTATTGTAAGGCTGCGCTGTAACGTCACGAACGTGAGCATGGAAAGGAATGTCGTGGGAAAAAGTATCTCTAGCGATGTGAGTACGAAGCAGCAGCTTCATAGTGTCAGGAAGCGTTCCAGTATATGTGCCATCAGAGTACTGAAGAGGAGGAATTACAGAAGGGCACCTGAGCTTGCAAAAAGCATGTTTGTATGGTTTGCTAAAGAGGAAATTGCGCGTAGCTGTGGAGCATATCTGCTTTAAATAATTATCATGGCCGTTTCGAATATTAGATCGATACGTTGCAAGAGCCCTGTAATAAACTGAGCGGTGGAAAATTCTATTGCTGAGGGTCTGAAATGAGCTGGAAACGGCGACGAAGAGCGCGTACACTGGACCGCTCTATGCGTAAATCAGCCATCCACCAAATGGAACCCTCGGGAAATTTGGGTTTTACCAAACGCAAGTTTCTCCTATGTAGTGTAGTAAAATTTTTGTTAAATTTATCTAGAACATGATCAAGAGCGGACGCTGAATAGGGCTTATGGTTAACATTGAAACCAAGGCAGAAAAGTTAACTGTTAAATTAAACGACTAGAGCTGGCTCTGCTGAGCCGCTTGAACGGGTACGAAAGTTGGAAAGAGAACGAATATGTAATAAATCTGTCCTCGGAAAGTGATGCATCAGCACTGATTTGCCAGGAATAGCCCTGTGTAAGTAAATTTGAAGACGCGAAGCTAAGGTCAATCCAACTTGAAGCATACGGAGTTTCGTAGGTTGGGAAAGAGTCCGGATTATTAAGAATGACCAGGACATTAGAGGCCGCAAAAGCTTGAGCACGAGTCCCTCTAGTGTCAGTGAGCTTTCCGCCCCATAAAACGTGTTTTGCATTAAAATCTCCACAACCGTCAAGATCCATTAAAATTTCCTCTCCACAACGGCGGAGTTGGGGATCGGCTCGGGCTGGACCTGCTGTTCACCCTCGGCCCTCCCTCGCCCAGGAGGGCTCTGCTGGGCGACTCCCGTGCCGCCTTCGGCCACCTGCAATCCAACGGCCACGGTACCCCACTAGTGCGGGGCATTCGCTCGCGTATCGAGCGCCTCGCGCAGAGAGGTTGCGCCCAGCGTGCACAGTGGGTGCTTGGTCACTGCGGCATCGCCGGCAACGAAGAAGCTGACGACCTCGCGATCGCCGCACATCAACTACCTCCAAGCAATCTGCCACACCGAGGACACACCGAGGATCCTTAGGAGCGCAGATTTTGTGAAAAGTAGAGGGAAGTCATACAAATTCATCATTGATGGAAATGTATTTGTCGCCCACGGCCGTTATTTTGAAACTGTTCTGAATAAATTTAACCATCGGCGAAGTCGCGCAACGGGTGTGATCTAAATTCACTTGGAGAAACAAAATTTGATCGGGCAAGGGAGGCGGGGTAACACGAGGGCTAAGACCCATAATGAGTGCGGGCGCGGATCCTATCCGCACGTTCAAGCAAAAGTGAACAAGACGCATGCCCCGCCGGATAACCGGACGGTCGACCAGCAGCAACGCAAGGGGCGCACTTGCTTCTGAGGTCCTGGATACTTTTCGGGCAAGCCGCCAAAGCGCGCGAACCCGCCCAGCGGGAGCAGCAAGCCTTCGAATGATCGTTTTGCAGCTTACATGCCTACAAAGCGTGGCCATATTGAGCACAGTAAGTGCAGAGTGGGACACGCAGATCTTCACGGACCTCGACAGAGGTCCATCCAATAGTTACAAGACGTGCCGCACATAGACGGGCGAAGGCAGGGAGGTAAACCTCCAGTATATGCACAAATTGTCCAGATTTTTGGGCAAAAGATAACCTAACCTTGCAGGAGGATCGGTCCAGATAGAGATTGGGGTTCCGGCGGTTAAGTGTCATGACGAGGTCCTGCGGCCGCACGCCGGGGTCGACCCCGGCCAGGCAAATGTGCGGGTTCCTCTGCTCGGGAACACGGACATTGATCGAAGTACGAGTGGCCTCGATCCTGGTTATAGCGGCCTTGAGGCGTTCCAGGCCCGCAGGGTTCTTGGAGGCAACCGTAAGGGCACGACGAGAAGTTTGGAGGGTAACAGCTCCTATTCCCTCGACATCGGGGTCGATGTTTGCCTTAATCAAAGCCGCCACCTCGCGGCCGACGTCCGCCGATGCTACAACAGACGCTAGTAACAATTGATGCTGCAGCTGGTCCGGTCGGGAGCCTCCCTCAAGAGGAGGTCCTGGGGGACCACATTCAGGTCTGCATTTGCGGCATCACCCTGTAGAAGATCAGCCGGAGCACCATGCAGACCGTCAGCAAAAGTCCGAGGGACCAGTGCCTCCTGCCTAAGGTCACGAAGTTCCGCCTCGGACACGGTGACTTGCAGACATCTCTGTGAGCTGTATTCTGAGGATTTGCAGTTCGCGCTCTCGCGCGTCCAGAGAGGTCCGGAGGGTCAGTGAATAGTTTGTCTCGGAAACCGCACACGCAAAAAATTGTGTTGTTTGGCGGTATAACTCACAGACGAGAGGCAGAAGTACAGCCCGGGCTGCAATACCTATCTTGCTCTCCTCGTCTAAAATCGCAGTGACAATCTCCTCATGAACTTTCATGGCGTCGGCGTCCGTGCCCAACTCTAAGCGGGTGGCTTTTGGCGACTCCAGAACAACCGGCGGCTTCAGCGAGAGGCTTGGTTGCCTCAAACGCTCAGAGTTGTCAGGTCCCAGAGAGGAACCAGAGGCACCCCAGGAGTGATAGGCAGGGTCGGGGTCCAGAAGTGTACCAGCAGGTAGAAGATTGTCGGTGTGCTCCGAGGACTGTTCCGAGGCGATGACTGGGTTCACACTGCACGAGGAGGAGCCGCCAGGCTGTGGCTGGCCATCTGAAGCAGCCCGGTCGGCCATGGCCAAGCTGGCAGCTGATAGGCTTAACCAGCCAGCCGCCAGAGACCAAAAACCGGCAAAACTTCGAAAAAGAGGCAGAGACTTCAACGTAGGAGGTAACTCGGGGGGTCCCTGAGGTCTTACCAGGCCCCTCCGAGTAACAAGACGTGCCAAAAGCCCCTGACGCGGTAAAAAAAGGGAAATTAGCAGGAGCAGCGAGATTAACCACCGCCTCTTCTTCCTCAGGTCGCGGTATACCCAGTTCCGCCGGGTACCCACCGGTAATAAAATGGGTACAAGCTTTCCCCTGGCCTGGTGTTCGGCTTATATAGGGTGAAATGCTTGTGAAATGGGTCTTTTACCACACCTTGAGAAGTCTAAAATACCTTGTGTCATGGCGCTCTTTGGCCACAGATGCCCTTTCGCGAAAAAAATCCATTATCATCGGTTTCTAGAATTTCGAAAACGCGGTTACCTTCAGCGCTGTGGCCCAACAAATTCTGGCTTGTTTGTACGAGTTACATGCACTAGAGAGGTCGCTTTGCTTGCAAACTTCTCGAAAGCCATTTCATTTTTGTTTATTTATTCACCTTAAAGGCCCCTTTCAGGGCATAACATAAGTGGTGGGTGTTATATTTTGCCACGATGATATATGTATTGCAATGTTAGCGTTGAAGGATGGTGGCAAAATGGAGTGGGAGAGGCCGTTCCAGTCTGACGCTGCTCGTGGAAAGAGGGAGGTGGAAAAGATTACGGTACGGCCGCGTGGACGAATGTCTTGGAAGGGCTGACCAGTACGATAGGATATGCGCGACGGAGGTGCGCAGATATATGGTTCATGGCCGAGTGAGCTGTAATAAAACTTGTGAAAAAGAAATAAGGTTGCGATTCGACAGCGGCAGAAAGACTTCGTAAGTTGGACTGTGGTTTCAAGGATGACACACTGATTGGGAGTGTATGAAACGGGCGGCGCGATTTTGGACGGCTTCAAGAGAATCGATTAGGTATGCTTGGTGGGGGCTCCAAATGAGGGATGCGTATTCTAGTTTTGGCCTCACCAATGATGTATAAGCGAATAATTTGACCTCTTTTGTTGCGTGAGGTAACTGGCGCTTCATAAATACCAGCATTTTGTTTGCAGGTGAAATAACACAGCATTTTGTTTGCAGGCGTTGCGCTTCTAGCAAAGGAAAACTACTCGTGCCAGGTCTTATCAAACCACTCTGTGAACGACAAGAATATTGAGATGCTTACCGTCGAATCTGGCCGACAAATTTTTACCGTTGTGTATCGCCCGTGCACCACAAGGCAATTTAATCGAATTCTTTGGCATTTTTGATAGAGAAATAACACTTTTTTCTAATCATTACCTATCCTGTATAGGAGGCGATTTTAATATAGACATGAGCACTAATAATTCCGTACAACAAGAATTCACGACATTAATGCAAGCCGCCACTGAGCCCACTGAGCCTGTGTCGCCGCGTTGGCTCAGTGGTTAGGGCGCTCGGCTACTGATCCGGAGTTCCCGGGTTCGAACCCGACCGTGGCGGCTGTGTTTTTATGGAGAAAAAACGCTAAGGCGCCCGTGTGCTGTGCGATGTCAGTGCACGTTAAAGATCCCCAGGTGGTCGAAATTATTCCGGCGCCCTCCACTACCGCACCTCTTTCTTCCTTTCTTCTTTCACTCCCTCCTTTATCCCTTCCCTTACGGCGCGGTTCAGGTGCCCAACGATATATGAGACAGATACTGTGCCATTTCCTTTCCCCAAAAACCAATTATTATTAGTATTGATGCAAGCCGCGAGCTTCCAAAATGTAATTATTATATTTACACACATAACTCCTAAATCTTCTTCCACTATCGACATTTTCATTGTGAATTTTAGAGTACCTTTTACTGTGGGACGTCTTGCGGTAGACATTGGTGACCACCTCCATATTTTTTTTGCGCATTGAGAAACAACCCCTTCCAGCAAATACCTCAAATTATAGCCGGCAGTTAATTTCACAAAAGCACCTCGAAGCGTTTAGAGGTCGCATACAACTAGCGGATTGGGGTCCTGTTTTCGCTAGCGCTGACTCCGACACGGCTTATAGTACAGAAGGGTAGCGTATCGGGCTAGTTGGTGCAGATTTGACATTTTCAGAAGCGCTAAAACACCGAGGACGCAGAGGGAACAGACAGGGACGAGCGCTCGTCCCTGTCTGTTCCCTCTGCGTCCTCGGTGTTTTAGCGCTTCTGAAAATGGCTTATAGTACTTTCTTGAGGCTTTTTTTTACCCGTCTATCAAGAATGTTTTCCTGTCACTGGAGTAAAAATGGCAAAAATGGCTCGCTCGTGAAAAATAAACACGGGATGTTCGTTAAATTCATTAGAACCAAGGATACCACACTTTTGGCTCAATTTAAAGCATTGCGCAATCGTTTGAACAATGAAATAAGGTCAGCTAGGACTACTTACTACAGTAACCTATTCGATAGGGAACTCTCAAGTAATCGTAAAAAAATGTAACCTCTTAATCTGCTGTTAAACAGAATTACTCGTCCAAACAAAATTACAACTTTGAAAGTTGAAGGTACTGAACCAAGTGGATCGTGCTTGGCCAATGCTTTTAACGAGTCTTTTACCTCAGTTAGGACTCGCTCTCACAACCCTGCCTGTTCGCGATTTTTGGGTGACAAAATTTCACGAACCTTGTGTTTTGAACCGACTAATGAAAATGAGGTGTACATTAATCTAAAAACCCTGAAGGACACGGCAAGCCTAGACTTGCAATATCCAAACCCGTCCAATAAAATGTGTCTTACATGAAACTGTGCCATGTCTAACGCGTATATATGTAACATTGTAATTTCTACCGGCAGTTTTAACGCGACAGCGTTAAGGGCCCCGTGTCGCAGAAAAGCCGGTGTCGTAGGCGGCGTTGAGCATGAGCGAAAATCGCAAAAGCATTAATAAATAAAACCAAGCAGGAATTTGGTCGAGTTGGGGAACCGAACCAGGGCCTCCGGAGTGCGAGACGAGCACGCTAACCATTCCGCCACGCCAGCTGGATGGTTCGGAATAAACAAAGGCGCGTCTAGTGAATACGCGGTGTTGTTTTCTCCTTCCCTTACGTCCCGGTTCGGGTGTCCAGCGACAAAAGTGAGACAGGCGTCATTTCCTTTCACTAAAACCAATTTTAATTTTAATTAATTTTAATTAAATTTTAAAACGCTAAGGCGCCCATGTGCTGTGCGATGTCAGTGCACGTTAACGGCCCCCACGTGGTCAAAATTATTCCGGAGCCCCCCACTACGGCACCTCTTCCTTTCTTCTTTCACTCCCTCTTTTATCACTTCCCTCACGGCGCGGTTCAGGTGTCCAGAGATATATGAGATAGATACTGCGCCATTTCCTTTCCCCAAAAAAACCAATTATTATTATTATCAGAATGGAGAAATGAAATGAAAGAGGTGAAGGGATAGATAGAAAGGATAGGGAGAGAGGTTCAACACACAAACAGGCTTTTTACGCAATAATATATGGACACGTTGAATGCGTGTTATTTTCGTAATAAAGAGAAAATCACGCACGCACTACACTATGACGTTAAAGATCCCCAGGTTGTCGAAATTATTCCAGAGTCCTCCACTACGGCACCTCTTTCTTCTTTCACTCCCTTCTTTATCCCTTTTCTTACAGCGCGGTTCATGTGTCTGCCTATATACGAGACAGATACTGAGCCATTTCCTTTCCCCCAAAAAAACAATTAATATTATTATAATTTCATTTTCCTTCCCTTACGGCCCGGTTCGGGTGTCCACCGAGATATGTGAGGCAGGCGTCCTTTCCTTAAATTGTCCAACGGGCCACGCGTCGCGCCGAATGGGCGATGGCATTCCGTGCATTCATTGGCAACGCTGCAACACGCTGTCGCGTCTCACTCTTAAAGACGAAGCTTAAGCGTCCTCTACTTTTTTCCTGCTGTCATGAAACTTGCCAGGGTGGCCGTAATTTTTCAAAAGGTGTGCAGTTAATTTAAGTAATTGTAGGCCAATATCCGTTTTCCCCTTCTTCTCTAAGGGGCTTGAAGGTGTAATTCATTTCCGTGTTCATAATTTCCTACAAAACACTCTATTATAAGTGACTGCCAGTATGGGTTCACCAAAAATAGATCAACAGAACAGACATTACTTCATCAAAAGGGGTATATTAAAAAATATTGAATCCCACAAGCTTACATTAGGATTTTTTGTAGACTTTAGCAAGGCTTTTTATACGCTTAATCTTAATACTCTGTTTGTAAAGCTTGAACATTACGGTATACGCGGTCATGCCCTTAATGTTTTCAAATAATACATGTGCTCGCGATCACAATATGTTTCCCTCAATAATTGCCATTCTGAATTTCTACAAATTTCAAACGGTGTGCCCCAGGGCAGTCTTCTAGGTCCTATACTTTTTAATATACACATAAACGACATATTCAACAAAGGCAAAGAGATAATATATACTATTTTGCTGACGGAACCAGTTTCCTCTGCTCCTCCTCAGATATGAAACAACTGACAGTCACCGCGAACACAGCACTGGATAACTTGAGGGAATGGTCTTCATTGATTTCATGTTTCAGTAAACCGAGATAGAACAAAGGCAATAATATTTCATTCCAAGGCCAAGGTAGTCGCGAATCTACCACCAATCCTTTTCAGCGGCACAGAACTACAATACGTCGAGGCATTCACCTCCCTTGGCATAGATATTACTCCCACAATGTCATGGAATACCCACAGTAGCAAGATATGCATCACCCTGTCTAAATTCATAGGTATCATCGCTCGTAATAAACATATTTTGCCTGTGAAAACGAAGCTAGACCTTTATTACGCTTTTTTTCTTCTCATATATAGGTTATTGTTACTTGGTACGGGGAAATACTACTGTGTCAAATATACAAAAACTTTTTACACTACAGAAAAAAAATGCGACAAATGCTTCCTTTGACAGGCCCCGACTCGCCCCATAAGACAAAGGTATAAAATTACTCCGGTTAATAAGCTATTTCAATTACTCCGGTTAATAAGCTAATTCATTACAGGTTTGCCTGCTTTTATAAAAAAATCACGGCGCGAAATGACCCTTTTTTGAGCCGCATTGTTCCTCTTGTACCATATGTCACACCCTATGCAACTAGAGACCATGGAATGTTTGCAATACCCAGGTGCAGAACAAACTGCGGCTGTGCGATGTTCAAATATATTCTTCCGAAATGTTTGACCACCCCTGTCAAAAGCATTTTAACAAAAATGACTTCTTCTGCACTTAGGGAACTGTTCATTGACTAGGTTGTATTTTGCTACTGTGTTGAAATGTTTTTACCTGTCATTTCTCTTTTTTTTCTTTCTCTAACGATGTATAATGACTCTCATGTGTAACTGTCTCTGCTAATGCTGCCGGCTTCTACGGGTGACGAAGCTTGTCAAGCGGTCATTGCGAACCACTTTTTTTCGTCACCCACGGTTTTTGTATGACAAAAGCTGAAATAAACTTTATTTGATTTGAACATGTTCATACCAAGTTAAGTTATGACTTACAATCTTATGTAAGTCATAAATGTCTTAGGTAACTGAGGGGGACATAGACAGGTGGCCATTAAGACAGACTGACTGAGAACGATTAGTTAGGGAATCTTCAATCCATACAAAATATCAGGGTGTTGGTTCAGCTGCGCAAGTTATAGTTGTAGACGGCGGTGAGGAACCTTATTAAAATCTCTCGCATAATCTAGAAAGCATGTGTTTGTCTGCATGTTACGGTCAAGATTAGTGGGCAGGTCGTGAAGGAAGAGCGCTAGTTGGGTTTCGCTCTTAAGAAACCGGCGTTGTGAAGAATGAAAAATTTCTGGAGATATCTCTTTTTGTGCTCTGTGTAGTTCAGTTCCCGTTGGCGTAAGCTAAAGTAAGCTGACGCAAGTATGCAAGGCTTTTGCCCTTGAGGACTGAGCTTAGCAGCTACCATATCTCAACTGTAGGGATTGAGAGCAGAAAGATCGAGCTGAACGGCCGGGCCATCGGTGCGCACTATAGCTGCTGCCGGGCTCTGGGGAGTTAGGATTCTGGCTTGTGCGATATCCTGGAAGCGAACCGGGCCGGCGCGTTTCCTGAAGAAGAAACAGCGGGTGGTGCTTTAGAACATAAGTGCGAAGTGCGGGAACCGTTTGATAATAGATTATTTATAACTGAATTTCTTGGCGATTCTGTTTCGGTTTCTACAGCTAAACGGTGTCTGTGGCGTGTAAGCTGTGTTTAGGTCATAACAGACATGAAGAAAAAAATGTAAGTATACGTATAATCATTGATACATCGTTTTGCTTCAATCATGGCCAGCCTACTTCAATTGTCGGAATTCCAACAAACGACGTATGTCTCACGTCACCTGAACACACCCTGCACGTCGCAGCTGTATCGTTAAGTTGACGAAACAGAAGCCGAGACAGCATGCGACAAGAAATTGAATACTGGATTACTTGGCGATCGTAGGCGAATGCCACGTTGTATGCACCACCCAGAGAAGCAAACTTGCGACACCTAAGATGTTCTGAAAATTTTAAAAATAGGCTTTTTGAGTTACAAGAGTGCTTTTTTTCGGCATAGTGTTATCAGCGGTGTAGAGCATCATAGTACAGCTAAGACGTGCTAACTAGTAGGCTCGTTGGCCAATATTGAATAGTTAACTTTTTAATTAATAATGTTAGTCTCATTTATTGATAGGCGTGTAGCCCACAGTGAGTGTAGCCACAATGCGTTTTGGAAAACCGATATTGATATTGCTTGTGGGCAACTCGCCTCCCAGTAAACAAGGAGGCTAGCAATAGTTAAAAATTTAACTATTCAATATTAGTTAGCCAGTCCACCAGTTGCTGGCACGTCTTAGCTGTATTTTGATGCGCTGCACGGCCGACAATGCTATGCCGAAAAAAAAGTGTAAGGACATTAACGCAGCTAACCCGAGCAGACGTGCGAAAGCACGTGTTTAGCCTGGTTGGCTCAAGGTTTTGCTTCGCTGGGTCATCGGCGCGTCTGGCAACGATAATAGGCTGAGGTTAACCTCTGATCGAGGTTATGCTTATCTGCTCTGTTCGCGCCGCAGGTGGAAGTTGATCAAAACGACGATGTGCAGGCTGCGTTTTTATGGAGGAAAAACGCTAAGGCGCCCGTGTGCTGTGCGATGTCAGTGCACGTTAAAGATCCCCAGGTGGTCGAAATTATTCCGGAGCCCTCCACTACGGCACCTCTCTCTTCCTTTCTTCTTTCACTCCCTCCTTTATCCCTTCCCTTACGGCGCGGTTCAGGTGTCCAAAGATATATGAGACAGATACTGCGCCATTTCCTTTCCCAAAAAAAAAAAACCAATTATTATGCACAGCGCGGGATTTTGTTGCTTTTTAGCACGAGGCCTTGCTAAGTGTTACAAAATTTTCTTTTCTATCCATTATTACATTTTGACTTATAATTCTTTTTTAATCCCTCTCTTTTCATTATTATTATTATTATTGTGCAGTGGCCAACGAAGCTATTCTGTTCGCGCCGCGGCGGATTCGAAACCCAGGCGCGGAAACATTTATTTCATTTCTGCATGGGCTGTTGATATATGCTTAGGTTTTGCAAAGGCCGCCTGCAAGGTCAAGCTTCCCACAAACTCGGGGAACCGGTTAGACGTGAAGTAGTGCTTTCGCTCTTCTAACTCAAAGAGACCTGTATTTAAAAAGTGCAGAACTCATTAGGTTAAACGCCAGAGTCTCTTAAGCGCTGAGCAAGTTGTCGCATTAGCGGCAGTTGGCCGCCCCGTTCAGCAGACGCCAGCAAGGCACGCTGGGAGGATGGAGACGGGTGCGGTAAGTTGGAACGTTGCCTCCAGACTTCGGTGGCGGCCATCTCCGGAGCCACGTGCAGTGACTGCGAATGTGTTCCTTCGCAGAAAGAAAATCCACAAATCTCGGCAAGACTGTTTGCGTATCAAATCGCTGCATACGATCGAGGAAATGAGTCGTTTCCTGCCTTGTGCCGGAGCAGGTTACGAGGAGAAAGCATTTGACTCTGTCGAAACTTCGGCAGTTGTGCAGGCATTGCGGAATCATGGTGTAGAAGAGCCTTATGTCAAAATACTGGAAGATATGTATAGCAACTGCACAACTACCATAGTCCTCCACAAAGCCAGATATAGAATTCCAATAAGGAAGGGCGTCAGGCAGGGAGACACCATATCGCCAATGTTTTCCACCGCCTGTTTACACGAGGTATTCAGAGGCCTCGATTGGGAACGGGGATAAGAGTTAATGGAGAATACCGAAATAATCTGCGAATCGCTGATGACATTTCCCTGCTGAGTCACTCAGGAGATGAACTGCAATACATGATGAATGAGTTAGACAGGCAGAGCAGAATGGTGGGTCTAAAAATTAACATGCAGAAAATGAAAGTTATGCTCAGCAGTCTCGCAAGGGAACAGCAGTTCAGGATTGGTAGCGAAATGCTCGAAGTGGTAAGGGAATACGTCTACTTAAAGCAAGTAGTGACAGCTGATCCGGATCATGAGAGGGAGATAATTAGAAGGATAAGAATGGGGTGGAGCGCGTATGGCAGGTTCTCGCAGATCATGAGTGGCAGTTTACCAATTTCCCTCAAGAGAAAAGTGTACAACACCTTTATCTTACCGGTACTCACCTACGGTGCAGAAACGTGGAGGCTAACGAAAAGAGTTCAGCTTAAGTTAAGGATAACGCAGCTAGCTATGGTATCAAAAATGATAGGTGTAACATTAAGAAACCGGAAGCGGGCAGAGTGGGTGAGGGAACAAACGCGTACTAATGACATCCTAGTCGAAATCAAGGGGAAGAAATGGGCTCGGACAGTGCATGAATTGCGAAGGAAAGATAACCACTGGTCCTTAAGGGTAACGGAGTGTATTTCAAGAGAAGGCAGTCGCATAGAGAGAAGGGAGGAGGGGGGACGTCTTTGAAACAGTGACCCAACCTCGCAGAGGGCCCGTCGACTGGTAATAGGGAGATTTAGAATATCGGGATCCTATCGATTAAGGGGATAGGGGAAGAGCGAAGCGTCAGTGCGCATGTGCACAACAATAACGCCCCTCGGATTATTGTCCTTCACATGCGCACTGGAGTTTCGCTGTTCCGCTATCCCCTAATATTGCTTGCAAGATATCTGAAATAGTTATACGCCATAAAATTAAGAAAAATTATTTGCACGTTGTGTTTTTCAAATAATTAAGACGTGCGACCACTAAAATAAAGATTTAAAATCACCGTACCACCCTTTCCTGCAAAGCAAAAATACTCATTTTTGTTGAAGTAGTACCCAAACCAACTCGGCATAGTTTAATCGAGATGTGAACAGAGATTTTGTCAAGAATAATTTAACATTAGCGCGACTAAGTATATCGATGCCTGTTTATAAGCTGCGTTACCGTGGATCAACAGCTTGTTGATCACGTCACATCGATGGTTACACCAATTTTTGGCGATTACTGAAATTAACCATTAACAGCTCTATAAGTTTCGACAGTTTTTGTCTTCTCGAAATCCAGATGGACATGAGGTGCAAACACTGCTTCATTTTGCGAATGAATAAAACAGCGTTTAACTTATTCTTCAAAATTTTAATGTCATATTAACAGAGCAGGAATTAACCGGATTTCAGCCGCCGCTTGGTGGGCTGTTTATGGCGTAGTACATGAAGAGAAAAGCAGTGTCATGTCCTCAGCATGTAATGTAAATTAAGCATGCGTTGTGTCGAATACAACTCAAGAAATAGGACCCCTCCAGCCAATGTCGTCCGCCAGTTCTCATGTCGTCGCGGTCCTTTGAGGGGCATCTGCCGCTACGTTCTTGAGTTGTATCCAACAATAAATGAATTCACAATGCCATTCATAAGTTCAAGGGAAGAGGTCCCAAGATACTGTAACACGGGACACCGATCATTTCCTGCCGGTTAGTGTGATTTTTCACACTAACGTTTTGTGTGCCTCGGGCCAGAAACGAAGGAAATCTCCAGGTCTTCGGGCACCCTATTGTCTAATTTCACCAAAAGCTGCTTGTGAATAATGCGGACAAAATACATGCGTGAATGCTATAAATTTCGCTCAGTACCACTTTCCAGTATTCAAACCACTGCAAAAAATATTAATTTGATCTTGCTGATTCAAGCTATGTTGATTTGTTGTCTGTGAAGCCCGTGTAGATCTACGGACTTTGCAAAAAGAAGCCATTCGGACAAGCATGACTTTTTCAACTCCTTCGAAAATATTCACAATACAGCAATGAGACACCGATTTCACATCGCTAAGGCGTTATGGCGTAGTTATAGCGTTCAGCTGCTGTCATTTCATTTTTATTTTTCTCGTAAAAAAAGGAATAAATTACTTTTAAAATGACCACTGCATCTAATTCCGACAGGCACATTTATGTGGAGACGAAGTGCAAAAGACGCCCGTGCACGGTGCGCCCATTGAAGAACGTCAGCTGGTCGAAATTAATCTGGAGCACTCCACAACGGCGTCCCCCATGGCCAGCGTGTTGCGTCGGGACGGTAATGCCCGAAGCAGCGCGCGGTAATGTTGTGGAAAACAGCTAAGGTAATTCCGATACATAAATCAGGAGACCCAGCCAATGTTTCCAACTACCGTCCTATTTCTCTTACATCTACGGTCTGCAAAATCCTAGAACATTTAATTTTGAAGCACATTACAACGTTTGTTGAAGACCACAAATTAATTATTCCCAATCAACATGGTTTCCGAAAAGGTTTGTCTACGACGACACAATTACTAGAAACGGTCCATGACTTAGCTATGACAATCAATAAAGGGGAGCAAACAGATATGATTTTCCTTGATTTGTCAAAAGCCTTCGACCGGGTATCTCATCCTAAGCTTCACTATAAGCTAGTTCACTTCCTTGGTAATGGTACAGTAACTGATTGGTTAAAAGCCTATTTAAATGGTCGTCACCAGTTTGTCTTCTTTGAAAACAGCGAGTAGGACTTGGCGGAAGTATTCTCTGGCGTGCCACAGGGATCAGTGCTTGCACCACTTCTTTCCCTTCTTTTTATTAATGATTTGAGCAAGAATATCGGTGCAACAGTATGAATGTTCGCGGATGACTGCGTCATCTACAAAGAAATCAATAGCCCTGCCGACCAAATTGCCCTAAACAATTCACTGCACTCTGTATCGAAATGGTGTGAAAACTGGCATATGGCCCTCAACCTGGAAAAAACTGTATGCATGACAGTCACTAGAAAGACACAGCTATTAAATTACAATTATGAAATCGAACAGAAGACACTCACAAAGGTAGAGCAGTTCAAGTATCTTGGCGTTATTATTGCCTCGGACCTACGATGGAAGGAGCACGTGACACACATTACCACAAAGGCGCAATCTGCTCTTTACATGATAAGACGTTCCCTTCGACTTGCTTCACCGGAAACAAAACTTTTGGCATACATTTCACTTTTTCGTTCTGCGCTAGAAAACAGTATTATTACTTGGCTTCCCTACACTAAACAATATATTGATAGATTAGAAAGTGTCCAGAGAAAAGCTCTCCGATTTATTTTCAACAAATACAGTCGTCATGAATCCCCCACACTGCTTCTGCAAAAAGCCGGCCTCTCTACAGTCCACACACGAGCCAGACTGCTGCGGCTTAAGTTTCTGTTCCTCCTTTTGAATGATCGCACAAAACATGATAAGACTAGATATCTGTTTGAGCCTAACACACGTGTCACAAGAACAAAACATGAAAAACACCTATCCGAATACAGATACCGTAGTGATACATTCAAATTTTCATTTTTCCCCACATGTGACTCGTGAGTGGAATATGTTGCCTCCAGAAATTGTGAACGAGATGTACCCTGAGGCATTTGTATCGAAGCTAACAAACCACCTTGAAAATTATTAACAACAGTGTCACCATGTGTGTTTACGTGTACCTTTGTGTAAAATGAAAAAGTTCCTTCTCTGCTGTTTCTCTTTTTCTTTTTTTCTTTCGCACTTTTTCATATGTATGTAAACCTGATCCTGTTACGGCCTCAAAGTGAGGCCAACAGTATGTACTAAATAAATAAATAAACCATGCACATATATCACCAATGAATCCCTGCAGGACGATGTAAGGTTCTATATAGATGATCTACCTGCCCATGGACGATAGATGCGCAGGGTATCTCATTGGTTTGAAAATGGAGCAACGTCTTGGCTGTGTGATCTTGACGTTAGCTTTCTTCGAACTGCGCTGATAAGGTCTTGTTGGGGGTAAGTAGTTATCAGTGTAATAAGAACACAGCACACTACTAATACAGCACACACAGCACAGCACAGTAATAAGCACAGCGTCACGAACAACCAGCCGAACCGTCCAGGCACAGAACAGAGACCGCGTTCAGTCCAGAGCACGCTCGAGCGACCGAGCGTTCGGCGCTCGAGCTTCGCAATGTTAGGCGCTTCTCGTCGTCTTCTTCGTTGAGCGCCAGCCTCTCTGAAGATTCTAAAGCCCGTGTCCAGTCTTACATCTGCTATTGCGCTCACGTACTTAAATTGGTTCGCTCTCTTGAGCGAAATCTGATAAGAAACCAAGGCAATGAAATTAAATTAACGGTTGAGAGATGGCAGGAAGATGTGATTCTTGGCAACGCAGAACGAAATGAACAAGGGTCAAAGGAAAGCAGGCTCACTAGGAGAAGTCGAAACGTTGCCTTCAGACTGAGGCTCCCCAGAACCCTTGTTCATTTTGTTTTTAAATGGGTACAGGCACTAAATTTCGAACGCAAACAAACGATTTGACTTGTTTCATGGACGTAAGGAGATGCTTTCCAGCAAGGTTTAGTTGCAGGAGTTGAGGGGAACATAATATGATTTTGAATGCTGTACAAAGAGCCCCTCCACCCGCATCGAGTGACGACAAGGTTGCACTCAGGAACAGCCAGTACCACAGGTCGGCACATGTACTGAATCATGAGTGCACTCATATCGCCTCACTCACGCTCACGGACGTGAGTGTGAGTGAGTGGTCGTGTGTGTGGGTGGTCATGGGTGTGAGTGCGAATGAGTGGATGTCACTGTGAGTGGAGATGAGTGTGAGTGGAGGTGAGTGCGAGTCAGTGTGAGGGGAGGTGAGTGGTAAGTGGACAGCAGTGACGAGTAGATGCGAGTCGATGTGAGTGACTGAGTCGTTGTGAGTGGATGTGAGTGACGTGAGTGGATGTGTGTGGATGTGATTGGTGGGTGGAGAAGTTTGCCACTTGTGTCTCGCAACGAAAGTATCCGCTTGGCTATTTCCGTGTTGTTGACAGCCGAGAGAAGCAAATATTTACTGCCGAGCGTGCTCGAGACCGCATAATACATCATGCCGGTGCCTTTGGACACCCAAACCAGAGGATTCCGCCAGCGCGGAAACAGCCGTCTTTCGTTGCTGTTTGCCTTAATGGTGCACCGTCGGCATGGGCGCAAGATCTTTGCCAGTGCAATCAGATCCTTTGATGGAATTTCGCACTGCCACTACTAGAAAGGTAGATGTCTCTCGACATGCTTCCTTCGCGGCCAGAGCACACCTACGCAAAGTTTCAATGCTCTCTACAGCAAAAATGACTACCCGCTTCTCAGCAATAACTACCCAATGGGCATTGAAACTCCCTTGGACGTCCTTTGGACGTTTAGGATGTCTGCAGGGCGTCTGCAGGACGCCCAATGAAGGTTCAGTGCCCGTCGGGTAACGTTAGGCACCGTAGTGGGCGGGTAGGTTTTTTGTGTGTGTGCTTGGGCGTGTGCATTGTAGAGCTCTGCTCTGATCGTAATTTTTTTATTGTACCGGGCACGGAACCGGCAGAGCCTTCCATTGCCGACACGAAGAGCCTGGCCTACTTGTCCCGGCTATTGAACTTCACAAGCTCGGCTGAAACCCGGAAACGGCGCGAAACCCAAGCGCACTTCTAGGTAACGCCGGAGGTTCTTGTTTCTATCATGTACTTGAAGGAACCCTGCGTTGCTCATCAAGCATGTGGTTTTAATTTTTTTGCATGCATAGCATCAGACATGATGATGCCTCGACGCCGAGGAGGTAGCCGAAATGGTAATACTATTTGATGTTCTAATCCGCTCCAGAAATGCTTGTTCCGTGCCACTGGCGACGAAACGTTTCGGCAATTTTCGGCAGTGGTTATGAGGTGGCAGCCAAATTGGCCGTCCCCTTTTCGATTGGTTGGAAATACAGTTCGAACTTGATTCTTCTATACTCGAGAAAGGGATCTAAAATATGTCTGTCGGTACTGTCATAGTTTCGCTCGATCAAAAAAACTACAAAGGAAACGCAGTATAAGCGAATGAAAATTAATAAGGATCAAGCTAAGTGCGACAGTTTTCGTTTCGTCAGAAAGTATCCTGCAAGTGAGTGCTGCTGTTCAAACTGCCGATACCGAGAAGGCAGCGAAAAAAAACCGTCCGGCGGACACCATATCCAAATATGAGAGGAAAAGAGAACAGGAGGGGGGGGGGGGGGTAGAAAAGGGGTGCGGGAGGTATACACAGGGGAACTTATCATAAATAGGTCTAAGTGGGCCGGCATGTTGGACACTGGACTGCTCATAGAACAGGAAGGAGTTGAGTATTAAGGTCTCCCATGCTCTCCCCTAGAGTAAAAAAAAAGCGCTTTTTTTATGGTCATGAAAAACCTCCCGTCAGCATCATATACGCGGAACGCAGTGTTACGTTTGGAGACACCAACATGCCAAGAATATTCAAGCCACTGAGAAGCATCAATCGACAGAGGCTTCAAAGGGCCGTCGACTAGAGTCACTGGAAAAACTTCAGAGTACCGCATTCGTTTGCCCCTCGCCGCCGACGCGTTCATTGGCCCAACCGTACCACGTGACCTTGGGCTGCCATATACCTTCCAAGCGCCGGGCGGGCCGGCTGAGTTAGAGCGCAGACATCGCAGGTCCCCTACGATTCTTGTTTTCTGATTGTCGCACTCGTGTTTGACTGCAAGGAATCATGCCTGGCTGCTGCGCCTTCGGATGCAGCAACCGAACCGAGTCTGGAAAGACGTTTTTCTCGATTCCGACCGGGAAAAATGACCGAGAGCGTCGTTCTGCGTGGCTACACAGAATCGGCCGGGAGAACTTCAAGCCTACGAAAAACACCCGCGTGTGCGAGGTAAGTACACCTTGTTTGTGCTTTTCGGCACTGTTTTAGAAGATATTTAAGCGAAGTGCACGCGGTGTTAGCGATGCTACGAAAATAGGAGTTCATTGCAGGGATCGTTAGCGCCTCGCACTCTTGACGCGGGTACACGTGCTCGCGTTTGTTCCTCATCGCACGCGATTATTCCGTGCTCGTGGCACGCGAAGGAACACTTGTCTAGAGTCCACTTGCCACGCGAGAATTCCGCGTCCTCACGTGCACCACTTACTCGCATGATTTTTCCGCGCACGTGAGCGCGCTCTCGCCTCGAGTCACTCGATCCATGGCACCTAATTGTTTTTCGCAGACCGTGACGATCACAGTCAATAAAAACATCGTCAGTGCATGTCATGCGTCCGCATAACGGCCGCTTTCTGTGCAGTTGTGTTGGCATGGGTAGAAAAATAGAAATGAGTTAAATGTTAGCAATCCTTAAAGCTGCGTGTTTGCGGCCACGTGCGCGTTTGCACCCAAATGAGCTATTTTAGTTGCGTAAACTTCTAAACCTTTTTAAGGTATTCTTTGTCTCTTGAGTTGGTCTTTAAACTTGTTATTGCAGCTATCTTCCATGTTTTTCTTGTTTCACATGTCTGAAACAAAGCTTCATTCAAAAAGCCCTGGGAGCCTCCTTGGGCAGCCCAGCGTTTGGGTGACCAGCATCACACTTCTAACCATACAACATTTGCAGGACCACTTTTGTGCAGAAGACTTTGAGAAGGCTAGAGTGGATGGGAAGAAGAGGCTAAAGCACAAAGCTGTGCCAAGTATTTTTTCTCACCGTGTGCCAAAAAAAATCAGAAAGCCACCATTCGCCCGCCTTCCTAATTCACCAGCAAACAACTTGGCTGAAGAACAGGCTGAACCTGAAGAGGAAAACTTGCTAATAGGTAATTTTCCCCCTAATCAAAATGTGTTTTTCATACATACACTGCAGCAGTGCTTTGTCGGTCAGTTATCATGTAGCCACATGTAATGCAAAATGGACAATTTCGTACTTGAATGTAACTGGTATTGATCTTCTAACTTTTTTACGATCTGAATCATGGCTTGATACGGTGACCAAACAGAGGAACATCAATTATTTCATTAACGCTGCCCTTTTAAGTGTAGCACTACAAGTAATGCAGTTGGATATGTTGGTACAAAAAGTGTTGGAAACCAAAAAATTGCTATGAAAACTTTTGCAGCTGCTGACAGCATAGCAGATGGACTCAAGTCTTCAAAAGAGCCACATGATCATGATGAATCTGCTGATGTGGCAACAGAAGTGCCCATAACCTCTGATATTCAAGAGGATGCACCTCCCAACATGTTCAGTGAAGTTGACGTAATGAAACGCCAACTTAACTTGGAAAGAAGAAAGCGTGCAAGGGCGGAAATGGAGTGTGACGCCCTGAGAAGTTCTTTTAATGGACTTCTTGCAGAAGACCAGCTCCGTGTCCTGCAAAAGGGAACAATGAGAGGGTCATCATAGACTCAGAAGACAATTCAGGAGTCTCTGAAGGTCAGACTTGCCTGTGGGGGAAGAGGTTATGAGTACCTGAGAGGTAATGGCTGGCCACTCCCTGCTGAACGCACACTTCAGAAGCATATTGAAGACATCAAGTTTACCCCAGGTATGCAGCAATGTTTGCAGCTCTATAATAACATTTTCCAAATTGCAGGTGCAACTCAGGACTAGCTGTTGACTTCACCGATGATCACATAGCAAGTACAGCTACAAATATTAGGCGGCAGCAGAAGGCTTGCACTCATCTTTTTAGAAAAGATTTTATAGATGCTCTGATAGTTAGAAGGGAGGTTGTTTGAAACACTGGGCTGAAGCTTGTAATTTTGAATTTCAAAGAAAACTAGCAGTGATCGTTCCAGCATGCACGTTCTTCAGCAAAGATACACTGTAATTATGCTCTCTACAATACCCTTGAACTAATGTTAAAGCTATCAAACATAATAAAAGGCTCTTTTCTTGCCATTCTAGGTATTCTTGAAGAAGTGTTTCCAGCTTTGGCATCAAAAGTGGCAACATTCCACAATGAAGAGCGTTATGCGGTTCTAATGCTGGACGAAATCCAACTGACACCTGGTTTGGACTATGATATTACAACACGCTCTGTCATAGGTAAGGCTTCATCAAAAACAAATGCGGCCTGTTGTTTACATATCAGGCAGTGTAGTTCTCTTGCAGCTAAAACCAATGCAGTAATGAGCACTGGCATGTGATACTTAATTTAGCAGTGTGGAAACAAAAATGAAATGCAACTAATTTTTTTACTGCACTAATTTCAATATCTAAGGGTTAATGACTAAATGTGTGTGTATAGGTACACACAGAAAGCCGTTCAAGCATCCCTGGAATACCTTATATTGTGTAGTTTTAGATGAAACCTGTTATACCTGATAAACAAAGCTATCAAAGTGGTGTCCAACTTAATTTGCTTAAGCTTGCTGCATGACAGGCTTAGATGCTTATGTGCTACTAAACCCAACTCAGCAATATTTGTTTTGATTCTATTTTTGGTGCTTTCCTGTGCTAATAAAACACACTGCATGCTTACTTTATAATGTATGCTGGACAGCTCTGCACTGCTATGCCCCAAATAAGCATTCTTGAAATATTCTTCAGGCCGCCCCACTCTTCCTTCCTCGGACCCAAGTGCAGAACCTGTACTGGCCACACATGCATTGGTTTTCATGCTTGGTGGAATTGCATCAAGATGGAAGCAGACTGTCGCGTATCATTTCACAGGTAAGTAGCAGTTGGAAGTTAAAGTGTTAAGTGAATTTTCATGTAAAGTTGGGAACAACACAATGTTTTCACTTTTCATATGTGCATAACTGCAGGGACTGTTTAGCCAATTCCTAAAAAGTTGCATGCCGGTGATGTGTAACATGGAGTGGCAACGTTCCTCCTAGAATCTTTACTGAACTGCCTACTTTTTCTTGGATGGTAGCGAGTTAATGCACAGGGCAGGTTTACAGAAAGTGCAGTTGATGTTGGTTAAGACTACCTAGTGTCGCAGGCAATGACAACCCACAGAATAAAGCCGAAATGAGTCGTCCGTACTGTATAGACTGTTACATAGGTATACGAAGTGATGTCTCGCACAACTAAAGCAGCATCCTTGGCACGACTACTGGTGACATGTCATCGCTGGTACTTAGTTTACTTGCTTGCTAAACCTCCTAAGCGGCTGATGAGTGAACGAAGATAGCATGAAAAAATGAAGCAAGGCTTCAAGAAAGTGGTTATCGACTTGGCCTTGTGCCCTGCCATGTTGCCTGTGTGCCAGCCAAGTGTGGAGCGGGTGAGAGGCACCACTAATAGCAGCATAATGCAATAAATGCAGCATCAGTATGCATATCCCTATGAGTAAAAAATAAATGAAAGGTTTCAGCATTTTATTTTCATTTCAGCTGAATCCTTTGATGCAGCCAAAGTACTGGACTTGCTATTTGAAATCATCAGGCGCTGTGAAAGCATCGGCCTATCGGTGGACTGCATTACGTCAGATATGGGTGGAGGAAATCAAGCCATCTGGAGGCTGCGTGGAATCATGGCCACTAAGTATGGTCGTCCAAGGACCACCTGCCCCCATCCATGTGGAAACAACCGAAGCCTCCATTTCCTTGCGGACGCACCCCACCTGCTGAAGAACTTGCGCGGGCACCTGGTTCGGCAACAAAAAATCCTTCTAGACGACGACACGGTGCGGAAGAACAAGTTGCCATCCAATGAGGTAAGTTGCTGTATAAGTCTCACACCGTCTTTTATTGCTGTTCACAACACAGCGTGCACAATGGATTTTAATTATTTGAAAAATGTTGCGACTTTTGCATCTGCAATGAAGTGTGATGCATACTTCAGTGTGATGCATGTATAGGATTCAGCTGAAATAAATACAAATATGGTTTTACAGTTTTATTTATTTATTCAGATAACTCAAGAGTCCCTTTGTGAGGGCATTACATGAGAGGCAAGCACCTGCAAACATACAAAATGCTACATTAGCCTACACATGTAAATCGACAATGATCATTTGCTTCTTCTGCAGGTCTCCATCAAGTACCTAGAGCAGCTATGCGAGATTGACGAGAAGCATAGCCTGAAGCTTGCTCCACGCCTGAAGTTAAAACATTTAAATCCAAGTCATTATGAAAAATGAATGTAGGCACAGCATATGCTGTATTTAACCATGCAGTAGCATCTGCCCTACGGCTTCTGGTCGAGCAGGGCAAAATAGACGAAGAGGCCCTAACGACAGCATGGTTTGTGGACCAGGTGTTCAAGTGGTTTTCCCTCATGACATCTCGAACGCCAACTATGGCGTTGAGTGACCTCTGCTCTGAAAAGGGAAAGGAAGCTGTGACCTTCCTGAATGACTTCATGGAGGTCTTCAGGAACCTCCGCATCATTGACAAAGCAAAGACGAATGCAACATGGAAGCCTATCCAGGCCGGCATAATAATAACAACTACAACTGCACTGAACTTACGTGAACTGTATGTGCAAAGCAAGAATTTGAAATTTCTGCTATTGAGTCGCCTCTGCCAAGACGCACTCGAGAACCTATTTAGCACGATAAGAGTTAAGTCGCCCGTGCCCAGGGCACGGGAATTCAAGTATACTTTGAGAGTCATTGTCCTGGCACAATTTTTCAAGCCAAGCAGGCATGGCTCTTACGACATTGATGACTCTGTTCAGCTAACAGATTTTCTTTCCTCCCGACCTGACTTGGCTGAAGAACTAGGGAATATAAATATGCCAGAGGAAGTAGGAGACCTTGAGCCTGAAGAACAGCAGTCTCTAGAGTATGTCGCTGGTTATGTAGCACGCAACATTATGAAAAAGCACAAGCTCTGTGAGAGCTGCACAGCTTTATTGGCTCAGCCGGCAAAGAATGAAAACAGGTTTTTGGCACTCAAGAACTACGTTCCAGACAAACAATCTCTTTGCACACCATCTGAAAATGTTATGCACCTCATAGAGTGTGTGGAGACATACTTCAGGGAGAATGAAGAGTCTCTTGTCATGGGAAAAGCCAACATTGATCAAGTCAGAACCCTCATTGCAGCCGTGGAGCCCGCGTTCACTGTTTTTCCTGTATGTCACAATGTTGCAGACAAAGTTGTGCGTGAATTTTTGTTGTGTAGGCTGCGCTTTGCACTGCGTGCAAAAAATGAAATGCTGCAAAGGAAAGCAGCACAGAACTCTAAGTGCGGATCAAAAAGTGTTGGCATGCGTGCAGCTGTTTCAACTGTAAAGTGAGCTGTAACTTTCAGAATGGTCTAGCTCTTCAAGCATAAATTCTGTGTCCATATCAGTACGTTGTTGCACTGTGCTAAGAATCGACAGCGGGGTACCATTATTCTACGTTTTGTATGTCTCAGGCTGAAAAGGATGACGTGTTTTTGTAATATGGGCTTGTCACTGTCTTTAGTACCCTTAAAGGTCTATAGACACCACATCTTTGCTTGCATGTTTTCTTGTTTCAAACGATGCGTTAGACATTCATATACATGGAGCAGCCTGTGGTATTCGTGTACAAATGCTAAATAATTTATAATTGAATTTCTTCTAGATGCTGTTCCAGTTTCACCAAACGACGACTGTGACGTCAAGTTGATGGTCACTTGATCCACTAGAAAAACTGATATAATTCCTGACAGGTCATTTTTTGTCATTGCAGGTCTTGAAACAGGCTGGATTAAATGTTGTAGTGAATTGAAACTACACATCACCGATTATATTAATTTTTAATGGATCACGTGACCAAAACATTAACTTGAAATGACAGGCGTAATTGGTCAATGAAACCAAAACAACATGACAGAAGAAATTCAATTATAAATTATTTAGCAGTTGTAGGCAAATACCACCCACTAACCCATGTATTCTAATGTCTAACGCATCGTTTGACAGAAGAAAACACGCAATAAAGTTAGGTGTTTATAGTCCTCTAACAACAATGGCCATGTGTGTTTGGTGTGAAATGTGTTTTGAATTTGGTCACATATGATGTTCCATGCTGAGTTCAGCCTCCAGGGTCAGGCAAAGAAGAAATTATTCCAGTTTGCAATATTTATTTAATTATTTCTGACTCGTGGCTCATCACTGCAAGCTGGTTCTGGTTTTTTTTTTTAAACCTGACCAAGTCTTTGTTAAGGGAGTCGGAAGGCACAGATATTGAATGACTGTGCCTCTGTGTCTAGTCTTTGTTAGCCATTCCACTAATGCTTAATTTGCTGCACTATGTGGGGAAAAATGCCTGCAGGAGTTTTGTGAGCTGAACCCAGTTAGTGCTGTTCATTGTTGCTGTTATTTTTTTTTTGTATAGAAGCTGTACGCATAGCATAGAATTTTTAAAATTTATTCAAGCAGTTTGATGCATTTGCAATGTTCTTGGATTGCATTGTTCAGGTGGGTTGTAAGCACACATTCATATTTGTGTGGTAGATGATGCTTTATCTACTGTCATCTTGGCAAAATGTTAAGTGTATTTGAGAAGCTGTTCTGGTCCGTGCTTAGGATGAGAGTACTGGCTCACTCTGCTTATTATGGCTTGTACGTAAGGCTTTGTAGCTTCAAAAACTATTTTCTGTATTCTGCAGAAGGATGAAATCAGACTTTGCTGTGGTTTTGAGGAGGTACTGTGCAATCGGTGTTTTCTGGTGTTCATGCTCTTGCAGTTTCATTGTCATATGTACAAAATTTTATTTTTGTTCGTATGCACCAAGGGTGTTGCTGTTTGAGAGTTGGTACTTTTAAATTGTTTTCAGTACTAGGTAGCTGTTATTGTTATGTTGTACAGCAAACTCCACTTGCTGTTCAAGATGACTGCAGGGGTGATATGTGTTTCTAGTCTTGCGTGTGCTGTTTGCAGTGCTTCTACTTTGTTTATTTACACTGGTGGTGTTAGCCTCCAGTGTGTTCCGTAGGTGAAGCAAACTTGTTTGCTTCTGGAGGTGAGGTCAGTGATGTATACTTTTGGAATGAGTGTTTGCTTGGAACATGCGGGTGAAGAGGAACTGGCTCACCGGCATATTTTCTAAGAAACAAGGCTTGCGAGGAAGGTCCTGGCACCAGTCACCAGCGCCCGCTGTTGTGAGTTGTAAGAGCGTTCCTTTCTTGTGTAATGCTGTGCCTTCCCAGTGGTGACAGATGAGGACCTCCGTTGGCTGAATATGTCTCTGTCGGTGCCATTCAGCTGCAGAGTAATGCAGAGTAGTTTGTTTATGACAAGGCAGACAATTTCATAGCTCAAACTGTATCTGCTGATCCCATGGGCTTTTTGAAAGCTTTTCACAGATAGCAAAGCATCCTCTGCAGTGCCATCAAAATTTAATGTATGAAAGAAATGCAGTTGCTTCCACTATTACTACTCTTTATTCTTTAGTCAGTGATTACTCCACTTAACCCAAGGGCGCAACAGCAGGGGCATTCGGTTTACCTCACTGCCATTGTGATGATTGGCGCTGCAACTGAAACTAGTTTGCTAGCACAGTAATTACAGATCGTGATACGTTCCAAGCAACACATGCATTGACGCTTAGTTAAAGCTGTCTTTATAAATCCGAGAAAAGAAATCATAAAATTCATTAGGCTTCAGAACTTGTAGCTTCCGTACATGATGGATGTTACAGGCAGTTTGCTAGTCGGAAGGAGCAAAACTAAGCCATTCTTAATTTCTACTTCAGGTGTACCTCCACTTCCAAGTTTCTTCAGCATAAGCACGTTTGGCTTGTGTGCCATAAAGAGAAAAAAGGCACTGTCACTCATTTACGTGCACTTTGTTACAGGTGACAAAGTGTCTTAGTCGACCCATTTTTGAAGTTTGCATGGTGTGCCTACTTCATGATCACATTTGAAGGAGAGGCTTTACTCAGAAACACAGGATGATGAAGGAAGAACGGGATGAGCTTTATTTGATAACCCCGTTAAGGAAAGCAATGTGTCTAGCCACAACACTTAAACAGGAATGGCGAAAGCTTTGTGATTACGAGAAAAAATTTGTATCACAGCAAAAACTATCAAAAGCAAAGAAGGTGAAAGCTTCATACCTGTAGCGAAATTAAAAAACAAGAATAAAGACTCACCTTATGACAAAAAAAACTATATTATCTAGAATTAAGCAACCTAAGTGCTCTTTGAAGAAAATCAACACCAGATCTATCATTGACATGCGTCCCTTCCCAACCTATCAATGAGAGGTGCCTCAAGAATCCCCCTAGCTAACTTGTCTTTTAATTGTCCTAAGACTTCTGTGCTTCTGTACAGCAGATAAAAACTACAGGGTTTACGGTGTATATGCAGATATTGAGCATTATTTTATTAAGTTAAGCACCATATTCTCTTGGTCAGTTGTTTAGTAAACGACCAGTCTGCCTATATAAACAGACCTACAGCTATCTTGCAAACCACAGCTGCTGCACATTCAACAAGCTTTGTGGCATACTTCCTATTTCAAACCAGTTTCTTCACCATAATTAAGCTGAAAAGTGTATAAAGGCTTGACTACTTGTGAGGGGAGTGGGAGCCAACGAACACTACGTCTGTGTTGAACTGTTCTGCTGCCATTTCAGAACAGAGATAGGGTGGAAGCAGGGCAAAATCTGAATTTTTTTTCTGCTGTTCCTTTGTGGCACTGAGGACAGTGGGTCATCTATATTCTCTGCACAATTTCTGAAACAGGCTTTCTGCAACAGCAG
Organism: Amblyomma americanum; assembly: GCF_052857255.1. Lineage (NCBI taxonomy): Eukaryota > Metazoa > Arthropoda > Arachnida > Ixodida > Ixodidae > Amblyomma > Amblyomma americanum. The sequence continues at coordinate 188,946,244 of NC_135498.1, read as the reverse complement.
TGAGCACCGACATGTTGGTCTCCTTGAGTATGTCTCTGCAATTAAAGCTTCTTTGAGTGTTTTCACTTCTCCAATCCTTCTTTCTCCGTCCTCTGTTTCTTCGGCAAGTCTCTCTCTAAAAAGTACTGCCAACTAGCCCAAAGTTCCACTTTGTTCATGACTAAAGCTGTAGGCTTGCGGTCGGCAAAATGAAAGCAATGTATATGTTATATATGGTATCAATAAATGGATGCAAGGTGGCTATCGCTTACCGCGCAAAAAGCGTTCATATTGTTTACTGCCTTGCTTTCATTGAATGTGTAATTTGTACCTGTATCTTTATTACAAATGAAACTGACCTATACAAATAACATTCAAGAAAATATTACCAAACACTGCAAGCATATAATATTCAAGTAACTCATCTTTTGATTTATGTTCCTTTGGTCACCTACACACAAGATTTCAGAATCTGACACATTGCAGTCCTTTCTTAAAATATGGTCAATACGAGGCCCATAATACTTTCTCTTTTTCACTTATCCTTTGCTCATGTATACATACGCATTTTGAGCTTGAAACCGACGGCCAGGTGATATTCACAACACATGCTTCAAATTTTGAGCTTGTAAGCCGAGCACACACAATGAACTGAAGTCATCATACTTATGTTTTATGTTGAAATGCTACGGTGCATACCCAAATGATGTTGTGCTTGATCCATAACAAGGAATACAAACCAACAGAACACCCAGTAGCTTTAGTTTCACTCTGTCACTATGTGGCCACATACAATTCAAATGCAGGGCATGTTGCATAAACCGCTCTAAAACCACAAGAATTTTATACATCACCCATGTAACTTAGAAAAACAAAGTGCTGCGTCACAAGCGGGCGTTCCTGCCTTTTTTTTTACACAGGCAGCAAATCTTTGCAGTATAAGAAAACAGTCGTAAATAAGTTGGGAAGAGTAGCCACTCATGAACGCACTAGACAGCCGCGTTCATAAATCGCAATGTAGCAAACGCTCGCTCATTATCAGTGTACTTCTGTACATATACGTTGCTGTAATCACGCTAGATTTAGTGCGCAAAATGGCCATCGAAGTTGGTTTTTAGGCCTGCTGTGCACAGATCGTCTTACGATCACGGCCAAACACCGGTGCGCACACGACGCACATGGCAGTCGCGGTGTGTCGTGCGTATACGGCGCACGAAGTCGCCCGGCAGAGTCCAGAACGAGCGGTATCCGATTATAAACTAAATTAAATATATCCTATTTAGCTTGTGAAATTATACACTGAACGCACGTACTTACCTGTGACACTGTCAGGTGTTAGTTTCGTCCTGCTTGGAAACATTCACCAGAAGCCGACGGCGGTCCACGATGTTCATGCCCAAAAGCACAAGCTTGCCTCACTGCGGCTCGAAGTAAAGAAATGTTTCCTTCGTAGCTCGCTCCACGGAAGGGGGAAAAAACGCGTGCATAAGCTCCCGATAGCAGCGCTAAGCTGCTGCCCACAATCGTAGCACAGTTCCGGAAGTAAACACGATCGGCGTGCAAAACAACCACCAGCTGCATTACTTCGCACAAAATAACTTTCTTTTCGTTCTTAGCAACCATTATCTTCGTGCACAAAGCACTTGAGTAAACACTCAACCCGGTGTGTCACCGAATATCGAGCTCTTCCAACACGGCGGCCTTCCTGCGACGCAGTCGGCTTGGAAGGTATGTGGCCATGGAGGAGTTTTCCTTCCTCCATGTATGTGGCGGTGGCCGCTCAGTGTTGCCAGTCAAATGCCGACCTTTGCGGTACTCTGATTTTTCCAGTGACTCTACCGTCGACGCGGTTGCAGCGCCACGAGTGCAGGTGGTGGCGTCTATAAGGGACCTTCCCCCCCCCCCCCCCCCCCCCGGCTGTTTACGGGGTGAAACGGCCCTTCGCTGCCTGAGAACGGCTTTGGGGAGCCTGTCGTTTGTTCTCAAACGCCGGACCCACCCGGGACATAACGACGTCTTTCTCCCGGAGGGGACGGCGGGGGAGCCGGCGAGCGGCGCGGGGCTGCAAATGAGCCGTGGCAAATGCGGCCGTGTTTGACTAAGCCAACGACGCCGGAATCATCGTGCTTCGAAAACAACCTCGTATTCAAGAACGACACTTAAGCTGTAAGTACGACTTAAGTGACTCTCCGGTGCTTAAAGCATTTCATAAACAGCACTTTCGCTTAAGTCACGATCAAAGGCGCACTTATCGACCCGACAACTTAAGCTAGGCTCTCTGCTAGCTTAAGTGACACTTTCCGCATTTCGACATGGCCGAGTCCTACCGCAGTTTTTCGGACTTCGTCAACTTCTGTGCTCGCGCCGCCGAAATCGCCGAGGACAGAGCGTACAGGTACGCGCGCGCTCCGCGGCCAGTGCTCAGGGATCGGCAAAACCCCATGGAGATATACAACGATGCCGAATTCTTGAGCAGGTACCGCTTCTCGAAGCAAGCGGTGCTGGAGCTGCTTGGGAGGCTTCCGTTGCGCGCCAACACCGACGAACGCGGTCTCCCGGTGCCGCCGCTGCTTCAGCTGCTCGTGGCCTTGCGGTTCTACGGCGCGGGGACCTTCCAGATCGTCACCGGTGATCTTGTGAACGTGTCTCAACCGACAGTGTCGCGGATCATCGCGCGCATATCGCACATGATAGCCGAGACATTGTTCGCGGAGCTCGTGAAGTTCCCGAGCGCCGCCGAAGCCCCGGGAGTTATGGAGGAATTTTACGCAGTGGCGAAGTTCCCTGGCGTGACCGGCTGCATCGACTGCACCCACATCCCGATAAAAAGTCCGGGAGGAAATGATGCAGAAGTCTTCCGCAACAGGAAAGGATACTTCTCCATCAATGTTCAGGTAAGTTCTGCGACAAAAAAAAAATTATGTTCGGCGAACTGAGAAAAAATAATGTTCAGTATTCGGCGGGAGGCACCATTTAATGCTTCGGAATGCCCTTCGCACTATAATCGGTTCCAAGGTATGGAAGTATTGAGCTAATGACTGCATGTCAGCCACCCTTCGATACCATACTTGGAGAAGCCAGCATTTCAGTTGCCCTGGCGCAAACAGGGGTCGAGGCTGCCTTACTACCGTAATTGTATTTTTAATTTTCTCTTCTCCTCGCGTTATATTAGTATTGATAACGTAAATTCGTAATTTCACCATCGTTACGTTGTTGCTGCTGATAATCACAACAATAACAGCATAACAAAAGAATATGTTGCTACTAACAAACAGTTCTGTGAAAAATGTTTAAATCGGCGATTTTTCCTGGATTTGCAGATGAGTACAGGCCGTAGGAGTATTGTGTTGTATGCAAACTTAATTCTTATTTTTGAGTAGAGTAAGCTTTGACAATAATTACCTGGTCCTATTTCATCACAAATAAGCCTTCGTTTTAACTGTTTTCAATGCAGAGGTAACCTATTACAGTAGTGAGTTGTTTTGCATATGTAGCACATGCCTTCAGTAATGACAGGCATGAAAATAACATAACAGTACGAGACAAGTGTGCATTGTTGCTGCAACTTTTTTATGCAGTGTCGAGGAATATAAATTGCTCAAAACAAGCAGTGTTGATGTTATATGCAAGTGGTTTGCACAAGCACACATTTTTATTCAGCTGCCCTACACTATTTCCTTCCATATTCCAGAATAACATTCTCGCCGCAGTGCAGGTCAAGTCGATCTTACTCGTGCTAATTTATTTATTTTGCAGGCAATCACAGGTCCCAAACTTCAGTTTCTGGACCTCGTTGCCAGCTGGCCCGGTTCGGCTCATGACAGCCGCATTTTTTATAACAGTCGGGCCAGGGTGCAGTACGAACAGGGGGACATTCCCGGCATCCTCCTTGGTGACATGGGCTATGCATGCAGGCCATACCTGATGACTCCTTTGAGAGATGATGTTCTACCAGGAAGTCCACAGTACAAGTAAGTTCAAGCTGTAGTTTTAACAAAGGTAAAGGCAGCTCTCAATAAAGAAAACGTTTATTTTCTACAGGTATAACAAGTCACAAATAAGAACGCGATGCAGCATCGAGCGAACCTTCGGGGTGTGGAAGAGAAGGTTTCCATGCCTCGACATGACACTACAAATCAAGACGGCCACGGTGCCTATCGTGATTACGGCATGTGCGGCGCTGCACAACTTGGGCCGGCTGCTCAAGGACCCCGTCCCACCCACTCTACTGTACGATGCCACTCGTGATTGTACTGCGCCTGTTCCTGTCTCTAGAGCAGCCCAGCCACCAGCCACAGTGCCACTAGTGGATTCGGCAAGTGGTTTTAGAACTAGAGACAGAATCATTGCCCAGTACTTTCACTGAGGGGCATCATCATGCTGGACATACAACTTGCAGAAGTAATCTGTGAAGGACAACTATCTTTTTCCTTGCCTTGTTTCTACATAAAAATCTACATCCTAGCCTTCCCTTCAAGAGTTCACTATTACCCATGAAATATTGTTTCTTGTTGCATTGCACATGTTTCAAATATTTCTTAAAATTGGTATAAAAATTTTAAATTGTGGTGTTTAATGCCCTGATATGACATGAGTTATAAAAGAGGCTCTAATGGAAGGCTTGGGAATAATTTAGAACAACTGGAGTCGTTTAACATGCGCCGACATGGAATAGCACGACATACGCATTGTGCACTTCTCTGGTTCTTGCATTTTCGCCCTTATTACCTGCGAAAAAACTGTTTCTCTTGCACCTGTGTATTTCTGCTTTCACAACATTAGTAGTGTTGTACTGAGACTGTACTGTATCATTTTCTGTATCATAATGTATCATATTGTACTGTATCATATTTCACTGATTTTTTCATGCACTGTTGCACTACACCAGTTTTTATTTCCTTATTTGTTGTTGTGTCCGCCAGGTAGTTACGCGCAGAGACCGAATGTTCAGCGAGTGCTACCTTGGCCGACTAACAGCTGGGCGCCCCCTGCAGCTGTAGTGAACATTGTGCTGTGCGCGTTTTTATTGCTTCACCATGAACTAATCACGTGCGCAACCTGTACATATTTATTATTGTGTAAATAGTTTTTGTGTACATTACCTCTCCCCCCCTATCCTCTCTTCCTGTCCCCTCACCTCTTTCATTTCATTTCTCCATTCTGCCTGCTATCGTTCATTTCTGCTGGCCCAACTCAGGTGCTTCAGTATCGATGGTAGGCTAGCAAAAATATTTTCCTTTCTTTTTTTATTATTATTATTTTAATAAACCACTTAATTACTTACTTGGTGAACAGTGTTTTCCACAACTCAAGGAAGTTTTGTAAATTGCACTGTTACAAAATAAAGAAAAAACCCTGAGTGCACTTGGTGCTGCATTTTATTTGCTTATTTATGCAATACCCACAGTGGCCAACACTGGGGCAGGAACATCACACACAAGCAAAAAACTTGACAGTGTTCCCCAGCAAAAGTGCCCATAAAGTGAGTTGGCCGTAATAATGAATTGTGAAGAAAAAGAAGCAAATATTCTTTAAATAAAGCCTTATGGCTGCAGCCTGCTATAGTGGCACATGGAAATTGGGAAACACGGGAGCGTTATTGTAATCGCGAGGAGCTTCAAAACAATCAATATCAATATACAAGGGGTACAACATCTGGTAGAGGCACTTGGGATTTGGTTGTCATCGCTGTCCATAATAACAAGACAAAAATACATATGTCCCAATAGGCTATATGCATTTTCACCCTGTCCATTGTCTCGACATAGACATTGGATTTGAATGAGGCATAAATACAATCCGAAAGTTTGGTCCCAGAAAACCTGCCCCTTTCAATAGGGGTAAAATTAACATGGCATGACGGTACATTAGATTCAGCAGATGATCATACATGGTACAAAGCTGTAAAGAAACCTATGCGCTATGCAAAAGAAATAATGAGAAAAAAAACATTGCTGGGAAACGACTGTGCCAAACAAAGGAAGAAAAGTAGATTTCAAAACAGCTTTCACTTACATATGCAGGAAACCTGGGAATTAGCAAAAAATAGCACTACGTACACTTCAAAACATCAAACAGGAAATGTAGCAGAGGCGCTTTTTAAACCAGCTTTTAGTCTACTGCCGTGGTTCCGGGAAAGAAGTGGCTGGACCACAAGAATGTCTAAAAAGTGCAGTCAACCAACCCCGTAGAAAGTGCCAAGTCGGCCTCAAAGTGGCAGTTACGTCCTCATGAAATAACTCACGGCAGGAGGTCCGCGCTCTTTTCCTCTACTGATTAATAAGAACGACAAAACATTTGGTTCAAACAGAACACATTACTAAAACCATACTGCACAACCATGTGGCAGCTAAAAACAGAATCTGCATGCTTTTACCCTGCATAAAACCATACTACAAACTGGATATAGCAACTGGCTATCTTTAAGGGGGTTTAATGTCCCAAACTGAGTCGGGTTACGAGGAACGCAGTAGTGAATGGCTCCGTAAATATAAACTCCTTGGGGTTCGTTAACGTGCACTGACATCACACGGTACACAAACCTCTAGAATTTCGCCTCCACCAAAATTAAACCGCAGCAGCTGGGATCGAACCTACGGCTTTTGCGTCAGCAGCCGAGCGCCATAACCACTGAGGCAATGCGGCAGCTTGACTATCCTAAACACTACAGACATTCTGTAGTAAAAAGCAACTAAGAGAAGCTGGATGAGGTTGAAATTCAAGCAAGACTTAAAGGCGCTGTGAAACACCTTCCGAGGAGAGCACAACTCTCTCAATCACTGCATTTGCTTGTCATGAACATCCGAGCCAAATAATACACCTCTACACCTGCAGAGAACCCACAATCACGCGCCAAAGTTGGCCAGCACTTCCCGGAGACTTACATGCTCGCGCCCTTCTCCATCGCTCACAAATGCGTATATAAGTTGAGAGATGGCTACTGGTTGCATCCTTTCAGACGTCGGGCAGCTACTATGGCCACATCCAGTAAGCCGCGTAGCTCTGGTGGGTCAGGAAGCTTCGCACCCCGGAGGTGGGGCCGGCAGAGGAGCGCCGACCTTCCAGCGTGCAAAGTGTGATGAGAGGAGAGAATTCAAATTTTGACTCCAGAGAGCTCAGCCGCTACAAAGCGCATTAAAAAAATTCTTGCTACACAATATTCGTGAACTAGCATGTTTTAACGTCCCAGGCATATTGTAACTTTACTAGAGCCCCTTTCAGAGCTCCTATAAGAGGTTACAAATTTTTCACCTGCTGCGATGGCTCAGGGGCTATGGTACTAGCCTCTTGGCTGTGGCAGCTGCATTCGTTAGGGGGCAAATTGCAGACTCCTGTGTTCTATGCGATGTCAGTGCACATTAAAGAACACCGTCTGGCATTATATCGACTTCATCTGGCTCCTTATTTGTATACCCCCCCCCCCACTTCATCCCTTCTCTCAGGCGACTTGGCCATAGTTGCAGTGCTTTCATTTTTCAGATTATGTCCCCCTGCCCCACCTCCAACATCACCCTCCTCAAAGTTCCCCCTTTATTGCTTTTATTTGAAGCTCCAAAAGGATCTTTTTCGACCGTTTCACGTCATTCTTAAGCTTAAGATTTTCCATCTCGAGCTGATAGACTGCCGCTCGCTTTGTGAGCTTGTCGCGGTGGTCTGCTCTTAAGAGTCGCATCCGCAGCCGGTGCTCTTTACACTTTTGTGCCCTCTCGGTAGAAATATCGTTAAGGCGAGCTGCTAGCTCTTGCTCGACCAGCGACTGCCTATGCATGCCCGCAGTGCGGCTGGTACCTGCTGCGCTTTCTGCAGAGGCAGCAGGAAGCACTGAGGGTGAGGGTGCTGCGGCTGCCGGTGTTGCCGGAACAAAAAAAAGCACTTGGCGCAGGTGGCACTGCAGGCGACTGCCTCTGTGAGCTCATGCGGCTGGTACCTGCTGCCCTTGCTGTAGAGGCAGCAGGAACCACCGAGGGTGCTGCGGTTGCCGTTGTGGCTGATGTTAAGGAGGCTGCCATGGCCACTGGCTCCTCTTCCATTTGCTCATCTTGCTGCGGGCTACCCTCTTCATAGTGCCAGGACCACAGCGGGTCCTCTGCATCACCTAATGCGGAGGAAGTGCTTGCTATTAGACCTTAAAATGAGGGCAAATCCAATGCAATGTCGCTTTGAATCAAGAAACACTTCAATCTTTGCTAGTACTGTAGGCTACCTTAGCCTTTGAATGGTTTAAAATGAAGTGGGTACTTTAAACGCATTCTGCGCTATTTTGTACGCTTGTATTCGTTGCTTTCAATGTCCTTCAGGTGATATTTTACCATTTTTGGTCGTGCAGTAACTCAATCAATGCTTCCGTTAGAGTTCGTTTATGTAACAAAACAGGAGGCATAAAACATGCACTTAGCCTGCTTCGAAGGGAAACATTTCCGGAGTACAATCGTCACATACACTGCCAATCATGCTCCTTGGATGACCACCTTGCAAAAAATGTTCGGCCAGTGCATTCGCACCTCTTAGCTGTAGCTTTGATAACACTGGTCACACAGGCCAATATTTTTATGACAGGTCAAGACAACACAGATGCCACAGAAAATTGGACATGGCTACAGCTGTTATGCACACTTTTAATGACAGAAGAGCTCATATGCTCAGAAAAAAAATAATAATAAGCACAGAAGCAGCCTACAACAGCAAAAATGGTCAGACACAAGCGCCAGGCAGGGATGCTGCAATTCATTTTGCTGGAGTGTTTCATCTAATCCTCTAGGCATACAAAACAGAAAAGCAGTACATACACAGAATATGTATTCCAAGAAAAATAATTTCATATATATTTTTGGAGCTTGCAGTACAATATATATATATATATATATATATATATATATATATATATATATATATATATATATATATATATATATATATATATATATATATATATATATATATATATATATAAAATAAGTCATACCACCGGCTCCTGGAATAGAACCATCTTGAGTGCGCGAAAGCAGGGCGGCCACCGATGGTGTGGGTTGGGACTCGCCGCCTGGGTCTGCTTGGTGGCGATCACTGTCGAAGGGGTTCGCCAAGCGAACCCCCATGTGGGATGCGACACTGCCAACTCTTTGCAGGTCTTCAGTGAGCTGGCTGGGGGCCGCTGAGCCGCCGCCTAGGTATTCACAGAAAGCGCTGTTACAACCACTGGAAAAATCCCTCGATGAATATTCACAAACACTAAGCACATTCGACATGAACGCCAAAGTATCTTTCAGAATTTAAGCGCTACGAAGCAACGAAAACATGCATGTTTATTCGCGCAAGCAGGAGCCTTTTTCTCTGACAGAAGCACGATATTTGCATTTATTTAGTAATACTCTCCGGGTGAAACAACCTTAAACATGCTGACTCCAAACTGCGGGTGCGTGAAAGCTAGATACTAACTGTGGCGGTGAAAACGCACAGCAAGAAAATTGGCAGCACAAGTTCCAGCACCTCACAGTTCACAATTGGTAGCGAGGTGCTGGAAGTGGCAGAGGAACAGGTCACTTAGGGCAACTAGTGACAGCTGATCCGAATCATCAACGGAAATAATAGAAGGATAAGAATGGAATGGAGTGCATATGGCAGGTTTTCTTAGATCATGAATGTCAGTGTACCACTGTTCCTCAAGAAAAAAGTGGAGGCTAACGAAAAGGGTTCAGCTTAAGTTAAGGACAACACAGCGAGCGACGGAAAGCAAAATGGTAGGTGTAACGTCAGAAGACCAGAAGCAGGCAGAGTGGGCAACTTCTTTTCAATTTTAGGGCGTTATTAATGTAGAGCACAGTGGAGCTGGGCTCACTGGCTTCATAGACAGTCTTTAAAATGCTTAATTTAAGTAACCAAAATCCATCATGTCCCAACAGAAACTGTTAACTGAGCTTTGTTCATGACCATGATTACTAGCATTGAAATAGTATGGATAAACTTTTTTTTAATGCAGTCGATCACTCCTCATGTGCTGAGGTATATATATAGCTGAGGTCAAATTATGAAAAAGGAAATTCGATCAATACCAACGAACGGGAATCGAACCCGCGGCTGCGCGAACAGATCTTTAACGGCTGTTGGGCGAGACCACTACGCTACCGTCGGAGCGAACACACCTCTTGTTAAACTGCTCCATATTCTCGCGCCGTGAATTAGCGTCGTCTTCGACTTTTATTTGCTCCGTCCCGCGGCACTGCCTGCTCACCGTCGTCTTCTACGTAGCACAAAATCATGCTTTCGCTCAGATTCGAATGTCGTAAACATTCTCTGTATTTTTTTTGAGGGGCGGAGGGGGAATCTAGTCATAAAATGCAGGCAGCAAGCAATCGGAACAGTTCTGTAATCTGGGAGAGAACCTCTGAATTCGTCAGCAAAAAAGAATCAAAGATGAAAGAAAACAGGACTTACCGGTCTTAAATATCTCCCGGTTGTCGTCCGCTTTCGCCTTTCGCCACTTATTTTTCCAGTTCTCCCAGCATTTCTTCAGCTGGAGCCATGTCCGTGGGCTCACGTTGTGACTGGAGTTGAACTGGGTTTCTATAAGCTCCCACTCTTTCCTTTTCCGTGCAACTGACACTGCATCAGTTCTCTTGTTCTCTAGTACGGCCTTGTGCTTGTCGACGAGGTCGAGGAGAAGAGCTCGCTCTACTTTGGAGAAGTAAATTTTGCCCTTCTCCGTTTTCTCCATCACGCGCGCGTCGCAACACAGCACCAAAGAATAACGCAGTACCGAAAACAAAACACACTACAAATTTATTTATTTATTTATTTATTTCAATACCCTAAAGGCCCAATGCGGGCATTACATAGGGGGGGATTCATCAAGGAATACTTAAATATAGAACACAAAACATAAACGGCTGAACACAGAAATAAACAAGTTAAGAAGTAGGGTACAAGTTAATAGGAAAAAGTGGCTATGAACAGATGCTTGGAAAAATGCACATGTAACAAATCCCACAAATCAAAATAACAAAAATTACACCTTCAGAAGTTACAAAGGATGGCATCTAACATTTCGAGGAACGTTTGGGCCGACACGCACAAACTGAAGCAAACAAAACGCACAAAACTAGAAACGCACATCATTCTACATTGGAATTTTCTAAGTATGACCAAAGAGCTGTTTGAAATGACGATGTTCCAGTGATATTCGCAATGCTAGACGGAAGCGAATTCCACTCTTCAATAGCCAGGACCAAAGGTGAGTACTTGTATCGTTCTGTCCGAGCGAAAATGGGTTTAGTCTTCTTGATATGGTCTACACGAGCCGATGTGTAGACACACTATCAATAAATATAATACCAAAAATATATACGATACAAGCAGTGAATTTACAATTAAAATGCGCGATAACAATATAAAGCAGAGACAAAGAGCTGGCGATGATACAACCGATGGACGCGCGCGAGCGGAAAGACTACGACGTCGACAGGAGCAGTACTACGCGCGCTACTATAGTGACGTCTTTGTTTGTGGCCAGACAAGTAATATTAGTTCTCCAAAGCTAGCCGAAAAAAACTTTTTGTTGTTGTTAAAACGTTAGTTGAGACTTGTACTATGTATTAGCAGCGCTGTTTTGGCGCTTCTGTTCTTTATTTGTTCATGAATTTATTAGGTATACAGAAATGTTTGCTTAGCCTCGTTCCCATGGCGCCTACTTACATCTAAAAGCGCTACTTTCATAAGTGCTGCTTAAGTGCCGTTTTTGAAACTTCCTTCGCCACTCATACTTTACTCAGAACTTAAGTCACGAACTTAAGTCACACCTTAAGTTTCATTCTTGAATACGGCGGTTAGACTAAGTGGAACCTTCTGCAAACTGCAGTGGCAGCCTTTAGTTCTCACGCTACCGCTGTGAAGTGCAGGTGACTGACCTTCGACGCTGCCATGGGGCCCCCTTCGGGCTATTCATCACTGCTGCCTGGACAGCTCGGACCATAACCTGCCAGAAGTGGAAAGAGTGTGTTGTTGGGGGCGTCCTGGAAGGCGGACCCTAAAGACTGGACACGTAATCTACATCACAGTGATTCGACGCATTTTAATGAACTGAATTCCCCAACTAGGGACCTGGGGACAGCGGATCCTATTTAAGCAGCGATCTGGCGTGTGATCAGCCAGCTCCCGATTCACTCTTTCGAACTATGTAAAAATGTTATAAACCCTTTCAGTCTGTTCTCCACCTCGAAGACCCTCTCATCTCTTCATCACCCCACAACAGCAGTCTCCCGATCCGGAACCCGGGGACACCGACCTTGGCGAGAGACGGCACAGGCGAACCAGAGGCCCGCATCTAACAATTGGTGGCAGCGGTGGGATCGAAGCGCAATCCCCCAACACCGGTGGCCTGTTATGGGGTTGAAGCCCCACTCCTAACAGCAGGCTGCCCTGCCAAGTCAACAAGTGCGTATAAGCTTTCACTGCACGCGTTCAAGTCGTGGTTGTAATTTGTCAGGCCCAATATTCGACACTGGGCGAGTGAAACGAGCGCGTGAAATGCGAATCTGTTTTATCTTGACGTTTTCAGTATTAAAGGTACACTGAGGAGAAATTGAAGTTGGCTTGAATCGATAGAATACCAGCTCCTGATCGCAAAAACGCCGCTCTTACTGAAAACAAAGCTTTTGTAAGGTAGAAAATAGCAAGAACCAAAATACAGGTATCGCCACCACAGGCCAATCTCGCAAGTACAAGCGTGGTGACGCCATAGGACACGAGATGCCACCTTGGAGGAATTTTCCATCCTACATGATTTCACGAATCTCTGAGGCTGACAAAGGTAGGTTGCGCAGACCAATATTGAAGCAAGTTTTGTTTTAAAACCAATAGTGCACTTTTATCACACAAGGAAAGCAGGCAAAAGACAACCTGAATGTTGGAAGCAAAGGAAACCGATGCTTGGCGGCGCCACAGGCGGCCAGGAGAGAGACGAATTGTTATGGCGCTTCGCGTCTATGAGCTTTGCGTGCCTCGTGGTTTTGTTTTTGACGCGCCTCGATTTACAAGCGCCGAACAGCAGAGGAACTCCAAGTGCCGCTACAAGTGCTAGTTAACCTTTGAAGGAGCCTGTTATGGCTTGTCAGATGATCGCCACGGTCGATGAAAAGCCATGATGGCACGATGGTCGGTGATCGTACAAGGCAGCACTTGTGTATTCGCACGCTTGCCCGGCGAAACATTCCCGGCTGTTCCAGTCAACTTCAAACTACTTAACGGAAATCGTGTATTAGGGACGGGAAACAAGGTACAAGGCAGTTCAGAAAAAATGCTGATGGCCTAGCTCTGTTAGGCCAGGATATACCTAGCGAAAGCGCGGAGATTTCTGCATCAGAAGAGTGCATCCACTAGATGCGCCTTTATTGACGGCTGTCGTGGCGGAGTGGTAGCGTCTCCGCCTCAAACGCCGAAAGCCCTAGTTCGATTCCGAACCTCGGCACAGGACTTCTTTTCCTTTATTGGGTGAGTGGGTGGGGGTTTCAGTGGCTCCCATGGATGCGCATCCGCCGCCGAATACGTTGGTTAGCGGTTAAGCGCAGGCTCTGTTAAGGCGCGTTTATGCTGCGGCGAGACGCGCGTGCGCGCTGCACGTCGGTCAAAGCGAGACCCTCTATACTCCAACTGCGCTTTACCGCCGACGGGTTCGGCGGCTTCGGCGCACTCTGACCGCACTGGCGGGGAGACTTGGAGCATGTCTCTCATTTCGCGCCGAGTGCGCGAGCCGCCGCTGTCCCAGCCGGACTGATTTGGCTCCGCGACGAGGTGCGCGTTGTATTCAATAGCTGCGGCAGTTCGGCGGAGCTGTTGCTTTCGAGCTCGGCTAATTTAATGCATTCACAGTATCAATCAATCAATCAACTTTATTCAGCATTTTTTGTCCTGAAGAACAGAAAAAAATGCTAGGGTAGGAGCAAAAAGCCACAAACTCAGTAGCTTGACGAGGCTCCCACCCCTAATTGACAAGGCCAACAGACTGTCACGTTATTACATATATATATACACACACACATACACACATATATATATATATATATACATGCAGGACTTAGAACCAGCGAAAAAAAAGTATGCAATGGAATGTGCAGTAAGACAGGTGCTATATCTGAAATAGTTTTGATGTGAGAAATGAACATGTATCTGTGTTAACTCGTCGCAGACTATTTATACATATAATGATTACAATTCAACGCACAGAAAATGAAAGAAACATATCTAGCAGGAAAACAAAAAACAAACAAATCGCGTCAACAGCTCCAAAGGGTCAAATATAATCGGGTGTACACAAGTTCACATAATAGAAGCAGGAAAATAGAGGATGATAAAAAGATACAATACATCCGCAATACAAAAGCAGTTTGTGTCGGAGAAACATAATTAAACTCATATGTCTTCAAGAATAAGGTATTTCTGCCACTTGTATTTGCTAAGGTTATGTATATCTATATTTTTATTTTGTTTTTATTTTACATATATATTTTACATATATATTATATATATTTATTTTACATATATATATGTTTTTATTTTACATATATAGTACATATATATCTGAAGGTCTACGCAAGTGGGCGAGAGAGCCAGATCTAGTGGACCCGTTGGATCTAGCGGAAGCCGTTGAAGCGTCGTGCGCCGGCTTTAGTTTCAAGCCGCCGACTTTAAACGCGACCGCCCTTGAGCACCCATTTGTTTTTTGTGGCAAAAAAATAAATGAATAACTTGGCCCTTGCAACCGTGGGAGACCTCGACGCCGCCTGCTGCGCCGTGCAACCGCGCCGTTCAAGGAATCCCAATCCGTTGGCCCCAAAGCCCCGGCCAGCCTCCGATGGGCGCAAGGCGCCGACCTTCTCCTGGCCCCTTGCGACACCCCGCACTGGGGTTATGATATTTAGTTTGAAACGGCTGCTCTCTGAGGAAGGGGGAAACCACCCGCCGGCGCCTAACCTAACCGTGCTCCCTCAAAAGCATCGCATGCTCTGTGGGGCTGAGGTGGCTGAAATGCAGGCCAGAGTTTTTGCGAGAACTACGTCGTCGGGTTCGGGAACGGGATCCATCGTAACGCTGGCAAGACGCCGGTGCAAATGTAAACGAAGCAACGGTAGCGACCCCCGATAGATGCCTTCAACGTGCGGCGGCGGTAGCTTTCATTTCGGCAGTTGCTAGACCGCACCGCTAGCCGCCAGAAATCACGGAGTCTCCGTTTACGTCACGTTTCACGTCACTCCGTTCTGTGGCGTCATAAGAGTTCTCCGTGTCGTCATAAGAGTTCTCCGTGTCGTCATAAGAGTTCTCGAGTTTGAATCGAAGCGGCGGGAAAAAAATTTTCAACTTCGAATCCAAATTTCTTTGAAATAAATTCATCTTTCGCTCCCGGACAAGCGGCAACAAAGCCATGAAATGCCGAACTATCAGATATTGTTAACAAAAAAAATGTGATAGGGTTCTCCTCAGTGTCCCTTCAATTGTCAGTTTGCACTCTCCGATTTCAGCAATTCTATCTCCACTGATATCTGAGCAGCATGAAGAATCCTTTGAAACGCATGGTATACGATTTCTTTTAAAAACTTATGGAAACAGTTTTTTCTCAGCAAGGGCCTACTGTTTCAGAAGGGTGTGCACAACAAAATGGCTCACAAGTTAACTGCCTACGTATTGTTCGATGAACTTTTCCTAGACCAAAAACGCAGTGGAGTACTATAGTTGCAGTGTTAGCGCTCCCTACGCCTACGAAGATGCACTCGTGTTCTCTGCACGCACCGTCCTCGAGCGAAGACACCTCAAGCCTCCTTCAGACAGGGATTGTGTGCATCGCAGGCAACGTACTACAACGCAGACGTGTCCACATATCGGTCATGCGTACACCTGCTCTGGCTAGATGATGCCAGCCGAAATCAAGCCCAAGAGGCTGTTGTAAAAGAATTGACAACATCCGATCTCCTTTAGATCCTTTCTCCGCAGGGAAAATCTGTATGTGGGGCCATTCCAGCCATTTTCCTTTGCGTGAGGAACTTGCTCGATCTTTTCAAAAACACTCTCAGTAAAGGTTTGCCGGTGGTGTTGGTCCGGTGATTTCCAGAAACTGGTTGCACCGCTTGAAGACTTCTCGATTATATGACTTGCAGGCGAAGCGATTTAGTGAGAAACGAACTTTTATGCAGGCTATTTACAGATGGGTACAAACAAAAAGTCAGTATACGCCTCTTGCGCTGGTATGGTGGCGCCACTGCTCCGGTACAATGAGCGCCATCGACGGGCGGAGCAGGCGTCACTCGTAGGTCCAGCTCTCCGAGCCAGATACGCGATGGCTGCGAAAGACGAGGCGCGAGTTTTATACTGCGGGTTTAAAAAAATTGAAAACGTCGACGCATATTTTAAAACAAGCAGTTTGGTGCGTGGTCGCCACCTTTATAACAGCAATCACGTATATGCTGTGAGGGAGGAGATCGTGGCCTCAGCGGCACCATCCGAGGTAATCGGGAAATGCGCGGCGCAAATGAAGACTGCGGAGTACTAAGTCCGGCTGCAGGTAAGTTTAATTTTTGTGTACAGCTGTTATTTTATTAATATGCAAGTTTATTCTTCAGTTGTCCGCAAACCCCAGATGTATAGTGGATGCCAGCTGCAGTTGCAAAGCTGGTTGCCGGGGCTGGTGTAAGCACGGAGCCGCGTTATCTGTGTTCGTCAACAACTACAAGCACGTGTCGTGCACAGACCTGCCTTGTACTTGGCGGAAGCCTACCGCTCGCCCTAGGCTAGACAAAAAAATCTGCGAAGGAGCTATTCACAAGTAAGATTACTTTCAGGCACGACTGCTTGCTTTCGTGAGGCGGTATGTTTTTATGATCATTATTCCTATAGGTCGTCCCCTGCCGGTTCCAGTTCTTGGGGCTTTGTGCCCAAATACCACACTCGCGAAATTTCCCCAAGTGAACTGTACTCTTGTGCCTGCCCTGGAGGAAAGAGAGGCGCGCTCAGAGGAAGAGAAGTGTGCTGTTGCGCTCCCTTCTGAGCGTACAGCTGTTGAAGCTGGGCTCATCAGAGAATGTTTGGGCAGTGGCTTGGCCGGTAAAAGGAAGCTTTTTACTGCTATGGAAGTCGTTGCTGTGTGGCCGCTGAGGCTGAAAAGATGCGAGATGCAACTTTTCGAAAAGGATAAAGCCTTTTTTGATAAGGCAGTGAGGAAAAATGCTGACGAGATCACCGAAATCGCTCTAATGACGAGAGGTCAGGCAGCATCGGCAAGGTTTGCGAGCGGAAGTTTTCCCACTTTTTCTCACTTTTTTCCCGGCCAGTTTTGTCGTTTTTTTGTTTTTGTGAATGATCGATTCACATTTAACCACAGGTGGCATCAAGAACAACGCGTTCGGGTGACAAGTACTAGCGCACACAGAATTAAAGCCCGCACATCGAACTTTGAAAGCCTGGCGAAATCTCTGGCAAGACCAAGGTTCTTCTCAACAGCGGCCACCTCATACGGTAGAATGCTTTGCACTGGGTGCTAACCAGCATGAGCTGCATACAAGAAAATTGTGCATGCATGATGTCCTCTCCCAGTTTGTGTTAAACTATATTTTGTGCTGTTTAAATAGTAATGCTGGAATGATTTCATAAAGCAAAACGTTAGTTTTATTCTAATATATTGCATGGTTTTGTTGTATTCAAGGCAAAATGACAGAAGCTGAAGCTAGAAGAGAATTGTCAGTGGCTTTTGGAAGTCCAATCTATAAGGTAATGTATAGGTGTTTTCATGTAACATATATATTACAGGTTGGGCTTATAATACATCCGGAGCAACCATGGCTATGTTGCAGCCCTGATGGAATCCACGTAGCCAATGGAATCAAATGCCTTGTTGAAATCAAGTGCCCTTTCTCGCTGAAAGAAAACCACCGTTTGATTGACTATGAGCATGAGCTCAGCTTTGTCCCATATATTGAGTACAACAATGGGCATTTGATGCTTAAGAAAGGACATGCCTACTACACGCAAGTGATGGTGATGCTGTACATTTTGAATCTAGATCACGTCTTTTTTTTTGTTTACTCACCACAGCACAGCATAACAGTCACTGTGAAGAGAGATGATGGCTTCCTAACCGAGTACATACCGAAACTGGAAGTCTTTTATTTCAAGCACCTTTCGAGGGTTCTCACGCATTGATTGAAAGACCTTCTGACACTGACAAATAACTGTGCTGGTTAATCTAGTCATTTTACAGCCTCATATTGTTGGCTACGGATTGTTGAAATAAACGGCTGCAAGTGGAATAAGTGATGTGTGAGCAACATTTAGTCTCCCCATGCACAACTGCAAAACATAATGATAGTATGCTTTGCAATATGTCTTCACTAAGACCCAGAGTGCAGTCTCATAGGTGGCTGCAGTTTCTGTCGGGGAAAAACCCCAGGTGGAGTCAAGCTTGCAGCCTTCACTCAAGGTGTTATTCCCTTTTTGCATGTTACAGGTGCAGCTTACTAGTAGGTGAGGTGTAACCTCCATATTTCTGTAAAACGTGATCAAGAGCCCTGGCACTCTGCACACTCATCATTTTAACGCAGAAGCATGCTCGAGTCATTTGTTTCTTAAAATGCTCCATATTTTTATACATGTCTCTTGTAAAAAAAAAGCATTTCATAAACATCATGCAATTATGTTCGAACTCTTCTGGCAGCACTAACAGCAGGCATCCCTTGTATTTTCAGGAATAAAAAGTGAACACAAGATGGAGTGGTTATTGATGGTGGCAGATTCGTCACTTGAACATGTGACTGAAGTTTACTTTAAAAAAGAAATCAGTAAAGCTTCAATATTGCTTTTTGGGTTCTGCTTGTGACCTTCCTAAACAGCCATGAACTCCCTGAATTTTAAGCCACCTGAAATACCACTATAAGATGATGTGTGCATCAATATGTTTCAATGTAAGCTAAACACATTCAAGCATGCAAGTTCGATTTGCAAGTATGTATTTCATTGGAATAAACTTATTTTGTGCCAGTGAAACGGACTGGCTTTGACATATTTTGGTCAAAGATGACAAAACATGAAAGGAGAGGTTGGTGCTTAAAGGTGGCTACAGCTACTGCTTTCCACTTAAGAGAGATAACTACTATAACTGGCGACAGAACAAAACTGAAGTGCCCACACGCAGCAAAAACACGATGGCAGCAGAAAACTCACCTTAATAACAAATGCAGTATAGATACTAAGAGAACCTGAGCAATCAATGAGCACAATTCAACAATTCAGTCGGCAGGGACATAAGAACTTGACAATTAGCAAAAACATAAGAGGGGAACATATGAACACAAGGTTGCAGGCACAGACACGTGAAAGCATTACTCAAACTGTCACGAAGACAACGAGCAAGGACTGTCAGATTTTGAATAGACACAGAAAGGTGCAACCCAAAACTGTAACAAGGGCAAAAATGAATGCCGGAAATAACTCGGATATGCAAGACAGGACCCCATTCTCCACCTATCGTTGCAGACAAGTACCGCACTGGTCATGCTAGGTCAGCAATGTCTCTCCAACAAACCCGCTCCTGTGTGGTTTTGACATCAACATAGCTCAAAATTAGCCTACGACCCTCTTATACCTGTGCCTCTCAATACATATGCACACATCTGCAGCACTACACTCCGCATACCATACGATACTGGTCTTTCACACTGTACTCGAGAGCACCAGCAAAAGAAATAAGTGTATGCTAAAGAACCACTGCGGCATCCCTCATAGCTCGAGTCTTTGTGGGATGTAAACACAGTGAAACCAAACCAAACCAGCAAAAGAAGTGTGATGCAGTCAGGCTCTCAGTTCCCATTTTTGTTAAGCTGAGGTCCTTTCGTGTTGATAACTGGGTTTTGAAGATTAACCAGAATGCAGCACATGCGCATTATTGACATATGAGGAATCATGTCCATGGCGACCCTTGTGTTCAAGACATTAAACAGCTCCAAACGCTGGATCACTCTTTCAACGTGTATCCGTACCTGTGCAACATGGTAAATTTCCTGCAGTTCCTCACAGGTGAGCTGGACATTCCCTTTCGAAAAGGGGGGTAGAACAACAATTCCTTCTTTGCCTTCAGCTGGTGCCTTAATTCCAGGAAATCCCTTATCAGAAAGTACTACATCCCCTGGCTCTATTCGGTCCAGAAATCCTGACTCCAGCGTGATGTGGGTGTCTGACGTTCGACCCCCATAGGCATCTGAGACAAATGTAATGCAACCATTTGGCAAAATTCCCACCAAGAACTTTAAGGTGTAGCCACCCTTGTAGTGGGAAAATAGAGCGTCTCTGTTTCAGTGTTGCCGGTTCTTCTGTTCTAACCTCAGTGCAGTCTATAATAAAACGGCAACGTGGGTAGTGGCGCATGAAGCAAGCAGGCATTAATGCATCAACAGTCGCACGTGAAGGGTTTGGAATGAAATTCTGCAGTGCAGCCAACATATTGCTCAGAACAAAGTAGAATATTCTGCTTACAGCTGTACGGTGGAGGCCAAAAAGAACGGCAATGCTGAAAAATGAAGTTCCCAGTTTCAATCTCATCAAAAAAATTGCCAGCTTTTGAGCTACGGGCACATCGATTTGTCGGACAGGTATGGGAGAAATGACAGATAAAAGGAGCGCAAATACATTTGCGCTGACGCCACAGAGTTCCCGGAATGCTTCCTATTTGTGATACATGGACTCATACCCCAAGAAAACACAGCTGCGCTCTTCTGGACCAGCGAACGTTGACTCTGTAGCCACCTGGGCTTGAACACTGGTGTCTACAGTGTCGTTGTGGCAGACTTGAGTCGAAGCGCAGCCTTGAGAAGCCACGGACAAAAAGAGTGTACATTGTCCTTGATGTACACTCCCTTCAGTCTACGTAGCCTGGAAAATGGTAGAGGTTTGCATTAGTTTTAGTCATCTCCTGTATTTGAAGAGACAGTGCAAGCAGCCCACTTTTTAGCTTTCTTTTGTTGCAAAAGCTCCGTGTTCCTGGTTACTTCATCTGCAGATTAGAGAACTCAATAAATTTGTCTTTTCAGCAATGCTAAAATGAATTAAATAGTACAAAGTATGCTTCTCAGAGGAACACCTTAATTATTAACATCTGCTGTACATCTAGCAGCATCAATTGCAAGCAGAACGTGGAATAACGAACGGCGAGTAAAAAAAAAAGGTTATCACTAAAGACTATGCAGAAAGCAACATACCACAGGAAACACGGCAGTGACGCTTTCGGACGAACTTCGTGCACCGCCCGCACAAGAAGCTGCAGCCTTGGAGCGTGAAGCGTCTGCCATGGTCTCTGGCTCGTCGGTTGCCGGCGCTTCAGCGGACAAGCCTTCCGCACCAGAAACTGCATACTGGGAGCACACAGCCTCGGCTGCGGTTCGTAGCTTTCCGGGAGTCGACGCTTCGGTAGTCAAGCCTCTGCGCTGAGCTCTTGAAAAGATATGTCCAAGGTTGAATTGTGATGTATAGCTCTACACTGGATTTCAATATCAGAAATATTACTAACATCGCAATATCTGCTCCGAACCACATATGAGCCGCGCCGACAGTATTTACAAACCAGCAAAATCTTTAACGTGAACAGCGCTGCTTACCGCTCGTATCTCCCAATCTTTGTCTCGCTGCATACGCCGTCGCATCTCCCATAGCTCGCCGGAAACAGCGTAGGAATGTATGCAGGGTGTCCGGCAACCGTGCCTTTCTCGTTACCCACAAAATGTGCACTGCAGATGCGGGTCGAGCAGCGGTTCGGTTGCCATGGGCTTCCGTCCGGGCTAATGGAAACCATTAAATACAATAAGCCGTTGACAACGCAGACGAGGCACGGCACCTTGCACGGCGTACCGCTCTAACCCAGCGCTGCCCTCTTTCCTCTTCATACGGCCTCCAGGGAAAGCTGTAAAATTTAATCTTCGGTAACTTTCCGGCGGTGTTCTTATAACTGTTGTGGCCGCCGTACACACAACAGTAAATAGAACTCCAGCTTTTAGATCGCGTGCACTCTGCGCTGCCGCTTGCCGCCATGATGTCAACTGCGGCGGCTGCACGTTCGACTTACACATAACGCACGTCGCGAACGGGAGGTGGCGCCACATGTACGGTCAAAGCCGCAGCGCACCAGACCTATACGGCCACAACTATCCGCGGCCGGCCTAGCTGCCCGCCTGCACAGAGGCGAGGGACACCGCGTCCCAACAGTCAAAATGGCGCGCCTTGCACCAGCTCTCAACGGTCACTCCCTCCGCACTCGGCCAGACCGAGCGCCTGCCAGCTGGGAGTAGCTCGAGACAAAAGCACCCGGGCGCCGCTCCCTTCGCGGGTACACCCCGAAGATGCCCGTGCCCCTTTCCACACGTAAAAATAAGCTGCTAACTGCGGCTCATCAGTTTTGACGAATAGGAAAGCTCAGAACTGATGTCAGCGTTTTCCCTTTCCCCAGAGCTCCACCCCAGGTGGTCTCGCAATCCTTCGCCAAGGGGACAGGGGTCCAAGGTCGACGCCGGCAGACAGCCCCGCCGTCCGGAGCGGCGAAGGAAACCGCAAGGTCGAATGGGGAGACTAACCAAAAAGGCATGAGTCCCCTTCTAACGGCGTGCACCAAAGCAAAACAAAACAAAACAAAACCGGGCGCGCAGCCTAGGTCACTGCCCTCTCGCGGAATATTCGCAACACATGTACAAAAAGATGCGAGAGCGCGCCGAACCCTACACTCTCCATTTCCCGCGCCGCAAAAAATATTCATAGTCACCACGTGCTTCTAATGTGTTCGTGCATATTCACGGACACGCCATTGTCAAGGCAGACTCCTTATTTTTACTTAGACACTGTTCAAAAACGCGTGTAAGCATTTTAGCTTACGCTCACCGCCTTAGCAGCAAGCGCGAAAGCACACGTGCGTAACATTGGTTTGGGCCATGGAAGATGACTGAGTGTGTTGTTTTGCCTGAGGAAATGTACGATCAGAAAGCGCGTGCGGCAGTCAATAAGAACTTTGTACAGGTCAAGAAAAGTGCTGTTAGAGTTAAGACAAAATTCATCAACTTTTGCAAAAATGTAAATCTTCAAACTCTTGGCTACTGATCCGGAGTTCCCGGGTTCGAACTCGACCGCGGCGGCTGCGTTTTTATGGAGGAAAAACGCTAAGGCGCCCGTGTGCTGTGCGATGTCAGAGCACGTTAAAGATCCCCAGGTGGTCGAAATTATTCCGGAGCCCTCCACTACGGCACCTCTTCCTTTCTCCTTTCACTCCCTCCTTCATCCCTTCCCTTACGGCGCGGTTCAGGTGTCCAACGATATATGAGACAGATACTGCGCCATTTCCTTTCCCCCAAAACCAATTATTATATTATTATTAACTATTTTCAGCCAATAAGGTTCATGGCAAAAGAATGTCAGCGATTTCTTCCTTCTTTCACTCCCTCCATTATCCCTTCCCTTACGGCGCGGTTCAGGTGTCCAACGATATATGAGACAGATACTGCGCCATTTCCTTTCCCCAAAAACCAATTATTATTATTGCAAAACCATCTTAAATTACTTGTTTTAGACGACCCCTTTCCTCATAAAAATATTCGACTGTTGTAGCTGGGTGCCTACCGAGTACCAACGACATCGGCTTTGGGTTTTCGGTAGATGTGAAAGATTTGTTTTGCTCTGTACCACAAGACCAGCTTTTGTTGGCGGTAAAGGAATGCATAGAAGCAAACGGCGACGTGTCTTTCCAGAATTCTTCAGGGCTATATGTTGATAATTTTATCGCTCTATTGCAGTTTTACCTAAGTGCTACTTTTATACATTTTGACAACCTGCCTTTTTTTTTTGCAGCGCAACGGTGTGTGCATAGAGTCCTGCGTGGCCCTTATCCTTTGCGATATATTCTTAACAAAGCTTGATCAATCTTTTGGATAAACTTTGTTATGGTGGAGGGTGGTTTTAAAGGTATTTAGGTATGAGGACGATTTTCCAGTGCTTTCAAAAAAGCAGACGTCCTTCGCCTACCCCTCTACAATAGGTTAAGTTTTGAATGCTTTTGACAAACATAGACTTGGGCTCACTTTTACCCATGAACTACCCGACACTAATGTTTTACAGTTTTTAAACCTAAGCCTAACCTTCCTTGGAAGACACGTTTGCACCCGCGTGCAAAAAAAAAAAAGATCTTTTACCTTATGATTCTAAGCATTCTAAGACTGTAAAAAGAGCAATAGCTTCACATTGCATGGAGTCTTCTCTCCCGAAATCGTGCCCGCATCAGTTGCAAGATAGCTTTCAAAATCAATGAGCCGACTTTCGGTGGCTGGGTTCCCCTGCTCTGTCTTGGTTGCTGTTTGCGAGACTCTCCTTCAAAAACTTAAGCACGGAACACGAAGAAATACTGTAGAAGATCGTTGCAGGACACATAAGCCGCTAGTTGTGTTTTACATACACAAGACCGCGCACAACTTGAGGAGAGTGGCCAACAGGTATGGCCTGAGTGTCGCCTTTTCGGCTCCTAACAAGCTTGAAAAGTTGTGCCCCCGAATCTGCAACTCAAGGAAGCGGGGTTGCCAGATAAAGCACGATACTCCGTTTACCAAGTGTTCCGTAGGAGCGGTCTACGCTATCCCCTTAGCTTGTGGGAAGTTTTATATCGGCCAGACTGGCCGCTGCATCAACGAGAGTTTGGGGGACCATGCCCGAAATTTATTAGACTTGTAAGATAAGTACGCACATTTGGTTGCGCACGTAATGAGCTGCGACGGCTGCGAGGCGCGGATAAATGAGACGAATATTCTTGGCAAGAGCACAGATAAGACTGCACGTGCAAGTCTGGAGGCTTTCTACATAAATAAATTTAGCTGTAGGTGTGTCAATACTCCTCCTTTATCTCTTTTTGCCTCCGAGTTTAAATTTTTAGATTCAGTTATCATGTAACTGTTGTTTTTCTTGGGTGATTTTTTGGCTGTCTGCCTCTTTCTGCGATCCCAGATGTTGCCTTTGTTCACCTTCTCTTCAGTGTCACCCTTCTTTCTCCTTGAAGCTTCACCTTTTATAAGCTGCTTCCTGGCTTCAATAAAATTCAGTTGTCAGTTACCGCTTCTGTCCGTATTTGTTCTTGTCTTGTGGTATGCATGGCTTGGCGCTAGTTTTTCTCTAATTCAAGTATGCACCAACTAGCCCAAAAAGAGGTGTTAATGGGTGGTTGAGAGTGTGAGTGAGTAGATTTGAGGGCGAGTGGCCGTGACTGTGAGTGATATTGAGCCCCCCCCCCCCCCCCCTCCTCCCATAGTGCCGAGGTATCACCAGTGCTTGCCGACGTCATCAGTACTGTGGTGTAGACAAGTTGGCCTGTCTGCCATGACGCCAAGGTGCACTTCAGCACTGGCGCCGACCGAGACCGAAATTGCCGCTGCAAAATCGTTCGTAATTAATTATTCACGCTGCGCACTCCTGTTTGGAGCTTATTTTCATAACAAATAGGCCCGTAGGCCTGTTTCAAGGCAAAGAAACGTGCCCCCAAGAACTTCGTGCCGGCACCCCTTTATGCCGATGAAAGAGAGCTGGGTAAATAAAAAAATATCCAAGAAAGCATGGCCACGCAATATAGGCGCCAGAAAAGGCTAATTGGACTTTAATGGAACAGGATGATAGGGTTAATTGGGGAGATAAGGCGAAGCTATTTGTCCTGCAATGGGCGTGGTCAGGCTGATGATGATGACAGAACAGGTGTTTGTTCTGCCGGCAACGTAATCAGGGCTGCAGATCGCGGTGCATGTACCTCTAAAAACAATCCCTCTCTACGTACGCGAATCACTACTTGCTTGGTCTTTCCAACATTGGTGGTTTTTAGAGAGCAACGGCGCCAACAAACAGCAGGAGGAGAAATACTGGACGGGCACCAGCATACAAGTGGTTAGCGAGAACAGGAAGTGCACACACTCAAATGCACTGAACGACGTGAGCTTAGCACCGCAGAGAATCTAGAAAGGAAAAAGCAAAGCCACCACATCCTTTCCGACAGCGTTATCTCAGATTCGGGCAAAACCGCGGAAGCATGACTCACGTATGCGCGTTTCCTCTTTTGACGATATGGATTGCTTCGGTGGTCTTTTTAGTTGTCTGGCAGTGAGGGACAAAAACTGCCTTTGTCATTAGCTCGTTAGCTTCATAGCTTAAAACCGTGGACGCATCTTTCTTTGGATCTTTGCACGCGTCAGCCTTTAGTGAGTGTTTTTTAAAGCAACAGTAATGAGGCGTGATTACTTTTAAAGAGGATGTTAGTTTATTTGAGTACTATAATAGGATACAACTTTAAAATGAAAAAAACAGTAACACTGGACCACGGTGCGCGGCGTACTGTATTACTCCGCAAACCAATCACAACAGTAGACGAAATCAGTAAAATGTTTGACATCATTTTTTATTTATTTAAAATATACTGTCAATCCCCAGAGGGATTGTAACAGGGGTGGGTATAGAAAAACAATTTTACAGTATTATTAACAAAGAATTATACCAGAGAGAGCGGCACAATCGACTGGTTACATTAATACAGGACGTGTCAAGGGATATGTACAAGGAAGTCAAGAGGCAACACAGAAAACTTACTGTGTTTCAAAATACATAAATAACAATGGTAAGTACACAATTCGTAAAATTAGGATCATAAAATACATGCAAGTAATGCAGCACAAAACAATGAAAGCAGAATGATCAATGTGATAATAACACAGATACCATACAATAGTTTTACTCTGCCTTTGGCCACAATAGTGCTTCTTCTACAAGCTGGGTAAAGTTTTCAGGCGAGCTTTGTTGTGCAATTACTGGATCAAGTTTGTTCCACTCGCGCACTGCGAGAGGAAAAAAGGAGTAGAAAAAGGCGTTGTTTTTACACGAAAATTCCTTAATTGTGAGAGCGTGTTTGTGGCGTGTGTTTCTAGAACGGTTGATACTAACAAAGGCTAAGGGATCAATCTTAAAGGAATTGTTAAGCAGTTCAAATAGGAACTTCAAGCGGTGTACCTTGGCTCGGTTAGTCAGCGTCGGAAGGCCTGCGAGATGCAGTAGTTCAGTTGGGGAATCGGTGCGGCGGTATCTGTTGAATATGAAACGAACAGCCTTGCGCTGCACGCTTTCTAACATGGTCACATCGTTTTTCACGTACGGAAACCAAGCTATGTTGGCATATTCAAGAACTGGACGAATGAGGGTGACATATGCGAGTTGCTTAGTGCAAGGAGCAGAATGACGCAGCATACGTTTGAGAAAGAATAGTTTGTTCGTAGCTTTTTTGTGACGTTTCGAACGTGCGTTGACCAGGGGCGCGATTACGGATCAGTCTCAATCGAAATTGTCTCAAAAAGTATGTCATTTGGCTCTCTCCTATTGGTCGGCGGCCATTTTGATTTTTTTCGTCACTGACTGACGTCGTAAATGGCGCAGAAGTGGTGACGTTGGCCATCTAATTATGCGAGCAGATTGAGACGATTTTTTGAGACTGGAAAAAGTAGTATCAACACGTTTGAGACAGAAAATGGCGGCTGTTTACATCGTCGTATACGCGGGTGACCGCGCGAGCAACGGTGTCGGAGGGTGCATGAAGACGACTTTGACGCGCGGGAGAGTTATTTCGAGGAGACTGCGCAGTGTCTGTGCGACGAACTCGCCGTTGAACTGGGAGGTGCGCGGGTGAGTGCGCTGTCAGTGGAGCGGCAGGTGCTGTGCGCGCTGCGCTTCTTCGCCTCCGGTGGGTTTCAAGGCGCCGTTGGAAATGAAGAAAACGTCGGCGCAGCCCAACCGACTGTGAACAAGCCTTTGCGGCGGGCAGCGGAGACCAATGTCAACGTTGGGTAACAGAAGGGGGGTGTTCGCTGTCCGAGGAGACCCGAGGAGAAGGCGGCGGCGAAGGAGGGCGTCCTTTGCCTAAACGTTCGCCGCGGCAGCATCTCCGGCGTCGTCGGGTGTGTCGATTGGGCACTCATCACTATCAAGGAGTCTGGAGGCAGTGCTGCGAACGAGCCGCAAGCGGTTCTACGCAGCGGACGTAATAGTGAGTATACCTCGGCCACTGTTTTTGACCGCATGAGTTCAAGTGCTACAAATGCATGAGCTACAAGTGCGGGCCTCGGCAGCGAGAGTGAGTACGGGCTGTGCTTGTTTTTTCTCAGATCTGTGGCGCGAACATGTGCATCCTGGCCGTGGACTCGCGCTGACCCGGATCCTTCCGCGACGCGTTTGTCTGGCGGCATTCCGAGGCGGAGGAAGGCCTGCTGGACGACGGTGATTTTTTTTCTGGGTAAGCAGTAAAATAGCCGTGTCACCCGTCGGGCGAACTCAGTCACATCTATTGAGCTCCAGCACTATGCATTTGGCCGGATCTGCTAAAGCTACAAGAATCAGTCTGGACAGTTACACAAATGCAGACACTTTACAGTATGATACAGTGTATTGCCACCCTTTCCTTTTGTTAAATATAATTGCAGCAGAAACACAGGACACATATTACATTGTTGAAATGCATAGCCTTTCCTGTTGAAGAAACCAAAGCAAAATGCACCTGACAGCGCTTGTGTTTTGTAGGCAATCATAGCGCATCATTTATATGAATATGGTGGTAAAAGACTGACCTTACAGTGGTGCTCACTTATACATCTAAATCCTGCATGTATGTATGCTCTTGAATGTCATATTCAGCAAAGCCTGGATGTGGGCTACTTGGCGTGAGTTTTCTACTGTATAGCAGAGTGTCCTGTAATGCTGTTGAGATCACTGAGAAAGGACATGCTTAGCTGCATCATTTTTTGTTAAGCAGGAGACTATGTCTACCCACTGGAGCCATGGCTGCCTGCACCAGTTGCACGACATTACAGACCTGACTCAGCAGAAGGCCTGTACAACACGCCACATGCTTTCACACAATTTGTGGCTGAGCGCTGTATTGGTGTGCCGAAGAGCTGCTTCCGTTGCTTTCAAGGGCACCGGATGCACCAGTGCCAGTGGAAGTGGACAGTGCGCATCATCACCGCACGTGCTGCACTTCACAGCCTCTGTTTGGATGTGCCCATATCAGCAGAGGGTGCAGGCGACACTACCTCTGACCCAGATAACAACGGGCCACCTCTAAATGGTGGCTGCCTCGTACAGACAGGATCCC
Source organism: Amblyomma americanum (assembly GCF_052857255.1). NCBI lineage: Eukaryota > Metazoa > Arthropoda > Arachnida > Ixodida > Ixodidae > Amblyomma > Amblyomma americanum. The sequence goes on along the minus strand of NC_135498.1, from coordinate 188,917,104 downwards.
TCCTCACCTGCCTCCTGAGAAGAGCATGCGGTGCTGTACTTTTAGCCTCTCTAGGACGACCCGTCTCCAGAGGAAGGCGTACCGAGGGATGGTGCAGCGGCAGTTGCGATGGAAAATCTAGCGTCCAGAGACGACTCACCATGCTGGCATAGAGAGTCATATCAGGCACTCTTCCCCTGTTGCCACTGTCATTTCCTTGTGTCATTGCACAACACACATCTGCAAGTGTGTGAGCAATTGTGTGATGTGGTTGTGCCCTTGGCCAACCTGTGTGCAGCGAGAAGCCAGCAGTGACAAACAAGTGCCCCCCACCGGCTGCCACTTCATTTTCAGTGTGTTTGCTAGTATATCTTCCAGTCCCTCAGCAGCGTGTTGCACAGTCTCTTCCTGAAGACGGAAAAGGTGTTGAAGCAGCTCGCCCAATTTCTGAAAAGCATCATTTTGAACTCTCTTTTGTCAATGCTTATGTCAGCCCACCTGCCCCTTCTCTGCTGTCTCCTTCCAGCTTGGTGGAGTGCCTGTGGTCATTACCTGTGTGACGAACATGCATGAACCAAACGTGTAGTGCTGGAATAAGGCATGAAATATTTGTGATGCTTTTTGGAATCAAAAAGCTGTTTTTTATTGCACGATACATTCAGTAAGCGCGTTTATTTTTTTAGGCACAGCATTTGACACGAGTGTTTCTATTACAGAAAAGGCAGTGTACATACAAGCATACTTTACCTTGATGTACAATTACCGTATGGCATTTCTGAGTGCAGTTAAGAAAAAATATCTGAAAAATTGAGTTCAAAGTGCATGTTTTCTTTCATACAGACGCTACCTGTACAATAAATATGGCATAGTACAGTGTACACGATGCATTTTCCGGACTACAAAACATTTTGGCACATATAAGTAGTGTAAATACCAAAGCTAAGCTTTTAGCGTAATGGTGTGTGACTAGGGGTTTCGCTCTGTGCTAAAAGCTGTACCTACTGCAAGGAAACCGCTGTACAACAATGCATAATAAAGATTGTAAGGTGCAGTGGCTACAATGACTGCTGAATGACTAGAACATCTTCACTGATAGACAAAGATGTGTAAACATCACAGACACATCATCAAGGAGATGGTGTATGATTAGAGGTTAGTTTACAATCACAAATCATGCCACACCGTTACTGGAAATGCTCTACAGCTCTAAGAATATACAGGCAGCTCCATTGTGGGAAATTTTGAGCACTCGGTTATTGCCCCATAACTGACACCTAGCTTGGTTTGCGTAACACAGGGCTATGAAGTCTTGTCCATGATGACACGAGACGGTGACAATGCCGAATGGCTGGACAAGCTATATGTGTGATAAGTGCAACTGCTGTCAAGCTACTTTTCGCCTAGGTATTTAATGTCCTAGTCATTTTCAACTGGCTGTTCCCTTTCAAACTGGAGTGGCCTCTATACAGGGTGTCTCAGATATGATGGACCATAATTTTAAAAAAAAACAAGTGGTCTTCCGACCTGAAAGGAAGTGCATGTTAGAAGCTATGCAAAGTATTTAAAGCCCTTCGAACACTGCCCTCACCAAACCCAGTTATACCAACATCACTCCGCCTGCTGAGCAAAATACAATATTACACATCACTGCCCTGTCCTACCTACCTCACTGCCCTGGATCATATGCAATTCAAGCGCTGTGTACCAGCAAACATGAACAAACTTGCTCAACTTTCTGCCCAGTTGCAATTAGCCTCTATACAAGCAAACTACTTCTTTCCAGGTTGACCCTGGATCTACTACATGATTAGTAAATAACGTTAATGGAACAAGTTCGTTCTCTCCTCGGTGACAATAGCAAAGTTATCAAGTCAAATGCTTCCTTTCTCTCTAAACAAAGTGGAGCATAAACATCACAATTTCTGCATCTTGCACAGGAAAAAAAAGAAACTACGGCAACAACTGAACATAAACCGAACGGAGCTACAAAAATACAAACGGAACATCAAGTGCTTAGCCCGATGTGGGCGGCAACACTTGGTTACGAGGCAGAAGAGTGCTGCCACAGAGGCAGGCCGTGTCGGCTCTCATTTCCCGCACCGAGATTGCAAGCTATCAGCAGCTGCACCTGTCTGTCGGCAGTTGGTTCTATGTGATGATTCATGGTTTTCTGGTATTTTCTAAAGAAAATAAACAGAACCACACGTCACTCGGCGATCGATAGGCGCCGACCGAGAACACAGACTAAAGTTGTCTTCGTCGATTTTCGAGCCGAGCGCTGCTTGTAAGTTGATCTCGGCAGGCCCGTAGCATTCACTGCCTTCAATCAGATTTTTCTGCGCACTTAAGACATCCGCAAAGTACCTTGATTTCAGACGACACGCGAAAAAACAGGAACTAGCCGTGGAATCAGCTGTTTTCTTGCAGGCCGCCATGTTCACGTTATGCCACTGCCAGCGCGCCCTCATGGCAAGAGAGGTTAACCTGCAGCAAATTTAATTGCAAAACTGAGAATGCTTCTAATTTTTCCTCGTGTTGTTGAGATTGCAACACAGTTTACTACCAAAATAAAACATTACTTGTTTTATTCATTGCGTTTTTGTTCATTTTCAGACTAACATGTTCACGCTGTACCGCTGACAGCACACCTTGGCGGCAAGAAAAGTGACTGAACAGCAAACTTAATTGCAAAAATGAAAACACTGGTTCTTTTGCTTGGTGCTGTTGGGTTTGAAATACAGTTACTTAGCAAAATAAAACATTACTCGTTTTTATTCACTGCGTTTTTACTGCAAAACATTAGTCTACGGTCCCTTGTCGTGCGATTAGTGGTTTCGGGGCGGAGCCCACCGCCTCCTTGCTCCGCATTGGCCGATTCGGCGGTCGGCATTTCTCGGTGTCGTCATTTTGACGTCACTGTCTCAATATTGAGACAGTTTTTTGAGACTGATCCGTAATCGCGCCCCAGTTAAGATCTGATGTTATCGATACGCCCAAGTACCGATACTCCTGCACTTTACGTAGTGGGTCGTTGTTGAGGCGGTATTCAAATTTTAATGGTGCCTTTTTCTTGCTAATTGTCATGGAAACTGTTTTGTCTGGATTCATAATCATCTGCCATTTATTGCACCATTGCGCGACACGATTCAGGGCGTTGTTAAGGTTTACTTGGTCATTGGAATTTTTTTATCTCTTGATAGATCACGCAATCATCTGCGAATAGGCGAACTTTGACATTTATATCCCTGGTTACGTCGTTAATGTAGAGTAGGAACAAAAGCGGAGCAAGTACTGAGCCCTGTGGGACGCCGGATAGAACAGGAACCGTGTCTGAAACGCATTCACCAAGCTGCACAAACTGGTAGCGATCTGCAAGATAGTCACTAATCCAGCGAAGAACCGGGCCGTCTCCAAATAAGTTCTCTAGTTTAAATAACAATTTAATGTGGGACACATGATCAAAGGCTTTTGATAAATCTAAAAAAATAGCATCAATTTGTGACTGGTCGTTTATGCCTAATGCGAAGTCATGGAGGGTTTCAATTACCTGGGTAACGGTAGATAGGCCGGATCTAAACCCATGTTGGTTTGGATTAAGTAGATTGTGTTCTTCTACAAACTGGGTCATGTATCTAAGTATTATATGCTCCAGTAATTTACAGCACGTGCAGGTCAGTGAAATGGGGCGATAATTAGTCGGTGAAGATGAGTTGCCTGACTTGTGCACGGGGACTACTTTAGCTATTTTCCATTCTGATGGTAAACGGCCTTCCCGGAGTGATTTTGAGTAAATAAGAGAAAGAAACTTACGGACTGGTTCCGCATGCCCTCTTAGAAAAAGCATTTGGGATTCCGTCCGGTCCGTTGCTTTTCTTCTCGTCTAGACTCAGCAAAAGCGATAACAGTCCGCTCTCAGATATAATAGGAACGCCTGGCAGTTTGACGTGGGCGGTAGTGCTGGGCCAGCATTCAGGAAGCTGGTTGTCGTCTGGCGTAAAAATTGACTGAAAGTGCCGGTTGAATGAATTTGCCTTTTCTCTGCCTTCCTGGGGAGATACCGGCGGATGAGGGTTTGTACGTTGATTTATATAATGCCAAAACTTATACGGGGCTGTTTTGATAAAATTGTTTAAAGTACTACTGCAGAAACGTTCTTTCGAGCATTTAATTTTACTCTTAAGTGACTTTGTTAATTCCTGGATCCGCAATTGGTAGTCTGGGACAGCTCGTAACATGTTAGATTTGCCTAGCCTTTTTATTTTGCGCTTCGTATGTATTATTTCACGCGTGATCCAAGGATTTTGCTTACGGATGACCTTTTTTTGTTGAGGGTACAAAACGGTCAATGCAATGCCCAATATGAGCTTTGAATTGAAGCCAGGCCTCGTCTATGCTCATTTGTTCGTTGGTGCAGAGATCATAGAAGTCTGGAAATTCGTGAGCAAGGTATGTAAGTATGGCTGCGTCATCTGCTCTATTAAATACGTGTACACTTTTAAATGGACGATGAGAGCGGATGACATTCAATAAGGGCAAGGTGCACACCACCAGTTCATGGTCAGAAAGGCCTTCATGTGTATGAATGTTAATTGTACCGCGGAGGAAGTGATTTGTAACAAATATTAGGTCGAGAATTGTTCTGGACGCTCCCTGGATGCGAGTGGGCGTGGAAACAAGCTGACTTAGATTAAATGTGAATAAAAAATCAAGCATTATGGAGCTTGCCACAGTTCCTGAACCCAGAGAGCTCCAGTCAATTTCTGGAAAGTTAAAATCTCCTGCCATTAGTATCCTGCTGCCAGACATATGCTTTAACATGTAATCAAACAAGGGATCTAGGTACGAGTTTTCTGCGTTTGGTGGCCGATAAACAGCGCCAACGTGCGCGATACCATTTGTCAGATAAATCTTACACCAAACTGCTTCAACTGTTGGAACGTCCGGCATGACTGAATATTTTATGTCACCTTTAATAAGCAGAGCGACGCCCCCTCCTTTTGATTCTCTGTCTTTTCTTACAATTGTGTAGCCCGGCGGCACAATTTCACGGTCTGAAATGTTTTTGTGTAACCATGTCTCTGTAACTGCGACAATATACAATACAATACAATCTTTATTCAACATCTCAAGGATGTTTGGAGTACAGACAAAAAGCCTGACATAGGCTTGACTAGGCCCGCACCCCAATACATGGCAAACAGAGGCAGCGCATGGTAAAAATATAAAGAGGAAAAAAAAGAGAAAAGAAAAAAGAAAACACAGCATTTGGATTTTGGGAACGCAATCTGCAGCTACTGCTGCAGTAATAAAAAATATATATATAAGTGCATAAAGCAGACTAATAAGTGACAGTGAAACATACGCAAGTCCAAGTTGTGCATACATCAATAAGACATACAGGTAATGAAATTATTACATAACATATAGAAGCGTGCACAAACCTAGACTCCCGTATAAGATAGTTGAAATATATCTGGCAAAAAGTAGAGATACAGAAGTAAATGAAAAAAAAAATGGTTCCAAAGAATAAGAAAAACATGTTCACATTCTAATTCCATACAAATTTCATTCGTAGGTTTTTCAATGAAATAGATTGTATATCTGTGTTCTTGTCCTTCAAGAAATCATTTAGCATTGTCGGCAGTTGGAATTTCAACATTTGATTTCCATAACCCGTACGGCATTTACTCACATTCCATTGTTCGGGCTTGCGCGTTGGGTAGGTAGGAGTGTGCTTTTCTAGTCCGGCCAGCAATTTTAATGCATTTATATTTTTAGATTCTTCTCATTTATATTGTTTAGACAGTCTATAGGTGTACATAGATTCTACACTAACAATGTTCAGCTGCCTGTACATGTCCTTCGTATGGCTTAAATAGGGTGCTTTACAAATTATGCGGATGGCACGTTTCTGTAGCAAGTGAAGATCATTAATATTATTTTTGCTTGTGGTTCCCCATACAAGTGCGCCGTAGTTGAGCGTGGATGAGAATAAAGAGTTGTAAAGCAGAATATTAACTGCTCTTCGAAAAGTAAAACAATGACGCCGCATGAGACCAACAGTTTTCGACAGTTTTTTGATGAGGTCATTTATGTGCTGATCCCAGGACAAATTTGCAGAAAAAATAACACCGAGCGACTTGAAACTCTGCACAACCTCTATCTCTATACCCTCAATTAGAATTGGTGGTAGTACATAAAGTTTATTTTTTGGATGAAACATAACAGCCTTGGTTTTTCCAATATTTAACTTCAACCCATTTTTTGCTGCCCTGGTGCTAACTATACGAAGTGCACGATTAGCACGACGGGACAAATCTGCACCGGAAGAGCCGGAAAAGAATAAACTTGTATCGTCTGCATAAATTATGTACTTGGCCGTTGGGTCAGTGTTTACTATGTCATTTATATATAAAACAAATAGAAAAGGACCTAGAATGCTTCCTTGCGGAACGCCTAGTTTAACCGGTTTTACGGTGGAAAAATGCCCTGTTATCACAACACACTGTGATCGGTGTTCAAGGTAGGATGAAATTAACTGAAGGGCTACACCGCGAATACCATAACACTCCAACTTTTCAATCAGTATACGGTGACTAATATAGTCAAAGGCTTTTGTAAAGTCAAGGAAGACACCAAGGACCATGTTTTTGTTTTCAAAACTTTCCAGGATAATTTCTTTTTGCGTAAGTAGCGCTAATTCAGTGGACCTATTTTTTCTGAAGCCATATTGCGCGGGAGCTAAGATGTTACAGTGATCGGTGAAAGAAGTTAGTCGTTTGAGAATAACTTTCTCAAGTCCTTTCGAAAAAACTGGAAGTATTGAAATCGGACGGTAATTAGAAAGGTTGTTTCGGTCGCCCTTTTTATATATTACGGTTACCTTGGCACACTGCATACTCCGGGGGAACACCCCTGATGAAAGGCAGATGTTGAATATATGCACCAATGTATGGGCAATTAAGTCTATTACATGTTTTACAGGCTTCACTTGAAGGCCCATTATGTCAGTGGAGGTGCTGTTTTTTAGGCTCGCAAACGTAGTTATTATTTCAGTTTCCGAGGCCGGCTCCAAAAACACAGCTTGTGGGCAAGAAGGTTTCATGAAAGTTGAGTAGTCTCCGCCGGACGACACTGAGGCCAGAGAAAGGAAGTGGTCATTGAAAGTATTTGCTAATCTCTCTCCTGATATTTCTACGCCATTATTATCTAGCTTTGTGATCGTCTCCGGAGATTTTCCGAAAATTTGGTGCAATCTACGCCAAACCTGACCTGATTGCTGATTCGAGGAAGTTAAAAGACTATAGTGGTAACGATTCCTAGCAGTACGAAGTTCTTTGGTGACTTGATTTCTATACCTCTTAAAGGCTTCGAGCGCGTCCGGGCGCTTGCTTTTGATAAATTTCCGGAAAAGCCGGTCACGCTTTTTAATGCGGTTTAGCAGTTCTGACGTTACCCACGGTTTCCGGATTTTCTTTGACCTATGAAAACTTTTTTTCGGAAAGCAGGAATTATACAAAGACAAAAACTTTTTTAAGAACTTGTCATAAGCTACGTCAGGATTATATTCAGAGAGGACGTCATTCCAGTTTACTTCTGCAATGCATTCACGAAAGCTAGATAACGTGCGCGGATTGATTTGCCAGCGGAGCAAAGGCAGCTCAGATTTCGCATTGATTTTAAAACCGTGATACACTGAGAGAAATATCGGAAGGTGATCACTCAAAGAGTAATTAATGATACCAGATTTAATACGATAAGTTTCGAAGTTAACTATAAAAAGATCAAGAAGTGTTTGGGAGCCAGCTGCTAGCCGTGTAGGTGACGTTATCACATTTTGGCATGAGTGAATATTCAAAAGGGATTCAAATTTCATCTTTGGGCTATTCTCAGCCAGAAAATTAATATGGAAGTCTCCACCCAATATAATGTAGAGGTTTTGAGCATTGAGAAACTGTAGCAAAGAATCCATGAAAGTGAAAAATGAAGAGACGTCACCGCATGGTGGACGATAACAACTACACAATAAGTATTTGCGCGATTTTAGTACAAGCACTTCGAAGTCAGTAGAAGCACAACAGAACTCATCAAGAACTTCGCACTCAATTTCGTTAGAAATGAGCATCGATACACCGCCACCACGTTTACCTACACGATTAACAAAGTAAGATTTGTAGCCAGATAGCTTAATCACGTCCTCTACACAGTCAAACCAGGTTTCTGAAAACATCACTACATTAAATATTATATTGGCTTGGCTAAAGAAAACCTCAAGAGCGCCATCCTTATTCCTGCCAGATCGCAGATTAAAATGAATGCAGTTCAAACACAGTCGAGAATCACCCAATGCACAGCCGTCCAGCTCCGTCGCGTCAACTAAGCCGCTCATACACGAAGCCATCGTGAGAGAATTAGGACAGATTTATATCTCGGCAACAGGCTATCAATCGACCAGCGCTTGAAATATGCGGAAAGACAACTTCGCGCTGTTGCGCACCATTCATACTGGAGGCGGTGCATTAGGCTGGCATTCAGATTGTTCGATATCAAATGTACGCAGAAACCTGCGCCAACATATGACGACTCATTGAGAATGCTTTGTGCAAGCAATATCGGCAGTGGTTTAACTTTTAAAGGTCTGCGTAAAAAAAAAAGGGGGGGGGGGGACTTCAAGCGCCCACGGGCACAAAAGAAAGAGACGTGCACTGTCGTAATCAACTGCAAACCTAGTGTACATGTTACAAAACGGCGATGAAGGCGGGTTTCTGGTTTCCGCTCGAAGCCTAATCGTTGGTGCTACGTTAGCTTCGTTGCAATCTGTTGTGTGGAAGTCTGAAAACTTCCACCATATACCGTTCCATTTTTTGTGAGTTAGTGGTACCATCACGCGTTCAACGTCCTGACAGGAAACGTTTTTAGACCTAACAGCGCCGCTCCAACGAACGTTAGTTTCCATGTTCTGCTCCATTGTTTGTTAGCTTTTTTTCCCCCTTTTTGCAAGTCCTAGCTGATACAGGGACACTTTCACTGCATCTTTTCAAGATCGCTTTCCTGCTTGATGACCAATGCGTCAGAGCCATCTGACTTTCTAGCGAAAATTTTTCCGTTGCGGCACCAGACATACTTCCAGCCAGAAGAACGCTTTTTGGCAGCAGCCATTCCCAAAAGAAGCTTGAGAGCAGGGCACAGGTGTTCATTAACAAACACAGGGGATTCTGAAGTGTTGCCAAGGTCGGAATTCTTAAGGCGCAGCTTTCTAGCCTTTTCGAGTAAGGAATCCCTCTTTTGGCGCTGACTGAACTGAACGGACAATGCAGCTGGGCTTATTCTTGGACGGGACGCGATGACAAGCCTCAATGTCCTCAGGGGCAATGGCCACACCAGCGAGCGCACCAATATCACAAACAATGCTGGTGACGTCCTCGTCGGGTTTTTCATCTAATCCTTTAATTTCAACGTTTTTGTTTCTCGAGTATTGCTCTGTCTGTGTCAGACGGAATTCCGTGCCAGCTAGGCGTTTCTTAAGGGCATCAAGCTCAGCACGCAGTGCATTGTTTTCTTCTCTTAGTGCAGCATTCTCTGCCTTGACGTCACTGCAATCTTTCTTAAGCTCTTCAAAAACTTCGTTCATGTGAGTCATACTTTTTTCATTTTCACGCGCTTCCGCACGCAGTTCCCTCATATCGGCACGTAAATCCCGTTCAACTGTTTCACGGGCTGCCTTTATCTCCTGCCGCAGTTCTTCCCTCCGATCGTTGATTTGTTTGCTCATTTTGAACGAAATGCACAGCAAAGTAACTTCGCACAATGTATATTGAAACACTCAAGGGCAGCAGTGACAGCGAACGCACGCGCAGCGTGCTAAAATAAAGAGGGCTGACAAACCAACCTGCAAAACAGACGGAATGAAGGCTCAGAGCGTGCAGTCCGCTGCGCTGCCACTGCTGCCAAATGAGGAGCGGCTATGCCGGGCGGTTCCTTTTATGCGCTCTGATGATCCTGGTGGCGTCAAAGTCCCAACTGCGCAGAAGCTTCGGTCGTTTTTCGCACCACCTGCCGGTAGAGACGGCGATCCCGATGACGGCTTTCTTTCTTGCTTCTGATAACTACACAGATGATACCGGGATTCTGCAAAACAGACGGAAAAACGCTTAAAGGGGTTTAAAGGGTTAAAAGGGTTTAAAGGCCAGCACAATAGCTTCAAGTCCATGCGTTTTATTTGTAATACTGCGTGCATTTAAGTTGAGTACAGTTATTGACGTTTGCTCCTGGTGATTCGATTTCCAGTGTTGTTTTGATCTTCATTTTTTGGCTTAACTGGAACAATGTCACTGCTCTCACTATCCCACATGAAGAGCTGACCATTTATTTTCACTTTGTCATATACCAGAGATACCTTTTCTTTTCTATCACGGTGTTCTTTAGTGCGGTCCCATAATTTTTTCCTAACATTCCTGACATCAAGCGAAAACTCTTCTCCAATGGAGAAACCGGAATCTTAGTTTAGAACATTGTTTAAGAATGCTAAGTTTGTCTCGGTAGTCAAGAAACTTCAAGATTATAGGCCTAGGTCTAGTTTCGTTGTCTTTACTTGGTCTGCCCAGACGATGAATTCTGTCAATTTCTGTCTTTGTAATTCCAAGTACATCCTCAAAGACCGTTTTCGTGGCAGTTTCATGCAAAGTGTCTGTAGTTTCATCCTCCTGCTCCTTAACACCATAAATAATTAGATTAGAGCGACGGCTTCTGTTCTCAAGCTCATCGAGTTTGCTGGTCATGGTAGCAAGGTTACGTTCTAATTCCGTAACTTTCCTGGCGCACTCCGTGAGTTGCGTTTCAAGCCCACTAATTTTTTCAAGCTTCTTTTCTATTGCAATAAGCTTCTGGTTGGCTACAGCTTTACCTTTCTTAATTTCCTGAATGTCTTCAGCAATTACCTTCAGCTGTTCAGAAATCGTTTGGTCAATAGGGCCGGGATTTTCTTCGATATCACCGCCAAGCAAAAGCTGATATCGGAGCGACACAATCACATTCAAGAGCAATTCACAAAGCGGCTGTGGGCACGGCAGCAACAGTAAGCAGACGTTGTTACTTCTAAATGATTTCCCGTAACGTTTCTCACCTGTGCTAAAAATGCGAACGGGTTGGTGACGCTCATCTTGGCGTTGCCGCCGCGCCCACTGCCGAAGGATCCGGCGAAGCCGCATTTTATACTGGATGGTCCCGATGTCCGTGTCGATGCGTTTGTGGTTTCCGTTGATAGCCGCGTGGTGCCATACGAGATATGATAGTCGCGCTGGTGAAAAGTGGCGGGTCGAAACGCTGGGATCCCTTCATCGCCTCCAGTAGTCCGAAGAATGGTCACTGATGCTTGATATGCCGATGGCGGCGCCTCTGGTAACAGCAGCAATCCAAGAAAAACCTGTGCGAAAAATGCGAACGGGTTGGTGACGCTCATCTTGGCGTTGCCGCCGCGCCCACTATCCAGGTATCAGAACTCTAGAGCTTATACTTATTTTTCTTGTGATTAGCTTCTTGTTTAGGGGACTAAAAGATTTGACAACAGACTATATTCATTAGTGGAGGAATTCCGTGCGGCGCTGCTGGATGTGGTCGGAGCCTCACTGCATTATTAGAGTGTATTGGACTATGATGTAGGTTGCTGCCGCATGAAAAAAATAATTGCGACAAAATCCCACTGAAACAATGCACATTAGACGGATTTGAGCGTCATCCACATGTTAATTTTGGAAAGGCCGAATATAATGCCAAGAAAGCAACCATGAGTCTTAGGCGATATCAACGACCTCTAGTTCATGCATTGTTAAGAAAAATTGTAATAAGTGTTCTCTTGGAGTTAAATTTTCTTTAAGCGACTTGACCTTGAGACAGTGAAGATTGTTGAAACAGCATGCGTGCTGCTGTGGCAACAGTGCACTAAGAAAATTCAAAAACCTTTTCATGAAAGATTGCCAAGGATGGCGGTTAAAGAAGGCACACGTGGGTCACACTGATTTCGACTCTTGAATATGTGACCATCGTTAGGGCTTTTGAACCGCAAGATACTAACTACACCTTGACTATCTGAGGCATGCAGGGTTTAGCAGGCAATCAGTGTTCTGTTCAAGTAAGCGTTCGGAAATCCTGTCTAGGGCTGTAGCCTTGTTACTTCACGCATTTCTTAGTGTTGCTATTAGGTCCTAGAGTTACGAAACTTCCCCTGAAGGAAGAAAAACATTTACTGAGCGTTGAGATGGAAGAACAATGTGGTCGAAGTAAACCAGGTGGAGCTTTTAGTCCAAAACTCCCATGGCTCCGGCCGACGCCGTGGAGGTGGCCATGAGTGCCTCCTGGTCTTCCAGCGTGACGCTGGCCAGCCGCACCTCCTACTGCTCCAAGGCCGCATCGGGCGGCTTTAGGTGGTGTTGTTTGTGGGTGCGTATGTCCATGTGATATTTATTTATTTATCAGTGTATCCATAGCGCCTGTACGGCATTGGGAGGGGGGGGGGGGGAGGAAAATACAAGGCAAGAGCGTAAATGCAGCAATTACATCACCAATCAGAAATATGCAACAATGGAATCTGTTCAGCACAGAAACAAAGGAGTCATTTGATACGACAGTTGAAACAGCACTATCAAGTCGGTGATTCTTCGGGGAAAAAATGACATTTTGAAGAGGTCTGTTCTACAGTATATTTATTTCACCTTGTTCCTGTGACCAGTACGCGACGAAATGTAGTTAGGACTCAGCATGTACCGACCGGGTTCTGTACCTGTTTCTTAATGAAAGATATTGTGAAAGAATTTCAGACGAAGGATTTTTCTTCGTTTTTCAAGCGTGTCCCAGCCAAGACTGTCTCTTGCCATTGTTACACTGAAGTTCTTTGAGTAGTTGTTAAAGACAAAGCGAACTGCCAAGTTATGTACTCTTTCTAATTTACGAATATTACTCACTGTCCATGGATCCCACACTGTGCACCCATATTCAAGTACAGACCGGACAGACGTCTTGTATAACAGTGCTTTTGTTTCAGCCGGTAACCGTTTCGTGTTTCTGCAGATGAACCCTAAAACTGTGCAGGCTTTAGCTGCAGTAAAATGAATATGTCGATTCCACGTGAGATTGGCTGTTATGTAGACGCCTAGATATTTGTGCTCCGTCAATGATTTTAAATTTGTTCCATTAATATTTTAAGCATATTCTTGAGATGTCTTTTTTCTAGTGAAGGACATGTATACTGCTCTATGTTTAGGTTAATTTACATGTATCATGTATAGCACCATACGGCAACACTATTTAAGCCTTCCTGTAATTGGATGCAGTCATTTGGATTAGTAATTGGCCTGTACATCACAAAATTGTCCGCGATAGTCGTACACAAAAAGAAATGCAATCACAAATGTCATTCATATAAATTAAAAACAACAGTGGGCCCAGAACAGGCCCTTGCGGTACGCCAGAAGACACACCTTCACCATTCGACTGTTCCCTATTTATAATCACCTTTTGACTTCTTAAATTAAGATACTTGTTATCCATTTAACGACTGATTCATTTGTGTTATACCAGGACAGTTTTTCAATCAACAGCGAGTGGGAAACAACATCAAAAGCTTTTTTTGAGTCCAAGAACACACAGTCAACAATAATCCCTTGGTCTAAAGCACCTTCTAAAGATCCCTTGGTCTAAATATTTTGGCCGCAGCGGTTGCGGCGGTGAAACAGCGTCTTATACTGGACTACGCCTACGTAGGTTGGATCCACACCTCCTGATTCTGCAGCAGCGCTCGTGCAGCTCATGACACAGCGTTAGCCATCACCTGATTACCCACCAACACCTGACTGCCCACCAGCGCCCCCACAACAGCATCCATCCCGTCCCTCCCCCTCTGGACCCGTCTACAAAAGCAGCGCCCCATCGTACTGACAGCCATTTGGCAGCAGCGGTTGCGGCGGTGAAACAGCGTCTTATACTGGACTACGCCTACGCAGGTTCGTGTGGAACTATTTATAAAGTTTTGTTTTGTTTTGTTTTGCCGCAACACTTGAAGGATGTCGACGCGTTGCGAAAGGAAGTAGGCGAGCTGCGCAGCAGCCTTTAGCTTTTTAATGAATTGTATTGAAAGATGAATGACGAGCAAGCCCACCTCGTAAAAGAGAATAGCGACCTATTCCGAAAAAACAAGCAACTAGCTCAAAGAGTGACCGAATTGGAGCAATACTCCCGAATGAAAAATGTAGAAGTCAAAGGGTTTCCTACCACTCAGGGCGAGAACTGTGTCGCCATCATTGAGGAAATAGGAAAAAAATTTGAGTGCCCTGTCACCACCTGAGACATTGATGTTGCCCACCGTGTTCCAGCTAAGGAAGATGAGAACATTATCGTTCGCTTTTACTCCCGCGAAAAGAAAACCGAGTTTGTTAAGAAGGCGAAAAAAGCACGCATTACAACAAGTTCCATAGGTTTCACAGCACCCATTCTTGACAAGTCCGTTTACGTTAATGACAACCTGACTCCGGAAAACAAGCGCCTGTTTGCAAAAGCACTGGCTCTAAAAAAGGGAAAAGGCTGAAAATTCCTTTGGGTTGATAACTGCCGTATCAAGGCTCGCAAGACCGATGAGAGCCGCGTGCACCGAATCTCCGGAGTCGATGACCTCGCTATGTTCACATAATCTAATCTTCACTGCACGCGGGTCCGCGGCTCCTCATTGCAATGTATTACGATCTTGACCAGTTAAAGTACTTTCTTGCAAACTCAGTATCATCGCAGAAATCTATCATCCATTTCAACACTCGCAGCCTGCCGAAGCACTATGACGATATGATAAACTTTCTAACCCTCGCCAACCATACCTTCTCCCTTATTTGTTTATCGGAAACATGGTTGTCAGCTTCAGATGGCAAAATATTTTCGATACCAAATTATCAAGCTGAATACTACCACCGTTCATCAGACCGTCATGGTGGTTCGGCAATGTTCATATCAAACGCCATCTCGTACAAACGTCGCTCTGACATCAATTTTAGCGCAGAAAAGTGCGAGACAGTTTGGATTGAATAAGACCGAAGTTTTCTTTCCCGTTCCAAGAACACTATCATTGCTTCCATTTATCGTTCGCCGTCCTCATCTTACGCCGACTTTTGCAGAGAACTGGGCACCATTATAACTTCTTTAAAGAAAGAAATAATTATTGTAGGGAATATGAACATAAACATTATTGATACCGAAATCTAAAGTCTGACGAAAACTCGTCTCGTCGGGTAGAAGCTTCATGTATGAAGAAAAAGGAACGCCGACCAAAAGGTTGTTTAAAACGAAGACGTTTCGGCTTCCATACGGATTCCATACTGCCATAGATCATAGCAGTGATCAAGGCTTCCGTATGGAAGCCGAAACGTCTTCGTTTTAAACAACCTTTTGGTCGGCGTTCCTTTTTCTTCATACATGATTATTGATACCGCTGATAATGCTTGCTCTGAATATATGAACATTCTTCTCGGTCATGGCATTGAATCATTATTAGACGTACCAACTCGTTGTGCATCTGATTCACATGGTACGCTCATTGACCATGTGTTGTCTAACGTCCTTTTACCTCGAACTTCCGGAGTCATTAGATTCAATATAACTGATCACTACCCGGTATTCTTGCTTATAGACAGCTCAAATGAAAGCGTACACCGAAAAAAATCAAATATATACTCCTTCGACAAAAACAGATTTATTGATTTGATAGCCAATGTTGACTGAACAGATGTGTTGTAAGGAAACTGCGCTAACGCTTCGTATAATATTTTTTCGAAGAAATTAATCGATGCAGTTGACGCATCCACAACAGTAACGTCATTGGTAAAATGGTATTCTGCACCGCGAAATCCATGGATGACTAACGGAATACTACGCTCTATTAGAAAAAAAAAGTAACCTTCACAACAAAGTGAAAGAGCAACCGTTCAACCTCGCTTTAAAACAAAGATTCAAAATTTGCTCAAAAACGCTATCTTCTCTATTTAAACATCGTAAAAGGAGTTACCATGAAAACAAAATACTAAAAAATGGCTACAACACATGTGAACTGGCAATTGATTAAGGAGTTTTTAAATCTCTCGGACCAAAACTGCAATATTACAGAAATTAATGATGGAACGCGAAGTTTAACTAACCCTACGGACATAGCAAATGCGTTTAACTCATTTTTTTCACAGCTTGACAAAACGCCTACCGCTGAAATCTCGCGACCTTTTCGTTGTCCTTACTCTTTCTATTTGCGTCCAACATCCCCAGATTAAGTTATAAACGTAATAACCAGCTTAAAAAATACCGGGTGCGGCTTAGATTGTATCCTTCCATCTAAAATTAAACTTGTTGCACACGAACTTTCGCCCGTTCTCACTGATGTTATCAATAATATGTTTAAGTCTGGTGACTTTCCAGATCAACTTAAAAACGGCAAAGTTATTCCTATACATAAGCGAGGCGATAAATACAGTTTGGCTAATTATCGTCCGATAACTATTCTTCCATTTTTCAGTAAAGTAATCGAAAAGTTCATTGTTTACCGTCTAATGAACTACCTTCTAAAATTCAGCCTTCTGATACCTCATCAATTTGGTTTTCGCCCTAACTATTCCACTCAGCTCGCACTGATACAATTTACTGACAGAATTAAACACTTCATTGATAACGGACTTTGGGCGGCAGCTGTATTCATTGATTTTACGAAGGCATTTGATACAATCAGTCATCCCATACTCCTTTTAAAACTAGAAGCGCTGTGAATTTGTAGTCCCACTCTTAGTTAACTACGTAATTACCTCGCTAACAGAACTCAGTTTGTACAAATATCGAATACTTTATCCCAACCAATTACAATTAATCAAGGAGTTCCGCAAGGATCTGTTTTAGGCCCCCTTCTGTTCTTAATTTACATTAATGATCTGCAAAAATGCCTCAATAACACTGACTGCATTATGTATGCAGATGACACTACCATATTTTCTTCTAGCGGTAACTTAAGTGACCTAACATCAAAAATTAATGCCGACCTTATAAATGTGATGGACTGGTGCCACAGCAATCTTTTACAAAAAAAACCAATTAAAACAAAGCTAACGATATTTCACTCAGAACACAAGCGACTTGTCAGCGTTCCAGATGTATACCTAAATAATCACATTATTCTCCCATCAAATTCTGTAACATTTCTTGGTGTGACGCTTGATTCACATTTAAAATTTAACCTTACACTAAATCTATTAGCGAAAAAGTTGCACTTAGTATAATACGTATACTAATTATAACGTGTTATTATTTCCAACAGCATATTCTTCGCTCACTTTATTATGCATTCATTCATAGCCACCTCAATTACTGTTTATCATCGTGGGGTAACACGTACTATACCCATTTTTCTTCTTTGTGTCATCTTCAAAACCAACCTGTTAGAATAATGACATTCAGCTCATACACCGCATACAGTGCTCCCCTTTACTCCAACTGAAACTAGGTTTATTAATTTATCGCGCCCGTCACAATCGCACTACTCTCCCTATATTTACAGCTTCCTGTTTGTGTAACGTTAATAATACTAGATTCGCTGAACAACATAATCTTTTGCTTCCGAAAGTCAAAAGTAACTATGGCAAACAGTCTGCTTTATTTTCAGCAATCACTGTCTTTAACTCGCTACCCGCAATCATCAAATCATTCCGCACCGAAGCACAATTCCACAAAAATTTGAAAAACTATGTACTGCATAATTGCCACGCCAATGAAACCTGTTAGTATTGTGTACGACTTCTATTGCCTGAGTGCTTGTTCTATGTTCTCTTTTTGTGTTTGCAAAATGTGTTTTTAAAATTTAGCATGCCTAAACTGTTAGCTCAGATCTTAGTTTCCATTGCACTTGTTTTCCGCTATGTAATTGCTATCTGCCATATGTTTACCCTACTTCAAATATGCAATTAATTACAGGGGGTCCCAGTGACAGTTTCCATTTTGGGACCTCCTTCTGTAATAATCAATTTATGTACCTCTTACCTATGCATCTTTTTCAATAAAACCGTTACCTGCTATATCATGGGTGAATTCTGTAAGTTGGGTAATAAAAGAAAATCCGCTACGTAAACCGTCCTGTTGGATTACTCGCAGTACCTCACGTGTACACCAAGGTTTACTTTCGCTGCGCCGCTGCGTCATTAGCCAAGACGGCACATACTGGTCACGCATGCTCAAAAACTTTTGTTCTGAATGTGTTCCACAATTACTGCACGCCTTAAGATTCGGCTAATGTTTCAAACACATCCAAGTACCTCTTTAGTGAAAACGAGACCTCTTCCGTGCGTGCTTTCGCGTTCGCATATATGCGCCGCTCTTTCTGTCTAGCGAGCTTTACGTACTGTAAATTCATTTTGGACATAACCACCATATGATCGCTTCTACCCGGTAGTACTAGGGTAGACCGTGCTGCCGCGGGTTCGTTGGTCAGCACCAGGTCTAAAACATCGTTCCCCCGGGTGGTTTCTTAGACCAATTGGGTTAGTGAAAAGGAGCTGCAAATATCCACCATTTTTTTTTCCGGACCCGCTGTTGATATTCGGTAACGGGGTCTGCTGTGGCCAATTTATTTCTGGCAGATTGGTTTGGTTTGTGAAGGTTTAACGTTCCAAAGCAACTCAGGCTTTGAGCGACGCCGTAGTGAATGGCTCCGGAAATTTTGACAACCTGGGGTTCTTTAACGTGCACTGACATCGCACAGCACACGGGCCTCTTGAATTTCGCCTCCATCGAAATTCGACCGCCGCGGCCGGGATCGAACCCGCGTCTTTCGGGCCAGCAGCCGAGCGCCATAACCACTCAGCCACCGCGGCGGCTTATTTCTGGCAGATTGAAATCGCCACCGATGATCAAACAGTCACTGTTAATAGTTTCCACTGATTATTTGAATTTGCAGAAGACATTTGTGCGACTACCTGGGGGTCCATAGAATGAGCATACCGGCTCCGTTTTTCCGCTCTGCAATCCGATTTGTACCCAGACTGCCTCGATTTCACCAACATTGATATCAATGTTGTGGAAATAAATGTGTTTACCGACTAGAATAAAAACGCCTCCGCCACGACCATCGCGGTCTTTTCTATAGCATGTGTACACAGCAGGAAATACATCAATGTGAGATATATGAGTATCCAACCATGACTCCGAATGTCAACCAAATTTGAAAATTCATCAATTTCGTTTTTAATACTTCGGCAGTTAACAATCAAGAATGCAAGTCTACATTGGTTTCATGGTTGCTGTCAACAGTCCCTGACGACCTGCCCGAGCGCTTCGTTGTAAACGTACCTTACTTTGTTCAAATGCTGTGCGTCATAATTTAGATGTCCTTTATCAGTGAGCTTCTTTTGTTCTTTGGCGTATTCACACAAATACTTTCGTTTTCTTCTCATGTTTTCAGAGTAATCCTGAGAAATACTAACACGCTTTTCCTTGAACTTCATAGCATTTGAAGTATACAGCCTGCTTATTATCTTTGTATGTCGTGAATTGTTTACAATCACTGGTCGATTATTTCCTTCGCTGAACTTCCCAAGGCTGTCAGCCCTTTCTATCTGGACTTGATCAACGCCTAAATCTTTCCTGCAGATTTCCAAGACGCTGTTTTCAGCCGCATCAAATGTTTCATGTTATTCGTTACCATCAATGCAAAAAAAAAGAAAGAAAGATTGCATGCATCGTCTGCTCCTGTTTTCAATATCGTCGACATTAGTGATTAACAACTGAAGATCGGACTGATGCATTTCGCACTGCGTCCTGCAGTTCGCAACAACATTTTGAATTTCTTCAAGTTTGGTCATCCTAGGCTCTAGTGTAGTTAACCGTGTATTAAGCAACGCCATGGCTATCTTATGTTCTGCCTGGTGCGCTTCTATGGCAACTAATTTATCTTTAATTTCGTTTTGCCCAGACAAGAGCTGCTGCAGAATAGTATCATTAGGGCCCAGGTTCAACTCTGCGTCTCCACAAATGAACAATAACAACAAGTAAAAAGCGACTCCACGCAACAGCACAAAACAACGCCGTTGTCGACTCAAAAGAGTGCCGCGAACTGTGTGAGAGCGAACAGTAGCAAAAAACACAGTGGATGAAGAAACGTAGGGGTGGCACCGCACCGTGGGCATGCATTCAGACCGGGTGTTTCAGGGAGGACTCAAAAATTTTCAAAAATAGGCTTTTGGGGTAAAAATTTGCGGCGTAGTATTACCAGTGTTCGCGAACACCAGAAAAGCTGTGAATCGTCTAAAAGGGATACTGCATTAAATTGCGTCTTTCTGTGAAATCGCCGGAATAGGATTCAGAAGGTGCAATTATCTAAAGCTGCAGTCTTTATTTCATTTATTTTTGCGGGAATGGCATTATTTTGTAGGTTTCGTGCGCGCGCGCCATTCGCCGTGGCAGGAGGCGTGCGTGCTCCCGTCGCACCGTGCTGACATCAGTTCAGCCGTCGCGCCTGGGAGTTCAGAGTCGGCAGCATGGAAACATGAAACAGATCTACAGTCACAGCCTGGAAAGTGGCAGTAAGGATTATATCATTCAGATATCGAAATGACCATGGACTAGAGATACCGCTACAACCCCGCAGCCTAATCGAGCGGCGACGGGTAAGACGAGCCTGGAGGAGGGCATTTTGCACAGGCACGCTCCCTCCTGTGTGACGTGTGCATGTTGTAATCCAATTTGATATGACCCATACAAGTTTTCGTGAACTAAGTGTCAAAACATTTCCTTTGCCGAAGGTAAATCAAGGCATCACCTTCATAACTTTTTGCTGGGCTAGTTGGTCCATACTGACAATAGTGACAACAGCGCTAAAGAAGAAGCCGGAAGGCGAAACGAGGAAGTGACAGGAAAGAGCTCTTTCCTGTCACTTCCTCGTTTCGCCTTCCGGCTTCTTCTTTAGCGCTGTTTTCACTATTGTCACCTTCATTCCTTGCTCCAGCCACACAAAAAGAACAGGCGCCGTGACGGGGGTATTTCAAATAGGACTTATACATCACGTAGGCAAGGCGAACAGCGGAGTGAGTGTTCGACATATGAAAACAGCCAACCTAATTGCATCTGTGTGGCGAAAATGTATGCAGCACGCAGTTTTTGTGACACTGTTATTACGCCGCCATACTCCCAAGAACGGGATCTGGCGCGCGATTCTCGTGGCATTGGCCTGCTAGTAAACTGTCAGTGCTGTTACCTTCTGGCGGTCTCGGGCATGGGCGAACAAGTTCTGCCTCGATTTTTCTTATATTTGCGAATGCTTGCATAAAAACACTATTACACGATATATTTATTTTTTACTCGTTCAAGCAAACACATATATAGCCTGCGGGCAGTTTGCTCGGTGAATGTACTGCAAATTCCGAATAAGGGAGACGAGGGTGTTTATAATGTGTATTTCTGTCCCACGTTGCATCCGAGATGATTTTCCGTCGGAGCTGTTTGAATCAGCGAAAAAAAAAAGACCGGAACAAGTGAAAATACTTCCCAACTGTCTCTTGACGAAGAAAATACACATGCCACAGATGATGCTGCGGTTTTGGCTATCCTCTGTAATTACATGCATTAGCATGTGCTACAGAGAGCACATTTTTCGCAGCAATCTGCGCGCTTTCTGTAAGTGACCTGTAATTTTCATGCAGTTTGGGTCCCCTTTTCGCTAAAGTGGCGCTGTCGTGCTTTCGGTCTTGCGCTTTGTAGGGATTACTGCCACCTTGTATTGCGAGGTTGCGCACAGCTCACCGGGAAGGCAACGATGCAGCGCTCGCGCTATCGCTTATCGACCGCCATTACCGCTATATCGGGGACAACAACAGGTTCTCCCTCCTTCCTGGCTCTTTAGCAACGTCTCCCTCACAAATATACACGACATTATGTACAGAAATGAGTCATGTTTGAGGCACTGTCGTTTCAGTCATGTAGATTCGGAACAGAGAAATATTTACATCTTAGTTGCTGTCAATTAAATTGCCGTGATAAAAATTCGTGCCTAGAATGTTTGTCGCGAAGGCCAGCTGCGCCACCCGGATCCATTGTTCAGAGCTTAGCCTTTTCTGGGAAGGCATGACATGGCGTGTCCCTTCCCCCGCCGCACTGCTGTTACAACCATTAGCGGATTAATATTGTGCCCCCCCCCCCCCCCCCCCATTTGCTCGTCTGGCAGCTTCGTGGATCGAATTCGTGCTCAAATTACTCCAGACACAAGCGACGGCACTCGCAGCGCGTCGCCTACGCGGCGTGTAGCTGCCGAAGCGGCCGGACCAACACCTCTTTTAACAAGGGAGACGCGTGACGTCACAGCTTCCAGGGAGCAGTAGTTCGGGGCGCCGCCGCCAGGTGCACAAGTTCAAGGGAAAAAATGGCAGTGACTTAGCTCCGCCATGCTTGATATACGTAACGAGAGGTACAGTACTCACGGATTGAAATAGGACATTCGGAGCGCTAGCCTTGCAGTGCCACGCAGGCATGTGGTAAACCACAGGCCGGCTGATTGGCTACTGGAAGGAACAATTCTGCTTTGTAGATGTTCTCCCTCTCACGCCATACCACAATGCACCACCTTGGTTCCATGAGCGTCTACGGGCGGCGTTCCATGAAGCGACGGCCACGCGCTCCGAATGTCCTATTTCAATCCGTGAGTACTGTACATACGTTTCCCTGGCTGAGCTTGTTGTCACTGCATGTTTAGCAATGAGAGACATTGGGCTCCATACCGGCGGCAATGCACCGTCTATTAAGGCGCGCTCACACTAGCGGGAAGCTTCCCGCACTGGCACAGCGTCAACGTCGACGCTGCCTCGCAGCTCCTCAGAATGACGCTAACACTGAGCGCGTTTTTTCGCTGCGGTTGTCTTGGAATGTGGAGAGAGGAGGCGCTGAGGGAGGACCCGAACGAGCAGGAAGAGAAGGGGATAGTCACGTGACACCAGAGAAGACTGGAAAGCGCACCCTTTTCTCGCGTCGTCGTCTTGATCGTCTGCTAGCTCCCCTCCCGTCGCCCTGGCAAAGCAGCCGCCGAGTGCCCGGCCGGCCGGCCGGACGCAGCCTCCGCCTCCGCCGACGGGGTCACTGAACTGGGACGACGTCACGGTTCACGGTCGGCGCCCATTGGCTGTTCTCGTCAGCGGCACGGGAAAAATAGGTACCGAACCCATCGCTCTGCGGGACGGCACAGCAGGCTGTCCGCGGGAGAAAAACCGGCTTGGGCGGGAAGCGGCACGCGGAAAACGCCCTGCGTTGCGCGTTTTCCCGCTAATGTGAGCGCGCCTTTACGCTCGGCAGTCTGGCGCCTCCGCTTGGCAAGCCGTTCCTCGCTCTGTTCGGGCGTCTCCGCTGCTCTCTTCGCCTTCTCACGCTCATTCTCTCCTTGTTGAGTAGCCAAGTGCCAGGCGAACACCTCAGGATCGGAAGAGTTAAGGCGGAACCGCATGGCGCGATTTCAGGCGCGATTGACGCGCGGATGGTGGGACGCGCGCGTCATTTCGACGCGTGCCCAGTATGGTCCGACACGAAATCGCGCCGCCGCGTGCTGCTGCTCGAAGTAGAAAAAAACGCCTCACGCGGCGCGTCCGCCAATCAGAGTTCAGAAAGTCACGTGGCATTTGGTCACGTGGCATTGTGTTTTTTGGTTTCGCCACCAGATGGCCCTGCTGTCTGCGCATCTCGGCGGGGCCTCTTTGGTGCAATTTTTTTTTCTCTCGGCAGAACTGGCGCGTGAGTCAAAGAAAACACGTGCTATCGTGATTTTGTTCGCGCATCGTGTCGTGTTTTCATCGAAAATGGACGAGGCAACATTTAACGAGGCCCTGATAATGGAAGTGGAGAGGCGTCGCGTCCTGTGGGACGTGCGCGACCGCGACTATAAAAACAATATGAAGCGTGACCAGGCTTGGCGAGCTATAGCAGTTGCCCTCAGCGTAGACGGTATGTACCAAATCTGTGCACACTGATGTTGCCCTGCTTGTTCTATGTACATTCATTCGCCCGCCGCGACAAGCGTGTGAACTTGGCATGTTTACATCCCCCCCCCCCCCCCGTTTTCGTACTTATCTCGCTGGAAGAGAGCGTTTTTGTTTGCGAGAAAAAGTTTGATCATTGCAAGCTGCGTTGTTTCTTGACATCTGATTGGCATGAATATGCCTGTAAGTAAATACTAGCAGTAGGAAGCTAGCGTGGACTGATGCAGGCTTCTCGAGTTTGTTTTTTCTTTTCTGCAGAAAATAAATTTACGCAGCACATTTCATTAGTTGCATCACCTTCCTGCGAGCGCATATGTGCAATTGCTCACACTAACACTTTGTTACTGCTTTACAGTGACACAAGTAATGAAACGTTGGAAATCTTTGCGGGATACTTTTATGAAAAAACGCAAAGAAGTAACTGCAATAAAAAGTGGCGCCGGCGCGGACAGCGTCGTCAATGTGCGGTGGCCCCATTTTAATCAGCTGCTGTTTCTGCTTGATGCACTGGAATATCCTGAGTGAGTATGAGTGAGTGGATGCTTCCGACTTCACCACCGCTACACAGGATGATGGAACTGGATTTTCCAGCCCCATATCAAGGCCATCACCAGCCAGCAGCTCATCATCTGGTCCACAAAAAAGGAAGAGGGGCCATGATAAGGCTTTTGAGAAAGAGATAGGGATCCTAAGAGAATTGGCCTCCAAACGAGCCAACGCATCGGAACTGTTCGGGCTTTTTATTGGGGACAAACACAGACGATGCCCACAGCGTCTGCGAGGACATTTCGAGATGGAACTACTCCAAGTTGCAGCTCGTTATGTGGACAACGAATAAAGCTGTCAGTGAAGAACGGGGAGTTGTCGATGTATTTTGGAAAACGAATTTCGACAAACAGTGAAAAAACAAAATAGTTAAACATTTATTACAATGCAATTTTTTTTCTGAAGCCCATCTTTTTCCAGAAAAATAGTTCCACAATATTGAGGCACTTTTCTTGCACTTCTTCACAATTGGGTTCATCAATTTCTAGTAATTTCCACTGCCAGGGCACTTTTCCTTCATTCGCAAAGAACGCTGCATACTGCTTGCGCACCTGCAATGCCAAGTGAGCACACTTCCGTGCATGCGTTGGCTGCAGGCCAAATGTTGCCGAATCTGTGTCAGTTGTTGCTCTCCACGCACCGTCAATCATATTGCCATATACATCTTCATGGTCGGCAAATCCAACGGGGCTATATGAAGAGCGTCCATTGGACTCCATGCACAAAAAATTGTGCAACACGCACGCTGCCTTCACAGCCCGTTTGGCATTTTCAGGACTCAGGTTGATGGGGCCACGAAAGATTCTGAACCGTGCCCGCAGAATGCCAAAGGCATTCTCTACACATCTCCTGCAAAAATAAAAAAAGGAAAATGCATTCACAGCAAGGCGATTGGTACAAACGACAAAATCTGGTTTTTATATGGAAATAAATTTTAGCTGTGCTAAGTAAATAGATTTAAAGTTGCACAGCAGGGAAAAAAACAAGCTCAGAATTAAAGTATCAGTTTGTGGCAGCAATAAGAAATGAGGAAACAGTGTCTTTAACCGTCTATTAGAAACAATGAAAAATAACAGGTATTTCGTTGTACCGAGTTGGTTAGGGGTATAGTATAATGTTGAAACCACAACTTTTTTCTGTCTCAGCTTTTGCAGTAATACTTACCTTTTCAAGCTACCGCATAGGTATTCGGTGTTCTCATACTGAACAAAAGAGGAAAGGCGGGGGAACAACGCACAAAAAGAGAGCAGACAACATGAACATTCCATCTGTGTGACCTATTCTCCTGTAGAAGTTTTTTGCCCACTGCTCCCCTCTTATTTAGTGCGGATGAATCCACAACTAGCCCATTTATCTAATTTACCAAAGTTTTCATTTTGTTACACTCATACCATGGAACTTGCTTTGCATGAGAGCATAATTACGGTGTCAAAATAAACACTAGATGAAAATGATGTACATTTCCTTTCAAGAGGATATGTAAAAATACACACCGTGCACGACTCAGACGGTAATTGAATATTCGCTCAGCTGGGTCTTCCCTAGATCCAGGGAATGGTCTCATAAAGTCTTCTCGCAGCTGAAAAGCCTCATCCCCTATAAAGGCAAACGGAAGTGTTTTGTTGGAGCCAGGCAGCTGTGAATGTGAAGGCAGCTGCAGCAGGCCAGCATGCAGCTTTCGGCCAATTGGAGAGCGTTTGAAGACGCCTCCATCGCTTATGCGGCCAGGAGCCCCAACGTCGACGAGACGAAACAGATATCCACTGTCTACTACAGCCATAAGGACGATTGAAAATGTGCCCTGTAACAAATAAGCACAAAAAGGCACTTTTGAGCGATAGACATGGCGACAAGAAAAAGCAAAAAAGAAATTGGGTAGGAAGCAGCATTGAAACACAGAAAATTCAAAGGCCTAAAAACAGTTTATGTTCAAGTAAGTGAATCTGTCAATGTTTGAGTGCGTGCAATCATGCACCTATATGTACAAGGTTCAACACCCCGATTTTTGCATCTAAATCAAAACATTCAAATATTCATTACTTATGTGTCATTTACCTTATAATTGTAGTATAGGCTGCCAGAGTTTGCTGGTGCCACAATCTGAACATGCTTGCCATCCACAGATCCGAGGCAGTTCGGGAACTGCCACCTCTTCCAGAAGCCATCAGCAATGCTCCGCCACATTTGATCATTTGGAGGCTGCAAGGGTACAAGCCACAGAAGTGATGCCAATTACATGAAATAGTTAAAACACAGTTTTGACAAAAGTTGTGCCTTAGAGAAAAGCCACCAGAGGATTTAAGTAAGTCTAGATAACATCACAGAATCTTAGAAAAATAGCCTGGGTCTAACAAGAGGTGGACTGTTAATGCACAACATCATGTATTCATTCTAAATGACGTACCTTCATATACTGAGGAGCGAGATCATCCCACAGCACTTGGAGAGTCAAGTGGATCGCTTCTCGTGCAGTCTCCAGCCCGACACGGAAGTCCTTGGCGATGTCAACAATGGCATTACCTGAACATAGATACCTGACGTATGCCAAGCATTGTAGAAAGTATAAACAAACGTCCATTCTCCCACAGGTGTCTTTTCAGACCAACAATGAGACCCAGAACCATGCAGCACATGCTTTATAGGTTGTTTAATCATTATTTATAATACATTCCTTAAGCCGTGCTTTTAATCAAGTTCAGTATCTGCAGGACGGCGTTATTTAATTTTTAAATACAGAATACCATGAATCGATGTCACACCAATGTGCTGCGCATATCTGAGTTATATCTGCATATTACATCTGCACTTGGCTGGTCAACTTCCCTATGAGAAATGTGTTGGTGCCAAATAATCAAGCACAAATACAAAGTGAACACTACAGTGGGCCATACATTGATTCATGCCACAAGTTACCTTAATGTCATTGCCAGGCGCTCGCCAGATGAGATGGGCTCCTGAACGACGTGCATCTTTGTGAGCCGCTCCCGCACACGGCCATGAATTAGGTCAAAGAGTTCTGGGGTCATTCGATAATATTTGAAGAATAGCTCTGGATCCTGTTCCCTCATGACCTTGAACTGCATATAACAAACACATTAGCTTCGCGGCTTCATTTCTCATCGGTAATGCTGACAAAACAATTTGAAATAATATTACCAGTGTATGGTACTCGCTCTCTTGCTTTCTTCTCAACCATGCAGGCCGCACCCAAATAGACCTCCTGACCCGCATTTGTTCTTGCTTCAGAATCAGCATCCCTCTTAACAGTAGCAATCGCCTCTTCTGCTCTGTAGTAAGCGCCCGACACTCCATTTTCTATGTCGAGTTGTAAACAAGCAGCGGCCTCTTGGCATGCAGAAAGTACATAGTCGAAGTTTCGCACACACTCTTCCTGCTTGAAATTAAGCTTGATAAATATACTTCGGAAAAAAAATGTCGTTGTGTAATTACACTAAGATTATTTCTATTGCAGTGTTGTGTAAGTTTAAGGGCATATTACATATGCGGTAGCAGGGACAATTCATGTCGTTGGGAGTTACGTTGTCTGGCAACCCGGAAAACGCGCCGCGAAGGCACCGCTCCCCTTTTTTCGTGCGGGTGCTCGCGCGTTGACGGCAACGCGGGCGTCCACCGCGCGTCGCGTTTTTCGCTCGCGGAAAACGCGCCATGCGGTTCCGCCTTTAATCTTCTCTTGTCTATACGGCCGTTTAGTAGCGGCTCGACTCTCCTTCTGTGCATCCATATCAAACGTTGTGATACAGCCGCCCATTACATCTCCGCCTTTTATGCGCAATGCTGCGCATGCGACGCGCGGTTCGGGTGATAGAGTGGTGAAGGCGGAACCGCATGGCGCGATTCAGGCGCGATTGACGCGCGGATACTGGGACGCGCGCGTCGTTTTGACGAGTGCCGAGCACGAAATCGCGCCGCCGCGTGCTGCTGCTCGGAGTAGAAAAAAACGCCTCGCGCGGCGCGTCCGCCAATCAGATTTCAAGTAAGTCACGTGGTATTTGGTCACGTGGCATTTTTGGTTTTGCCACTAGATGGCCCTACTCTGCGCATCTCGACGGAACCTCTTCGGCGCATTTTTTTTCGCTCTGCAGAACCGGCGCGCACGTGAAAAACACGTGCTACTGTTTCGTGCGCGCATCGTGTTCATCGAAAATGGAGGAAGCAGTCTTCAACGAGGCCCTTATCACGGAAGTGGAGAGGCGTCGCGTCCTGTGGGATATACGCGACCGCCTCTTCTGCTCTGTAGTAAGCCCCCGACTCTACATTTTCCAAATCCGCCTTGCATTTTCTATGTCGCGTTGTAAACAAGCAGCGGCCTCTTGGCATGCAGAAAGTACATAGTCGCAGTTTCGCACACACTCTTCCTGCTTGAAATTAAGCTTGATAAATATACTTCGAAAAAAAAATGTCGTTGTGTAATTACACTAAGATTATTTCTATTGCAGTGTTGTGTAAGTTTAAGGGCATATTACATATGCGGTAGCAGGGACAATTCATGTCGTTGGGAGTTACGTTGTCTGGCAACCCGGAAAACGCGCCGCGAAGGCGCCGCTCCCCTTTTTTCGTGCGGGTGCTCGCGCGTTGACGGCAACGCGGGCGTCCACCGCGCGTCGCGTTTTTCGCTCGCGGAAAACGCGCCATGCGGTTCCGCCTTGAGGCGTCGATGAAGCGCGCGGTGCACCTGTGGGGTTTCTCTGGTTACCATGGTATCGGCGCATGCGCACAACGCTCGCGGCTCCGACGATGGAGCGGGCGCGCGGCCGCGGCGAAGCGCACTCCGCACCTGCTGCTCCTCTCCGGTTGCCATGGTAACGGCGCATGCCCACAACTGGCCTCTCCTAGCCACCGCGAAATGCTCGACTGGTAGCCTAGTGTAGCTCTCGCTACAAAATTGAGGGGGAAATGGGCTTTTTGCTGGCTTCGTGCAAAAAACGTCGGTGTTTGAGTCGTCTTACGAACTCCAGCTTTCACTCCAGTTGAAAATTAGACGGCTAAAATTCAATGCAGTACCACCTTTAAGCAGTGAGCTGGTTCAGAATAACGACCTGAGGGGCAAGTTGGTGCATGATGAAATGAACGGCGTCGCAAACAAGGACGCCAACAAGAAAGACACCACCTGCGCACACTACCAACTGCTTATTACACGGAAAAGTGGCGTATTTAAACGTTCAGCTCAAGCATGATACTCATCGCATTATCGCTCCGAACCCAGCACCTGGAAAGAAAACCGCTACATTAGGATAACAGACAAGAAAACTTTAACCGCTGCATATTAAACTAACAAATTTTGATAAAAGGAATTAGAAAACGAGAAGGAGGGGGCCATCTCTTAGCAAAAGCAGTGTCAAACAATCGTAGCAACAGCAGAGTCATACATGAGAAGCAAAAGCAGTCAGAAACCAAAAACCAAAAATAAAAAGTAAAACAATAACAATTAATCGTAACAAAAGCAGAGTAAAAAATATGAAGCAAAAGCAGTCAGAAACCAAAAAACGACAAAAAAGAAAAAATAGAGGTGTTTCGTTCTGGTTAAACCTGGAGTGACGCGATAACTACAGCTGGCCGAGTGGAACTTGGCCACGTGATCAGCCATGGCGCCGAGCCGCTGTCAGCTGCTCGGCACCACGTGACAGCATGGCGGCGCAGCCACAGGGTGGCGCACCGCCACGCTGAAGGCTCGAAATGCTACCGTAATGTAGCTATCGCTACAAAATATAAAACAAATAACAAAAAATTAACAACCCTTCTAAACAAACAACAGACGGCAGCTAAAATAATAATAATAATAATTGGTTTTTGGTGGAAAGGAAATGGCGCAGTATCTGTCTCATATATCGTTGGACACCTGAACCGCGCCGTAAGCGAAGGGATAAAGGAGGGAGTGAAAGAAGAGAGGAACAAATAGGTCCGTAGTGGAGGGCTCCGGAATAATTTCGACCACCTGGGGATCTTTAACGTGCACTGACATCGCACAGCACACGGGCGCCTTAGCGTTTTTTCTCCTAAACTGCAGGGCTGAAAAGTCGCACAGTACATGACAGTTTTTTGTGACGTCATGTACTGTGCGACTTTTCAGCCCTGCATTTCTAGCGGCCGTGTGTTGTTTGTTTAGATGGGTTGTTAATTTATAATGCGATGTCACATGCTTGAGCTGAATGTTTAAATACGCCACTTTTCCGTGTAATAAGCAGTTGGTAGTGTGCGCATGTGGTGTCTCTTTCTTGTTGGTGTCCTTGTTTGCAACGCCATTCATTTCATTTCTTCAAGTGCTGAGCTGTTTAACTAAGTTTTTAATACTTCACTTTTTAACTAGTAGAGTTAGGCTCCTAGTTCCAATTAGAGATTTGTAGCCGGTCGTTAGTAATAGCCATATCAGTTTGTTTTTTGTTTTGTTTTTTAATTTCGAAAACGCGATTATCCCCAGCGCTGTGGCTCGACAAGATTTTCTTTTTTAACTAGTTACGTGCTCTGGAAAGGTTGCTTTGCCTGCATGCTTTTCAAAAGCGCATGTATTTTGGCACGATGTATCCAAGTTTTGTTGATTCATATCGCAGAGGGTAATCGCGTTTTCGAAATTCTAAAAAATTATATGGCTATTACTCTAATTAAAAATCTCTAATTTCAACTGGGCGCCTAACTCTAGTAATTAGAAAGTTAATTATTAAAAACTAGCTAGCCCGCTTACTACTCAAGACGATTAACCGGTTTTCTGGTGTCCATCAACACTACTAATTATATGCCGCAAAAGCCATATTCTTACCCCAAAAAGCCTATTTTTGGAAATTTTTGAGTCTTCCCTGGAACAGCTGGTATGTAGTGTAGGGTGGAGGCTGTGTAGATGTTGGAGGCTGGGCAAAGTAAGAGCCTGGATTCGGCGGAGCATGTAGGCATCTTGCGAATACGGCGCTTGTGAAGAGGCGGCTAGATGCGTCGATCCAGTAGCAAGGTGTTACGTTTGGAGACGCCAACATGCCAAGAATATTAAAGCCACTTGGACTCATCAATCTACCGAGGCTTCAAAGGGCCGTCGATGTGGTTGCAGCGCTACGAGTGCAGGTGGCGGCGTCTACAAGGGTCATCCCCCCCCCCCCCCCCCCTGCTGTTTAAGGGGTGAAACGGCTCCCCGCTGTCTGAGAAAGGCTTTAGTGAACCTGTCTTTTGTTCTCAACGCCGGACCAACCCGGGACATTTTTCTCCCGGAGGGGACGACGGGGAGCCGGCGAGCGGCGGAACTGCAAATCAGCCGTGACAAATGCGGCCGGGTTTGACTAAGCCAACGTCTCTGGAATCTTCATGCTTCGAAAACAACTTCGACTTAGACTGTGCTTTCCCACACCCATACGTGAAAGCTTCTGCGAACTGCGGTGGGATCCATTCGCCCCACGCTACCGCTGTGAAGTGCAGGTGAATGACCTTCGACGCTCTCAATGGGACCCCCTTCGGGCTATTCATCACTGAAGCCTGGACAGCGCGGACACTAATCTGCCAGAAGTGGCAAGAGTGTGTGGATGGGGGCGGACCCGGAAGACTGGACACGTGATCTACATCACAGTGATTCGACGCATTTTTAATGAACTAGATTCCCCAACTATGGACCTGGGGACAGCGGACCCTATTTAAGCAGCGATCTGGCGTGTGTTCGCCAGCTCCCGATTCACTCTTTCAATCTTTGTATAAATGTAAATAAACCCTTCAGTCTCTTCTTCACCTCGAAGACCCTCTCATCTCTTCGTCAACCCCACTACAGCAGTCTCCCGATCCGGAACCCGGGGACACCGACCTTGGCGAGAGACGGCACAGGCGAACCAGGGGCCCGCACCTAACATCTGGTGGCAGCGGTGGGATCGAAGCGCAATCCCCCAACACCGGTGGCCTGCTACGGGAGAGAAGCCCCACATCTAACAACTGGTGGCAGCGGTGGGATCGAAGCGCAATCCCCCAACACCGGTGGCCTGCTACGGGAGAGAAGCCCCACATCTAACAAAGGTCTCAAGGCGCGTAGAGTATACCGGGTCGAAAGGGGGCACGTGCCCGGGCTGTGTGTCCCCGCTCGGTTGGTGTAATCACGAGCTTAGGTGCCAGCCCTGATATTGACATTGCCTTCTGGGCCTTCGTGTCCGGGACCGAATTGATGACATGGTCTTGATGGAGGGTGGTGCCCAAAATGCGGAGGACAAATTTGGGAACTCGGCCGTTGGCGAAGGGGCGACGTGCAGCCTGCGAGTTGATAATATGGGAGCTGCGCATTTGTCTTGTGATTGGATGGTTAGTGCGATAGCTTCCGCCGCTGTTCGGTCAGAGGCCTGAAATGATGCTGCAAGGTAGGGGGAGAGGGAGCGGTCGACCGCCGCGAAAGCATAATTTGAGGGTTCTGGGTAAGAGGCCGCGTCCACATAAACCACCGTCGTATACTGTTTGCGGAGGTAGTGAACACGGGCCTGACGTCGGGTAGCGCGGAGTTTGTGGTGCATGTGGCGTGTGAGGGGATCAAGGTGGAGATGTGATTGTACTTGCAGAGGCAGGGTGCCTGTGAGGGTCAGGTTTCGTGAAGCCTGTGGGCCGCCGTACGGTGAAGAATGGCTCTGCTTGCGGTTGTGGTGAGGAGGCGAGTGCGTTCAGAGGAAAGGACAGCTTTTTGTGTCTCTTCGAGACGGTTGTAGAGGTGCAGATTCGGTGGCCAAGACACAGTATTATATAGGGCGCGTTGGAGAACGTTCACCTCGTTTAAGTCAGGTGGTGGTACGGCAGGCCACATTGGATGCGGCTTATATCAAGGGCTGTTACCAGGCGGAGGGCGTCCTCATCACGCAGCCTCTTATCGATGAACAGCAATCAGTCGTATCATGCCGATGTTGAAGGCAGTTTTTCGAAAGGTAGCAATGGGAGAGAGAGAGAGAGAAGCTCTTTCACGAAAAAAGAAAAAAATTAGCTGTGGTTAACGTCTTGCTGAACCTAGTTAGAGCGAAAGCTGAGGTGTATCGGGTAAGTAGACGCGGCTAGGTCTCTAACGTTGCGTGCGTTCCGCACACTGGATAGGCAACGCGCCCACCCTGTCAGGTGGCGCTAAATTAATGGTTGATCGCGAAAGGTTGGTCACCCAATGTACAGCTGCGGCTTATTGCTGCAGTGGCGCGTGTCTGCCACAACGTTGGCAACGCAGATGCATGCAGCCCACATCTCTCTCTCCCCACCGCCACGTACATCAAAGCGCGATTGAGGAACCCGACCGCGGCGGCTGCGTTTTTATGGAGGAAAAACGCTAAGGCACCCGTGTGCTGTGCGATGTCAGTGCACGTTAAAGATCCCCAGGTGGTCGAAATTATTTTCGGAGCCCTCCACTACGGCACCTCTTTCTTCCTTTCTTCTTTCACTCCCTCCTTTATTCCTTTCCTTACGGCGCGGTTCAGGTGTCCAACGATATATGAGACAGATACTGCGCCATTTCCTTTCACCAAAAACCAATTATTATTATTATCGTCCACTGCCCCAGGGAGCCAG
Source organism: Amblyomma americanum (assembly GCF_052857255.1). NCBI lineage: Eukaryota > Metazoa > Arthropoda > Arachnida > Ixodida > Ixodidae > Amblyomma > Amblyomma americanum. The sequence continues at coordinate 188,883,055 of NC_135498.1, read as the reverse complement.
TTCTGCGCCTTCCTTTCCTTAAAATCATTGGAGTCTAGAGCGTTGTCAACGCTAACGCCAATGAACACAAAGAACTCCGACGATCTATAGCTTCAGTGCGGCGTTTATGCTAAAGAGTTGTATGGGGAAGACTGGGCGAGTTGGTAGGTAGTCATTCTAGAAAAAACAGCGCACACAGGACAGGGACCAAGGGAAGAACCGACGACACGAGCTTAAAGCACGACTGAGGTGTCCGCCGTCCCAGGGGGACAGTTATGCGACTCTCCTTTTCTTTAGAAGAAAATTGAAGATTGTTTTTTTTTAATTGGTTTTGAAGAAAGGAAATGGCGCAGTAACTGTCTCCACATATGGGTGGACACTCGAACCGTTTTTGAAGAAAGGAAATAGCATAGTAACTGCCTCACATATATCGGTGGACACCCGAGCTGCGCCGTAAAGGGTTTGACCTCTGGCTCACTTGAAGGTCAAAACCGCTAGCACCGCGAAATCGTTACGGGATAGCGTAGTGAAGCTTTCGCTTCAAAACAGATCTTGAAGTTCGCGCTTCTCTGCCCTCTCTACCTGTCGCTCTCTTTCTAGAACATCCACACGTAACGCTAGGTCTGTGTTCGCTTGGTCAGCCCTGTCCAGGCATGCACTTAATACGCAGCATTTGCACACAAAATTCGCGTCTTCGGCCTCCTCTACAGAATCGAACCGCGTTTCCTTCAAATTCACCGACGCCTCACAATCCTTGCATTTAACCTTCAGTTGCCTGACCATTTTAGCAGCGCTCGATGATTGCTACCACAAATTGCTAGAATATCTACAGGCTAAAAAGAACCACCCGCAAACACGTGGTGGTGGTGATTGTAGTGGTTTTTATTAAAATAATATCAAAAATGAAGGAAAAGATTTTTGCTAGCCCCGGCATCTGCCATCGATACTGAAGCACCTGAGCTGGGGCAGCGGAAATAAAGGATAGCAGGCAGAATGGAGAAATGAAGTGAAAGAGGTGAGGGGACAGACAGAGAGGATAGGGGGAGAAGTAATATGTACAAACTATTTACACAATAAGATGTGTCCAGGTTGTGCGCGTGATTAGTTCATGTTGGGGGAATTAAAACGCGCACAGCACTGTGTTGGCTATAACTGGAGTGGGGCGTCCAGTTATTAATCGTTCAAGGTAGGACTCGCGGAGCGTTCGATCACTGCGTGTAACTACCTGACGGAGAACAGACGGGGCGTCAAGTCCGTGTGTTCGAGGAATGCACAGAGACTCACCAAGGTTCGCACATGAGTGCACGCACTGCCCTGCGGCCACAATAGCGTCTTGAGGAAGTCTGGTAGTATGACCAGCGCCCTGTAGGCCGCAAGCATATCGCGACGAGCATCGGCGAACGCGGCACAGTGAAGGAGCAGGTGTTCTAGTGTTTCCACTGCACCGTATTCGTCACAAACATCACTCGTCGCGATTCCGTGACGCTCCCGTCGTTCCCCGGGCCACACGCAGCCAATGCGCGCGCGGAGGATCATTACACGTTGCGACCTTGTAAGTGCGCGACAGCCGGTGATACTGTCGATGCGCTCACCTCCTGCGATGCATGGATCGGGGTGCTGCTTTCGGAGATGGTCGTTGATGGCCGCACGCACGTCTTCCAGCGGAAGGGGCAGATCGCTGGCAGGCAGCAGATGTGCAGCGGTCGCGAGGTCGTCAGCTTCCTCGTTGCCGGCGATGCCGCAGTGACCGGTCACCCACTGTGCACGCACGGCACTACCTCTCTGCGCGAGGCGCTCGATACGCGAGCGAATGTCCCGCACTAGTGGAGTACCGCGGCCGTTACATTGCAGGCGGCTGAGGGCGGCGCGGGAGTCGCACAGCAGAGCACTCCTGGGCGGCGGAGGGCCGAGGGTGAGCAGCAGGTCCAGCCCGAGCCGGATCCCCGTCAACTCCGCCGTGGTGGAGGAGCCCAGGAAGGTTGCGTGTTGCTGGCTGTGCAGTCGCAGGGCGGGGATGGCAGCCGCCGCTGCAAGGGAGCAGCCGTCGCGGGCCACTGAGCCGTCGGTGTACACGAGGAGGTGGTCCTGGAGCTCCTCGTGTATGACGGCTCCGGCCAGCTGCTGCACAGCACAGAGGGGTGTGCTCTGCTTTCCCGCAATGCCGACGATCTCTCGCTGTACCTCTGAGGCAGCAGGCCAGGGCGCGCAGGAGCCGTAGGGGGGTGGGCCTTGTGTCAATTGCTCATACTCGAGCAGCGCCGCGCCCATTCGTGAGTGCGTGTGCGAGCGCATACGCTGCAGCAGCGAGCCGCCGTCCTGTGAGCGGTGAAGCCGGTCGATGTGATTCAGTGCCCTGCGCGCTGCCTGGAGCTCAAGTGGCCACGCCCCTGCCTCGGCCAACGTTGCGGCGCACTGCGAGTTTTTGGGCAGGCCTAGGCACACGCGCAGGGACTTGCGGTGCTACAAGCACGTGCTCAAATAAAATTCTGCCTACCGCAAAAGTCGATCACCTTGAAAAGGAATACTAACTGCCTGTCTAAACTAGTTAACTAACAAATGAGCCCTACAAATCTATAGCTGCCGGCCGGAAAAGGCCCGGCCATTAGGTCAATGACCTGCTCTTTCGCGGGCCCTTCACCTAACTAGCCTAGATCTAAAACTAGCCTAAATCTAAACTCTCAAAATAATAATGGAAAGAACTCATCTATTTGTCGCAGTCACGGCTCTCTCGCAGTCGTCCGTCCGTCCGGTCTCTGTCAGCACGCGTAATCCGAAGAGCACCGAAACAAGCATCCGCACCGCACAGCTGTCAACTTTCAACTATCAAAGGTGATCTGGCTGACGGCGGTGCCAGGCGCGGCCAGTTAGTGTATCTTTTATGCACGACGCTGCCCAATGGGCAGCATCAGTACTGGATGCCTTTTTGGAGGCCTTCTGGAGGCTTTCTGGAGGAGGGTCACCAGTACTGGCACTCTTTAGCCTGAAACGGGCGCTTGATTTCGATGCATATATGACATTCGCCTGCTTGAAGAGCCGAGTCCCTTTATATTTCTTCTCACATTCTGTGCTATAATTCGACTCGATACCGCATGGCTAACCACTTCCCTTACAAAAATTTATTTCGACAGTCTATAGGCTGTCCATAGTCTTCTATCTATAAAATTTATGGACTCTCTATAGATAAATCCTTGAGAACAGTCCATAGGCGATACAAATCCTCTAAACAGTCTATAAGCAATTTCTAGATTTATGGCCATACACTTTTAGTAGACATTAGTCTATAGATAGTCTATAGACTATGAACAGGCAAAAGTAAATATTTATAGGAAGGCAATATAGTCTATGTCTATATACCATTTTTATAAGGGTTAATCGATCGCGCTAGCACCTGCCTTCTCAGTGCATAGCTGTACTCAACTATATCTTCGAAGTTTAGGAGAAGCGATGTTGATATAGTAGCATTTATTCAAAACGCTCGAATGAAGACAGTGTAGCATGCATTAAGAGGAGTGCAAGAGCACAAGATCAATAAAGACCTTCACAGCTGCCAACGTATGTGCTTTGATCCCTGCAGCTAGCTGCCCCGTGTATCGTGTTACGGCACAAGTTTAAGGGTGTAATAATCGATTTCTGAGTTGTATATGCGATGTAATAACCAAAGTCGCTGTTTTTACTTTTATCTTAATAAATATATAATGTCAAACCTTACAAGCAGGTCACTGATCTCGTTTAAGAAAACCGTCATTCGCGCACTTGAATGCCTAAAACCAAACTTCAAATACAGAAAAGACAGAAGCGAAACACAACCGGCACCACATATGTCTGCTTTCTTTGGCAGACGCACGCTTACAAATAGCAAGCCTTGGTCGTATGTCAACGAGCTCACGCTCCGGGCTCCCTTTTGCCATAGCTGCTCCGCAGCTGAACGGTCTTGCATTACCGCGAGCTGCTGGAAATTTCTAGCCTCGAACACGTCGCGCGAGATGGGCCCTCTGTCGATCACTGGTTTATGGTTTGTGGGGGTTTAACGTCCCAAAGCGGTTCAGGCTATGAGAGACGCCTTAGTGAAGGGCTCCGGAAATTTCGACCGCCTGGGGGGCTCTTTAACGTGCATTGACATCGCCCTGTCGATCACTTGAAGGTCGGCTGTTTGAACCTGGTTCATCTTTCATATCTGACGCCTCAGCAGCCAGCAAGATGCGTGAATTGCTGCTGACAGATCTTTTTTGTTACCTGAATGGTCGCATCCTCGCTGCAACGTATTAATTTAGAAGATGCGCTGGTAGAGCCGCTTAATTTCTTCTCGGCACATGTAAATTCAACGCGATGGAAGCATTTCAGCGATGGTGAGCTTCGAAGCGGCGACTGTAGCGCGTCAGCAGACGACGCGTCTCGCTGCGGTCGGAAATGGAAGTATTTCGACCGTGAGCAGTAGTGAGGTTGGTGTCCTTGAATGCCGTCTGAGGTCGCAAATTTTCCACTCGTGTGCCACTGCTCCATAGCAATGCCAGCAGAATAGGCGGAGAGGATAGCCCATTGAAGACGTGCAGCCCCTAGCGGCGGCGCTCACTTCTGGTCACAGGACCCCACCCACAACCCGCTCTGGTCTCCTTTTATACAATAAAGCTTCTTCTCTCTCTCCAACCCTGTTGTAACTCAGGCAGATAATAAAAGCTGCCCAATTCAACTGGTATCAGCTAAGAGCTCTGGTTAGCTTCGAGGTGCGTCCGCATCTTTGGAGGCAGCGATGTCAGGTCCAAGAACACATTTCTTTTCGTCTAGAGCCTTGGACGCATGGCGGTGACGCAGTAGTATTCAACACTTGCATGTTTTCTTCTCTGCAATGAAGCATAAGACATTAGAATACGTGGATCACCCAGCCGTTTCCCCTACAATGGCTAAATAATTTATAATTTAATTTCTTCTTTCATGATGTTTCGGTTTCAGCCGAACGATGGCTGCGACGTGTGAGTCTTGTTTAGGAGACGTGAGACATAAAATAGAGCTACACAAGTTCTGGTGCGTCATTTATTTTCATTCCGCCTCTTGAAGCAGGCCGGCTTAAGGATTGCATTATGAGCGATGGTACTGCGGTTGTTTCTTCACTTGACCTAAACACACCGCAGCCATCCCTCAGTTGTTAAAACCGAAATCGAATCAGCGTGAGGGAAAAAAATTCTGTAATAAATTATTTAGCGGTTGTAGGGGCATACGACGGGTATATCGACGCGCATGTTCATGCATATTTTGAAAGAAATAAAACAGGCCAGCAAAACTGCCGTGTTCTTCAGCTGCAGTTCCGTCAACCGACATTCGCAGCGCCATTTAGATGGGCGGCCGTGAGGGTGGGAGCGTCGTGCTCATGCACCCACAAAGTCCATGAATGAAGCCGCTCGGAACACTGGCCGTGGCACGTGCCGCCGACATCTCTGAGGAAGAACACTGAGATGCGCGTTGCGGGTGGTAAACAATCTGCGAGTTTTCCTCGTCGGTGCGGCGTAGCCTCGTTTATATGAACCCGACAGGAACGGGCCGAATCGGTTGTCGGGCTTAGCTCCAATTCGATGACTGCGTACTTACACTTGCTCTATACTAGCGAGTCAAGACAATCGCGGCGCGCCCTTGTAGGCGCGATGGCTCGTGCAGTAAGCTGCCTCCTGTCCTTCCTTGCAGGTGACGCTAGCCTCGTTTACATGAACCCGACAGCACTGGGACGAGTCGGGCTGAGCAAGGTCACCCCAACGCGATGAATGGCCGTTTACATGACCTCGATACCAGCTAGTCAACAGTCGCGGCGCGTCGTGGAGGAAGCGCGACCGCTCGCGTAGTAAAACAAATCTTGCATTTTCCTCGCTGAAAATTCTTTTCTTCAGGCGTCAATGGGGTTAACTGTAATTTGCGTAGGGGTTCTGTGAGTCAACCCACCCTTGCGTTCGGATTTTTTTCTATTCGACCCTTCCGCTCCCAGGCCTGACTCGACGGCGTTTACACGAACCAGCTTTTCTGCCCGACAAACGGAGACGACTCGACCATGTCGAAATAAATGTAAACACAGCTATTGTTTTCAATTTCAATTCAATTTATTTCCCATGTATACATGGTGAGGGTCGAGGGAAAAGAGCCAGAATTTGTGGCTTGACATGCGCCTCGGCCCCTACATTGCAGGGCAGCAGGCAACATACATACACAAAATTCATCAGAAAGGACAATGAGGAAATGCAGCGTACACAAAAATGATAAAAAAAGCAACAGAAAAATATACTGCACACAAAAACGTGTCATTGGTTATTCAAATAAGGTCAACACTTTATGTAACGAAAGAGATAAGGAAGTAGTGAAAGCATGATGAAATCTAAAAAGTAGCACATACATCCTGTATATTTTGCGGCATGCTCGTGATACATCAACTTTTTCGGCATGAAACTTATTTAAAAGACGGGGCAGCGTGTTTGCTAGGCTATATGTACCATATATTGTGCGGCATGTTGGAATATGCCATAGTTTCAGGGGTTCCATAAAGTGCAGCCTTCGGCGGGGACCTATGAGCATATCTTCCTGCTGCCGGGCTGTTTGAACCAGACGGCTCGTCTCCCCAAACCGACTGGACGGTGTTTACATGCTTCAGAGCAGCGACCAGTTTGCTAATCGACAGACGACCTCAACTCGATTGTATCGAGCTCGTGTGGCTGCTTGGATGTATTTTCAAGCGAGTAATGACATCCCTGCGAGAGCAGCCACAAAAAAGCAAGCCTTCATGATCTGATAGCCCCACCTCCTGAATTCCTTCGTCGAAGCAGCCGGTCGTGTCAGCGTCTTTCGGTGACAATAGCCTGCGCGAGTCTTGTCTGATGCAACCCTCGCCGCTTGTGTAAGGCCAGGTGCGCGACCGATATTTTCATGTTTTCTCTTTTCTTTTGAGCACCGGCACGCGGATAATACACGCGTGCTTTTTATTTTCTCAAAGATAACAAGAAATGCAAGCGACTGTCGTTGGGTTGTTGACGGTGGAGGGCGCATGCGTTGCACAGGGGGACACTGCGCGCCGGTTACGGAGGCTGGCCAGCGCACGCGGCTCGGATTTACGTGCCGGCTGACGTCACAGCTGCCGAGCTGGCCGCCTCCGTCTAGTCACGTTACCGCCTGTGCAGCGAGATATTGATCGATCACGTACCGGTTCATCTGCCCCTACCTGGCTCCTCTCCGCCCCCTGCTTGTTTCTCATGTGTTTGCTTTCGGAATGGGGCTCACCTTCGGTGTTAGGCAACAGTATTAGGCGGGCCCCTGAAAAAGGGATTTCGTGTTCGACTGCGCGACTGTGTGCAGTACCGTGTCAGCATCTTGCCCGGCTGAAGACCGAAGGAGAGGTTGTGGCTTCAGGACTAAGACAGTTCGCTACGGCTAGAAATCACGGTTAGCCGCGTTTCTCACACAAGCAGCCCTCGCCGTGCCGATCGATGTCTACTGGCCGATTTCCATAGCCACAGCTCCGCCTTTAATGCCCACTCTGCCAAGGCAGCCTTTACGTAAACGGAGTGGCGAAAGGCGCGCGCGTCGTGCTTTACCCGCTGGATGGGCAGAGACGACTGGCGTGGCGTGCTGAACGAGAAGGGACGCGGAACAAAGGGGCGCGCGAGCTGTCCGGGACGACTGCGTGTGGACAAAGCTCCGCTCTGGCGCCGTTGTCGGGTTTATTCCGCCAAGCAGAGACAGCTGACGAGGATTTGACGGCGTCGACTGTCGGCGTCATTAAGCGAAAACTGTGTGTCGTCGGATCACCAAAGTGGTCACGTGGAAGACGCGTGCGTGCGATGGTGTGACTACATGCGGACCAGTGGCAGACGTCGACCGCCTGCCTGCGGCGATTGGTGGATGGAAGTACAAATGGCGCTCCGAGTAATGCTGGAAACCCGTGGAGCTATCGCTGTGGCCTCCTCGTTCGCGGTGTTTCAATCGCGATCAATTATCAAACTTGAACCAACGCTGCACTGCAAAATGGGCGCAGTAATGTTCTGTCTCGAAGCTTCCAAAGGTTACCTCTTCATCTAGCTCGGTTTCAGTGTCATTTTCGGCGGTCACTGCATGAGTGACGTCGATCCGGGGGGGCAGTCCCGTCATTGCCTCGATCAGTCTCTCAATAGAAGCGTGAGTGGTTTGCGCCGCTCTTGACGCATTCGAGCAACGCAGTTTGGAGTTACGGCTTCGGATGGGCCCCGCAGTAGCGTACACGCGCCGCTCTTTCTCAGCTCACGGAAAGAAAAAGCCGGAGTGCAAATGGAGCCGCGTCGTCTGCTCGGCCAGCTGCGCGCCTAGCACACGGGTGCACCTCTGGCTGGAACAGACGCGATCCCCGCGCTTCGCAGCAGCGTCTGCCTGCGTGCGCTCGCCACTTGCGAAAGGACGGTGGCACTTCCGTCGCCTTTCGGCCAACGTGGACAGTGGCTGGCAGGCCTAGCATTGGTGGGCGGTGAGAGGCTCGTCGTTCGTTGGGCAGGACGACAAAAACGATGGCAAAAATGCCAGCTCGGCGCAAAAGGCCAATGCACCGTCGTACGCAGTGGAAATAGAACTGTGGCCCCCAAAAGCGGAACGGGTCGGTGGACTCCAGTCGACTCCGCCCTCTGCACACGCCGCCGCCTTCAACGCGGCTTCCGGTGCGCGCTTACTTTCTGCTCAGCTCCCTGTATATCAGTTAATCACTTTTAATCGCGTCAGGCAAGGCAGTGCTGGGAGCGCGATGAAAGAGCCGGCGAGGCTGTCGGCTTGACAGGAACCACGCTGCCGCCTTTGTCTATTTGCCTGCAGCAACATAAGCAAACCAAGCATGAGCATTCGCGTGAATTTGTGTTCAGAAAAATGAGAGCGTATGCTATCTGTCTCTACCACTGTACGAACGACGCGGCTCTGATGAATTTTTATGGTGCAAGGGCATCTGGGGCCAAAGAGCGCCATGGCACAAGGTTGCTTCTTCCATTCAAGCTGGGGTCAGAAAGATTCACGCTTTACAGAAGAAGGCTCTACGTGCAATACTCGACGTCGGTTCTGATATAAACACATGCGACTTATTCCGCCAGTTCAATGCCGTAAAAGTATCTGAAATGTATAATGTTAGGCTGGCTGAAAGATATAAGCAGGACATAAAACAAAATGTGAATTACTTGCGTGACACGGCACACCTTCCGCTAAATGTACAAGTTTACCCTATCAGACAAAGCTAACTGTGGCATATTGCAACATGCCGCAATATGTGGTACATATAGCCGAGCAAACACGTTGCCCCGTCTTTTGAATAAGTTTCATGCTGCAAAAGTTCATGTGTCACGAGCATGCCGCAAGGATATACATGATGTGTGTGCTACTTTTTATATTTCGCCATGCTTTCACTGCTTCTTTATCTCTTTCGTTTCATAAAGTGTTGACCTGATTTGAATAACCAGACATGTTTTTCTATGAAGTATATTTTTCTGTTGCTTTTTTGTTATCATATTTTGAGTACGCTTCATTCCTTATTGTTTTTATAATGATGCACAAACCGTTCTTGACAACCATTGTTTGCATTTTTGCTCGCTACTTGCGTATGTAATTTGTATGTTGCCTGCTGCCCTGCAATGTAGGCGCCGAGGGGCATGTCAAGCCACAATTTCTGGCTTTTTTTCCCTCGACCCTCACCACGTGTACATGGGACAATAAAATTGAAAATGAAAAAAAAAATGAATTGCTAAAGAAAGCAGAGCTGTATCTACGCATTCAAGTTAAATGATAGCTGTACCGAAGTCTGCGAAAACAGAAGCAGCGCATGCTTGTTATTCACGAATGGCCAGCGTTAGTTGCGCACGAGAATTAAATGGCCGGACAAAGCCGTAAGGGAATGCCCACTGAAAACAATGTCCACCTTGGCAGCATGGAGACTCCTTTCGTAGTCTTTAGAAATATCTGTCTCTACGAACGACGCGGCTCTGATGGTCATGGTGAATTTTTATGGTGCAAGGGCATCTGGGGCCAAAGAGAGCCATGACACAAGGTATTTTCTTCCACTCAAGGTGTGGTCAAAATACTTAATTTTCAAGCTTTTCACCCCAAAGAAGCCGAGCACCAGACCAGGGGAAAGCTTGTACCCATTGTTTCACCGGTGGGTACCCGGCGCGAGGTCATATGTTATCGCCGGCAAAGAAGTCCGATTGGAATCCAATATTGGAAGGCGAATGTTTCCGATGATGACTTGAATCTGCATGAATGAGTTATCCTGCAATCTCCGCTGCCACGCATGCTGCTGTGTGTGTACAGTCGGTGTCAATTTGAAGCTGATCGCTTTCGTGCCAGCCGGCCAAAAGAATTTATTTTATCACCGTCCCCTGTTTTTTAAACATGTGGCAGCGGAAGCAAGGAGCCAGCTGCTCTTTTTATTTTGTTCCGCCTCCTTGCAAAGTGCGGTGGAGCACTTTCTTGAAGCTTTAGAGGGATCATTTTTGTATTGATCACGTCTGTACGTAACCTGCAGGCAGTGCATCACCGCTCTTGGCTACAATCCAGGTGGTTTATCCAAGTGGCGCGGACGGAAAAAAAGTGCGGACGTGGAGGAGGTAACAGTGCAGATGCGTAATGGATTCATACCCTTCCAACGCACGGATATTTTCAATGGTCACTGTGGCCGAATGTCCTGAGAATTAGAGGCAGAAAAGAACGCTTCCTTGCAGAAATAAGTTACACTAGGCGAAACGCATAGTTCGCGCGCTGCCAGTCAGCGAAGTGCTGACGACGCTGCGTCGAAGCGCCTGCGGACCTCGAGAAGCTGTCGACGGGCCATGGCTTGGCCACGGGCTTGCCCTGTACCTTCCAGCAGCAGAAAGTTGCAATGTCTTGCCTACTGCGGCCCACCCTATCAACTAACGCTGAATATGACTGCTTGACAGCGACGCACCTTAAGGATCAATATTTTTCATTCATTCATTCATTCATTCATTCATTCATTCATTCATTCATTCATTCATTCATTAATTCATTCATTCATTCATTCATTCATTCATTCATTCATTCATTCATTTTATTTTCGACAGGATCAGGTAACGTGTGCATGCATTAAACATTGTGTTTTTATCCTGTCTGGAGAGCCGAGGCAAAAGGCGTATTCAAACGCCTGACGAGGTCTCGGAACCTGCATTGCACACAAAGCTTCAGACAACGGTGAGACGATCAGAAATACACTACATTGATGGGGCAAAATCGAGAACCGAAAAAGGTTTAATTGCACTGGTTAGGTACAGTAGTCAATGGTGTTGTACACGCACTAACGAGAACAAAACTACCAATATAGACGGTTACGCACAACTTATCTTCACACAATAACTTATGAATTACAATGATGCCGTCAAGATCATAATTTTCCAGGGAACTGTGGGCGACATGATTCTAAACATGCATGGCGTAGGAACGTGCTGCACACTGTGAGGTAGAACAACTTCCTATATAATTAACTCTTCCCTGAGAATGAAATGTTTCGTCCGTTTCCTGAGTCCAGACGGCAAATTCGATTCGGATAGGGGGTCGAGTAGCTGGGGGTAAGCATTCAGCAGTTGGGGAATTTGGTGGTTAACTAGCTGTGCTGCGTACGATGTTCGAGTTCTGTCTTTAACATACTTGCCTTCACGTAAACTATAAGTGCAATTCTGAAGTCTATGGGATGCGAGAAATGTTGAACCAACAGATTTGACACCGTGGTGCACGGCTTAACCGAAACATGCAGAAAACTGTCATTACCTTATATTTCTGGAAAAATAGGCGGGGTGTGTTCATATCGTAGTTTATTAGCAATTGTTCCTTATAGCCTTCTTTTGTACCACGTGTAGTCTTGCTAAAAAGCAGTAATGTTGACGGGAGTAAATTAACACCCAGACCAGAACATGGGCTATGAAGGACGCCGAATAGTGGAGGGCCTCGGATTAATTTCGACCACCTGCAGGGCTCTTTAACGTGCACTCGCATCGCATAGCACACGGGTATTTTTGCTATGTCGCGATGAGCCTCAACGCCGCCGCATGACGCCGGTACGTTGTCACCCAGCACTTTGTCCAAGTGATTCGCGGTCAAGTGCGCGATTGAATGAGGCTGAGCACACCACGCACTCCAAACAACCGGCGCAATCAGGTCGGAAACTTCCCTGGTGTGGTTTCTACGAAAAAAAAAAAGCTCCGGCATTTTTTTTCTTTCTGCGCAACACAGACGCCGCAAGGTGACAAGATTGGCGAACATCAGGGCAGTGACCTTCGGGGTCCAGATTGCGTCCCAGCGTGGACTCGGCGATGTCGGTTGTTCAAGGGCCGTGGTTTATCCGGGGAGTGCCCCGGCGTCTCCGTCTCGGCCCGCTGGACGTAGATAACGCCCGCTCATGTAGTACGCGTGCGTGGGTGACAAATGAGAGCGGGCATGACAGTCGGATGCAGCCTCAAGCCGTAAAATTAACCGAGTCTAGTAGGTGCTTGCGGCGTAAGTTACCAGCCACCGCGTACCCCTTTCAGTTCCTCTTTTCGCCGAACCGCACAACTTGGAAGAGCGCTCCAGAGTAAGAGAAATAATAATAATCCAATTTGTCATGTGTAGACATCCGCGATTTCGCTATGTCCGTGCGAAGACCACATCTAGCCCTCATGCTCGACCATTGAACCCGGAGGATAATGTTGTGCTTCTTTCCTATCTCTGTTAGTGATGGCGAGCATTGCAAAACGAACAAGATTAAGGGATAAATGAAAACGCGCATAACTTCTCCAAACGGGTTTCCCTGCATTTCAGCTGGCCTACTCAGTGCGAATTAACCTTATTCATCCATATTCTCGATGTTGCCCTTATGCTCGGTGTCTAGTATTGTGCACGTGTATGCCCATGTTCTCGGTTGCATTACACGCTAACGACTTTGCCCTGTCTTCGACTTGACTGGCACGTTTACGATTTGGCCGACGTTGCCAAATTGACCTCCGTGCGTGGGGCGACTCATGCGCACGAAGGCGATACGCTGTGAGGCAAGGCGTTCGGTGATGTCGTTGAGCGATGGCAAATTGGGCGGTTTTTGCGGGTAAACGGAACCATTACTTCGAGAGAGTCTGGGAAATCCTCTTTTTCCCTAAACTATCCTTGCACGTTGAGCAAAGTACGAAGGTACTCGCATCATCTTCTGCAGGGAATGCACTTGACAGTATCTCGCGGTGTTGGTCCTGTGCACGTGTGACGTGCAAAGTGAACCTCAGTTTATAGCACGCGCTGCACGGAACTGCGAACCCGTCTCGGATGAAGTGCCTCGCAAGGTATAGGCATCGACCTGGGCAGCAGACGATCGTTCTCGCACACGACGTCGCCCAGCTACGAGCATGTTTTCGAGGCTCGCCTCGTGTACTTGGGCTATTTCGCGGGCGTGCCGTTGTCGCATCTGTCGAAGGTGCACATCGCCCGGTTCGCTGCGTGTCGGCGCCGGTCGGCTGCTCTTCTGTGGGTGATGGTCCGGTTCGAGGCCCAATCTCGTCTTTTCTCTTCTTTTGACTGGGACGAGGTTACTGATTGATTGATCGATTGATTGATTGGTTGGTGGTACTATAATTAGCGGTTAAAGTAAGGGGGATGATGAATCAGACAGCCGGCAGCCCTTGAGGCCCTCGCCACTACCGTCGCTTGAACGGCAGGACTAGAACTGCGCATCTATGCCACCCACTGCTCCGTGGTGTGTGTACTACAGCGGAAGTAAAGGTTTGCCGGTGGTGTTGGTCCGGTGATTTCCAGAAACTGGATGCACCACTTGAAGGCTTCTCGATGATATGACTTGCAGGCGAAGCGATTTAGTGAGAAAAGAACTTTTATACAGGCTATTTACCGATGGGTACAAACAAAAAAATGGCCTGGCTTAGCTTATGGTTAAGCCTAGGATGCGAAGCATACGTCGCTTGGCAAGCCGTACTTCTCGTTCTTCTCCCGTTTCCGTGGCTCTTTGTAACTTGCGCTTTGCGGTCTGGCGAGCCGCCCTCTCCCTGGCTGACATCTCGCTGCTCAAGTGACTTAGTAGTAGTAAGTGGATGAAAGGGGAAGAGGAAAGGAAAATGCACGGGCCTGTGACTGGTGTTAAAACACCACAACCACTGCCGGCGTGCAGATAGAGAGAAGGATAGGTAGGGTTTCAGAAGAAGAAGGAAGAACGCGCGCGCAGGGGCGCGCGCGCCAACCCAACGCCCTCAAGTGACTCAACGAGTGCGTCGCCTTTTATACAATTGCGTGACGTCAGTATCTCCTAGCGGTAGGAGCGGGAGTTAGGCCGCCGGCGGAGGCTGCGCGTCCGCAAGCGAGCGCACGAGTTGAGCCCCTTCACAGCTGTTGTGACGTCATATCACGTGGTGCGTCATATCACGGCCGCGCGCGGCGCAGCAAGGAAGAGCTCGGTTGTGCGGCTAGTATGCTTCGCATAAAACTCAGAATACGGCCACAACTATCCTCGGCCGGCCTAGCCGACCGCCTGCACAGAGGCGAGGGACACCGCGTCCCACCAGTCAAACTGGCGCGCCTCGCACCAGCTCTCAACGGTCACTCCCTCCGCACTCGGCCAGACCGAGCGCCTGCCAGCTAGGAGTAGCTAGAGACCAAAGCCCACGGGCGCGGCTCCCTTCGCGGGTGCACCCCGAAGATGCCCGCGCCCCTTTCCACACGTAAAAATAAACTAACTGCGGCTCATCAGTTTTGACGAATAGGAAACCTCAGAACTGATGTCAGCGTTTTCCCTTACCTCCGAGTTGCTCCCTAGGTGGTCTCGCAATCCGCGGAGGGGACAGGGGTCCAAGGTCGGGGCCGGCAGATAGCCCCGCCGTCCGGAGCGGCGAAGGAAACCGCAAGGTCGAATGGGGAGACTAACCAAAAAGGCATGAGTCTCCTTCTAACGGCGTGCACCAATGCAAAAGAAAATAAAACAAAACCGGACGCGCAGCCTAGGTCACTGCCCTCTCGCGGAATATTCGCAACACATGTACAAAAAGATGCGACAGCGCGCCGAACCCTACAGCGGACATGCATGCGCACAGAATGTGAGTTAGGCTTGGGGCTTCGTTGCGAAGCCTGCACGCACGAGAGTAGCGGCCGAGGTAGACGCGGGCGTACAGGGTGGTGTCTCTGCCGAAAGCGCGGCAGTGCTCCCTCTGGTCGCCCGCTAGGCGTGCAGGCGCACTGGAGACGGACATGTCGCCAAATCTGGTCGACGTACCTGAAGAATGCTTCGCATTAAGATAAGGTTGCAGCGTGCAACACGTGGCAAAGCCTGCACCAGGTGTGCGGTGACACTTTATTTCGGTGTCATTTGGTCTGCATACACTCCCCTCCGGTATGCGGAAGAGGGGGATGTACAAGGATAATTTTTTTTTGTGTAAAAACCACACTTAACCATTTGGCTGCGAACAAAGTTCAGAAATATGCACGGTATTCCCAGGCTGTAGGAATGGGAGGCTAAAGGAACATCGTTGCGATGTAGTACATAAAGCTCTCAGGGGATGCTTCACTGCTTAAGTGCAACCGCCTGCCAGAATACACGCGCGGCGCAATCTTGGACAAGAACAGGGATAGATTGCTGCAAGAGACAATAGAAGCTGTTAAAGTTTCAGGAACCATAATCAGTATACGTTAGCACTCCTGTCACGCTCACAAAGAAAGACCTCGTGATTTTGAAGGACTCATAATTTTGGTTTTCGTTGTTTTCACTCTCAGGTACTTTCGCCGTGGCTATGATAAGGGGCCTTTTGCTTTTTTTCTAGCCTGTCCGTGTGTCTGTATACAGGACGTGATTTTCAATAAACGTTGTTGAAAGTCAGAGCTTGTGTCGTCGTGGCTCCTACTATGTCGTTGTCTTTTCTGCGCTGTTTTGTCGACCATGAACCACACATCCGTCTTGATATGATATACAGCGCTACACGCTGCCGCCGGCAACCTGAGCTTCGCCTAGATTGCAGTCTTCGAAGGCCCGCACAGCGCGCTTCCTTTCACGGCGTGCTTTAGTGGCCTTGCCTTGCAGGCGTCAAATTTACCCCAACCTGGGAAAAAACTGGAAGAAAAGTAGGTGTTGTTACGTTTGGAGACGCCAACATGCCAAGAATATTAAAGCCACTGGGACTCATCAATCTACCGAGGCTTCAAAGGGCCGTCGATGTGGTTGCAGCGCTACGAGTGCAGGTGGTGGCGTCTACAAGGGTCATTCCCCCCCCCCCCCCCCCCCCCCCCCCTGCTGTTTAAGGGGTGAAACGGCTCCCCGCTGTCTGAGAAAGGCTTTAGTGAACCTGTCTTTTGTTCTCAACGCCGGACCAACCCGGGACATTTTTCTCCCGGAGGGGACGGCGGGGGAGCCGGCGAGCGGCGGAACTGCAAATCAGCCGTGACAAATGCGGCCGGGTTTGGCTAAGCCAACGTCTCTGGAATCTTCGTGCTTCGAAAACAACTTCGACTTGGACTGTGCTTTCCCACGCTCTACGTGACAGCTTCTGCGAACTGCGGTGGGATCCATTCGCCCCCACACTACCGCTGTGAAGTGCAGGTGACTGACCTTCAACGCTCTCAATGGGACCCCCTTCGGGCTATTCATCACTGAAGCCTGGACAGCGCGGACACTAATCTGCCAGAAGTGGCAAGAGTGTGTGGATGGGGGCGGACCCGGAAGACTGGACACGTGATCTACATCACAGTGATTCGACGCATTTTTAATGAACTAGATTCCCCAACTAGGGACCTGGGGACAGCGGACCCTATTTAAGCAGCGATCTGGCGTGTGTTCGCCAGCTCCCGATTCACTCTTTCAATCTTTGTATAAATGTAAATAAACCCTTCAGTCTCTCCTTCACCTCGAAGACCCTCTCATCTCTTCGTCAACCCCACTACAGCAGTCTCCCGATCCGGAACCCGGGGACACCGACCTTGGCGAGAGACGGCACAGGCGAACCAGGGGCCCGCATCTAACAACTGGTGGCAGCGGTGGGATCGAAGCGTAATCCCCCCAACACCGGTGGCCTGCTATGGAACTTGGAGCCCCGCATCTAACAACTGGTGGCAGCGGTGGGATCGACCATGCGGCGTGGTGTTGCTTCCGTGGGTGAGTGCTTGAACTTTGCTTGAGATTCGCCAGGCTTCAATTGTTTGGGTTAATACATTGAACTGCTGGGAATCGAGGGAAGTTGTTCAGTGAGACAAGTGTGTGTAGCTCACGTCAACAGTTGTGCAGCAAAGTTCAAGGCTCGGAACAGTAAACATGGATCTAATGAAGTTGCTAAGGTCAGATTTGCTGTCATTGTGTGAAGAGTTGGGTGTAGATGTAGAGGAGAAGATGAAAAAGTCACACATTTGCACATTGCTCTTGGAAACGGCCAATGAAGAAACAGTTAGCGATACGTGGGAACTCCTCAAAGCGGAGCGAAAGAAAAAGGAAGAGGAACGAAAGAAAGAGGAAGATGAGCGGGAGCGAAAGAGAGAGGAAACTGAGCGCCAACGGCTAGTGGCCGAGCGAGAGGAACGGGAGCTCAGAAGGTTGCAGCTTGTGCATGAAATGAAGGAACTGGAAGATGAGATCTCGAGAGCCAAGGCTCCAGAGAGAGCGAGTCAGGCCGGATCGTTCCAGTTGGACAGACGTGACGATATAAAACAGTATTGTGAAACAGCGCACACGTATGAGCTAAAGAAACTGGATGATGAGATCTTGAGAGGCAGGACTCCAGAGAGAGCGAGTCAGGCCGGATCGTTCCAGTTGGACAGACGTGACGACATAAAACAGTATTGTGAAACAGCGCACAACCGTCAGGAAGGCTGCGGAGCTGTAATGTTGAAACGCAGTATCGAAAGCCACGCGGAGACAGAGGACGAAAGCTCAATTGCAGACGAGCAGGCCTTTTCAGGGGTAAGCGCTCAGGCCGATAAGCGGGCGGTGGATGACTGCCTTCAGGAAAGCGAACTGCCCAACTCGGGGGCAGCGGAAGGTTCGTCTGTCAGCGGTGTGGAGCTGACACTGACCTGCGAAGGCAAAGCGGCCAGTTTGCAATTGGATGAAGGTCTCCGAGGTGACTCTGTAGAGCTAGATCAATCTAGTTGTGATCAGGAGACGCAAACGGAAGGGTCTAGGCGTAAAAACAGGAAGAGGGCACGGACCAAGAAAAAGCGGTTGAAAGGCCAAGCCCTAAATCCAGGAGCGCAGACAGGTGCTAACGTTAGCACAGATATAAGTGCGGCAGAAGGGAAAGAAAAGACTTCCCGCATGGAACCTTGTAATTTTGCAGCTAAAGTTACTGGTCAGGCGGCACGTGCAGGTGCTTCTAAAGGTGACCGCAGTAACAGAAAGAGAAAAGCGCATCTTGCAAGCAGGACAGGAGCGAGGTTCTTGAAAGGGCATCGGCCAGCGTTAAGACCCAGACAACCCCGACCTGACAGAAAGGCGGTAAAGAAAAAGGCAAAGTGGCAGGAAAGATCAGAGGGCGCTAGATTGCGGTACACCCGGCGCATGCGAGCTCAGGGGTCGAGCAATAAAGACCACGCATGCAGGCGTGTTCGGCGCCCACAATTGACAAGGATGGGTCCTGCACTTTCCGCACTGTATTCGAGGAAGCGCGCAGGGCGAAAGGGTAGGCGGGCTTGCTTGGGGCGAGAACAGAGAGCAGCTTCTCGCTCCGGTCGCTGTCCGTCGCCCGGAATCGGTTATCGGCACTGCATGGGCTACCGGGGCCTACTGAGCGCGTCGAGGGGCTGTGGAGATGACAGTAGCGATCAGGAATGTCTTCTTTCAGTTACCCTTTGTCACGAGTTGACAGTCGTACAATCAGTCAGAGCGCGACCCCGGCGGGCGCGGCTGAAGGACTAATCCTTTCGACGCGGGGGTGGTGAGCCATGTTTGACCCCGCGTAGCAATTCGAAGTAGCTGTTTTTTTTATTCCTCTTTTTTGTGTGTGCGTGTAAAATCGGGAAAGGAAATGCTACTTTGTTTTAGGTTAAAAAATTTAGATTTGATCAAGTGTCACTGTTTTCTTGACACTTAAATAAAGTTAATTGGGCGATTGGGTTAGAAAGGACGTGTTTATCTTTGAGATGCTACTAAGTGATAAAGGCACTCACAGCAGTTCAGCGAAGACATATCCCGAGTTGATCATAAGCTGTTTGCTTATGTAGAACCGTTCCGAGTAAGCAAATTTCTTTGTGTTTGAAAATTTGGCACAGGTTTGCTTTTTGTCTTCAGTAGATTCAGAAATGTAGAACTTGGTCGAGATACCAAGAGCTTGTCGCTACATTCACTACATTAACAGCAGTGTTGCTAATGTCAGGCGAAGGCAAAGAAAGCACGGATATTTGTGCCAATTTGAGTACCTGTGTTTAACGGTGCTAGGTTAGATAGCCGATTTTGGTATTCAAAGATTACGCGAATGAAATGAGGCTGCAGAATTCTGCAGAGAACAGCTGTAGCAGCTTTCTGTACAAGTGATGGGTACGAGGAGGCCGTCAGACCTCAAGATAGCCCCTATCGCTGAATTCCCGCAGCCCCGAACTAAGACGGATGTACGGTCATTTCTCGGTCTTGTGGGGTACTACCAAAGGTATTCACAGCTAGCAAGTCCTTTGACCGAAGCGCTTCGCAAGGAAAAGCCGAATAGCGTTATCTGGGACGCAGCAAAAGAAATTTCGTTTCAGAGCTTGAAGAGCGTGCTGGTTTCGCGGCCCGTGTTACGCGCGCCGGACTACAGCAAGGAATTCGTGGTCCAGTGTGACGCCAGCGACCGGGGTATGGGGGTCGTATTAAGCCAAGTCGGAGACGACAATGAGGAGCACCCTATCCTTTATGCCAGCAGGAAGTTAACCGTAAGGGAAGAAGCCTACAGCGCTTCGGAAAAGGAATGCGCTTGTCTGGTTTGGGCCGCACAGAAGCTAGCCTGTTATGTTTACGGGGCGAAATTTACTTTCGAGACAGATCATTGTCCGCTTACATGGCTGCGTCAAATGTCGCCCAAGAATGGCCGCTTGCTTCGATGGAGTCTAGCCCTCCAGCAATATAACTTTTCTGTGCGATACAAAAGGGGCAAATGTCATGGCAATGCCGACGGATTGAGCAGGTTATTCCCATAATTGAGGTATCCGTTCGGTGGCAATTCGGTGCCTTTTCGTATTTTTTTTAGGTGCTAGTTAGCTTTGTTTTGGCGTGGTGTCCTATTATCCTTTTTCTTTTGCTTCCAAATTTGCCACCTCTCTTCAAGCCGTGTTCGGCGAATCGGACTTTGGCAGCGAATTTGGCAGACATGGAAGCTGTTCTTAGTAGCCGAGATTACTGCTGTCAGCTACAAAATTTTGTGCTTACGTTTACATTGACAATGCAGTAGTATTGCAAAACAGCCTGGCGGCTCTCGGGTGAATTTCGTGCACTGCCTGGGGAGTGGCGCCATGTTGAGTGGCTGATTTCGACTAATGCCTCCGTTGTCCGAGGTTTAGGACTCTACTCTGTGCTTGCAGACAAGATGCAGAAGGGCCTCCCACGCTACAACTCAAGTCATCTCTCCTCGACCAGTGATTGTGACCACTGGCCGATCGAGATTGTCCTGGCCGCGGAGGAGCTGTTACGTTTGGAGACGCCAACATGCCAAGAATATTAAAGCCACTGGGACTCATCAATCTACCGAGGCTTCAAAGGGCCGTCGATGTGGTTGCAGCGCTACGAGTGCAGGTGGTGGCGTCTACAAGGGTCATTCCCCCCCCCCCCCCCCCCTGCTGTTTAAGGGGTGAAACGGCTCCCCGCTGTCTGAGAAAGGCTTTAGTGAACCTGTCTTTTGTTCTCAACGCCGGACCAACCCGGGACATTTTTCTCCCGGAGGGGACGGCGGGGGAGCCGGCGAGCGGCGGAACTGCAAATCAGCCGTGACAAATGCGGCCGGGTTTGGCTAAGCCAACGTCTCTGGAATCTTCGTGCTTCGAAAACAACTTCGACTTGGACTGTGCTTTCCCACGCTCTACGTGACAGCTTCTGCGAACTGCGGTGGGATCCATTCGCCCCCACACTACCGCTGTGAAGTGCAGGTGACTGACCTTCAACGCTCTCAATGGGACCCCCTTCGGGCTATTCATCACTGAAGCCTGGACAGCGCGGACACTAATCTGCCAGAAGTGGCAAGAGTGTGTGGATGGGGGCGGACCCGGAAGACTGGACACGTGATCTACATCACAGTGATTCGACGCATTTTTAATGAACTAGATTCCCCAACTAGGGACCTGGGGACAGCGGACCCTATTTAAGCAGCGATCTGGCGTGTATTCGCCAGCTCCCGATTCACTCTTTCAATCTTTGTATAAATGTAAATAAACCCTTCAGTCTCTTCTTCACCTCGAAGACCCTCTCATCTCTTCGTCAACCCCACTACAGCAGTCTCCCGATCCGGAACCCGGGGACACCGACCTTGGCGAGAGACGGCACAGGCGAACCAGGGGCCCGCATCTAACAACTGGTGGCAGCGGTGGGATCGAAGCGTAATCCCCCCAACACCGGTGGCCTGCTATGGAACTTGGAGCCCCGCATCTAACAGTGTCCAGCTCATCTTCAGTGCCCCAGAGCGGCTATCCCGTCTCTGCAATCATGGGAACAAGCATAAAAAAAAAGAAAGAGGGGTATTTGCACCACCAGAAGCCCTTTGTCCACTGCTCTGAGTTGGATACTTATTCCATTCCTCTGTCTTGTGGGAAAAAGTACATTGGTCAGACCGGTCGCTGCTTAAATGAGAAACTGAAAGAACAGAACTACAATGTGAGTGTTCAAAAGTCGTGCCATTTAGGCATTCACTATAGAGATTGTAAAGCTCCTGACTCAAGGTGCTTACCAGGCTTCGAAAAAAATGCTGTGATAGGGAGACGCGTTGATAAGATAACGCATGAGATTATGGAAGCTGCCAGCATAGAAAGGTTGAACGATCAGTGCGTTAGCCTGCCTTCAATTTCACTGTCAGAAAAAGAAATACAGTCGTGCCTCGTTAATGTGGAAACTTTGGTTCCCGAGCAAAAGTGTCTCAAAGCGAGTCGTCCGTAATTACGAAGCACGAATAAAAGCAAAAAAAATACAGTTTGAAAAATCGTTTTATGGTTACGAACTCTTTCTAAGCATAGTGGCGGGCAGTGAAGTGGAAATCGTGCAATCTTAGCAGCTCAGGTGCATTGTTCTGGTCGCCATTATTTTGAAAATCAAACGGTTTGGATTGAAGCTCGTTTGAAGCGCCTAGTGGTCAATGAGACGGATGATAGTGCCTGCTGATGTGATGAAGTATCTCCTACCGCGACTGTTCACATCCCACTCACTCTGCTGACAACTGCTGAATTTGGTTTTCAACGGAGCGTACAGATAATCATTTTTTGCAGTCATCCAATGTGGCAAACGGTAAGGTGCGACATGGCACCTTACCCCTGTAAAGCATGAAACCATGCACATACAGAAAGGGAACTACTCAGGCTTTTGCACATTCGCCTGCCTTTCGTTGGTGTTCTGCACTCATATTATAAGAGGCGGAACTTCTGGTATAGGCACTCGGGATATTATTCTCATCGCTGTCCATATTAACGGGACAAAAATGCACGGGTCCCAATGGGCACTGTGCATTTTCACCCTGTCCATTGTCCGGACAGCGAGTTTCCATATTAACGAGGCGTATAAATACACTGAAAAAGTTTGGTCCCGAGAAGAACTGTCCATAATTCAAGTTGTCCATATTATCGGGGTCGTATTAACGGGACACGACTATAGCCTTTCTTTCAAGAAATTTCAGATTTAAGCAGTATGCTTTAGCACGCAAGTTTTCTCACACTTCTAGACTTTTTTGCGCTTTTTAGTCGATCATCGCTGATCTACCTGTCTTTTTTGTCATGTTATTTGTTGGGCTTTATGCTTTTACCGTCATGCCTACCAGTCATGTTTTTACCCGATCATCGCTGTTTTTTTTTTTGCCATGTTATTTGCTGGGGTGTCATCAATTTTAGTCTTCATATTGTTACCCGTCACTTAAGTGTAGTTCTTAGCATTTTAATTTCCATCCGTGTTCTTTGATCTTTTTCGCTGTAAAAATGTTTATTGTGCCATTGTTCAACCTTTAAATTGATCCGTTGATTCGCCTTGGGTGTTTGTCCTCTTGGCACTGATACATTCTTGGTTGTCCTTGGAAGAAGTTGTCCAAGTTTTTTTTTTTTAGGCGAAATTTATTTCCCCAGGGCATCAATGATGGGTTAAGGTGTGATGAAAGACGTAGTCGTGATTAAGTTAATGGAAAAGGGCTAGCTGATTTGATGAAGTCCAGTAGAGAACGATGGTACGGTCCCTGCGTCCAGACAATGTATGAAGCAGGGTTGCTTGGTGAAAGACCCGCTACCTTCAGCTGCCGGATCTTTGTAGGCTTGAGAGCTGGGCAGTCCCACAGTAAGTGATGAATGTCGGCTTCAATGTCTTCGTGTTTGCATATCGGACACCCTGGCCGAGGAAACAAATATCGGTACTGAGGCCACTTCCGAGTGACGGCAGGTGTAAGGGCAACCCCGACCCGGATCCTCCTAAGCGCAACCTCCTCTGCACGGGTAACACCGCGGGGGAGGGTTACCGCACACGGGGGGATGAGAGCACGTGTGCGGCGCCGGAGGGGTTCCTTTCTTGATGAAAGGAGGGTAAAGTTGTCCAAATGAAGGAGCCGAGGTGGTGATGAGTCTGGATTCACAAGGCGGGTTGCTAAATCTGCCTGGCTTTGATACGTGAGCAGATTCCGTGGGACCCACTCAATACGTACTGGCAGCGAGATGCGTGTCGCGAGCCGGTGGATGTCCTAACATATCGTTCGACAGCGGCTAACACGTCGTAGCAACCGGACAACTTGAAGGGCGTCAGTGCGGATGGCAACGCGGGCCGCAGGGAGCATAGTTAATGCAGCCACGGAGCAGAGTGCTTCTTGAACTGCAACGAGCTCAGCACAAAAGGACGAAGGGCGTTCCGTAAGCTGAAACTATAGATGTTTGATTCGGGGCAGGACTGCACGGGTAGTAGATTGCTGTTGTTGCTTCACAGGCTTGTATGCTTGCGTCTACTTAGACAACAATGGATCCTTCAGGCAGGCAAGCATCTTGTTCTTCAAATTTCTGGCGAAGCAACGATGCCGAATTAGGAGATGTTGGTCGGCGAGTGTCTGTTGGCTTGTCGCTGAGCTGTACAAACTTTCATGGGGGAAGAACTGGCGTTGGCGGCGGAAGAATGGAGTGTGACGTTGCATAGTCCTCAGTGCATGCGTGGAGTGCGATAGTCTGGCCTTAAGGCTGCGCGCATCACGGCGCTGCTGCACCAGCTCATCAATGGCATTGAGCTGCGTATTCTCTTGTAAAGCTATGACCGGTGTGATGTGTGGAAGGCACGTGATGGTCCTCATAGCCTCTCGGTTCACGGCTTCAGGGCGATCTCATTGGGCTTTTGTAAGATGTTGAAACTGGGCTTGATAAACAGTACGTGGCTGCAGAACTGCTCTCACCAGTTGCTGTGCAACGAACGAGCCTGCGCCACCCGTTTCAAGAGCCATTCTTCTAATCAAATCCAAAATCTGAATAGCTTGCCTTTTTTGCCTGAGAAAGCCATGCGGTCACTGATCCTGATTGGTGAGTCATTAAGCCAAGGATTTTTACACTCGGACTTTCCTGTAGTGTGGTGCCAGATAGACAAAGACGGATTGAACTTGCACCAAGTTTACGGCGTCCCCAGCGATTGGCGACCGACGTGTATGTTGTTTTATGCACGGATAGCTGAAGTCCAATGGATGATGCGTAATTAGAGGTAGCATCCAAGGCAGATTGAAGGGCAGCCTCCTGAGTACGGAGAATTTGGTGAGTACTCCACACTGTGATGTCGTCAGCGTACTGAAGAAATTTTATGTAACGGATGTCATGTAAGCGCCAAGCCAGCGGGATGAAAACAATATTAAATAATGTCGGCGACAATACTGATTCCTGGGGCACGCCGCAGAGAGGAACAAATGATTCGACCGCTTCGCCGCTGAGGCGTATTGCAAATTTTCTGCCTTCCAAAAATGATTCGACAGACTACGCACTCTCAGAAGGAGATGAAGCATGTCAATGGCGTTCAGAATGGCTGCATGACTAATGTTGTCATATGTCTTTTCAACGTCCATTGCTAAAACGGTACGCACATTGCGGCAGAGGGTCGGATGACAAAACTGCAGATGCCAAGAAAGCCAGCCCGTCCTCTGTATTAATATATGGACGAATGCCGATTTGTGCGGGGTGATAAAAACCGTGCTGGTCTAGCCACCATGACAATCGTGTGGCTAGCATTTTCTCCGCCAGCTTGAACAGCGTAGGAGTAAAGGAGATAGGTCGCAAGTTGGCAAGGTCCGTCGGAGGCTTTCCTGGTTTCGGGATAGGAATCACGACAGCGGATTTCCAGCTTTCGGGCACGACGCCATCCAGCCATACTTTGTTTATGGTGTCTAGTAGTTGAGGGAGTGCAGCGCTACTCAGGTTCTTGTACATCTCGTACTGAATATTGTCCGGGCCTGGCGCTGTTTTCCGTTTCGCATCATCTGTGGCAGCCAGCAACTCAGGCATAGAGAACGGACACGCAGTTCCATCTGCGTTGACATCAGACGGCATTTAATATACATGCGCTGGGATGCCTGCAATATTACTAGCGGCTGAAGAAGGCACAGCATCGTATTTTGGGAAGAAGTTACGGCTGCTTCTTTGGCGAAATAATATGGCGACAAGCTATCCGCGAAGCATGCGGTTGCTGCTGCGTCAGTCTATCGGGGACCGCGTTCCATTGTACGGAATGTTCGCCAGAGAGAGGCATTCGAGATTTTTGCAGAAAGTTGTTCGCACCACGCATGCCATTGCCGTCAAAAGAGGTCGCGTTCATATTTGCGTCCTTTAGCTGTAAGATAGTGCAATCGCGTACGTGCCTGCGACGAAGTAGGGTCTCGCGTAGCAGCCAGCTCGGCTTGACGGCGTGCTGCCCACAAGCTAAGGCCGAGGTCTGGTGCCAGTCGACAACCATCAGTCCAGGTGGTAGTTGCAGCACTGTTGAGCGCTGTATATATGCGCTCAATAAGGATTGGCGAAGAATCTGAAGAGAGATTCTCCAGACAAGAGCGAGAACTGTCCCAGTTGATCGCAGAACATTTGTAGCGTAAAGGTCGAAAATGTGAGGTGTGAAGAAAGATGATGATGATAGGGTGATGATCACTTCCCCAGCAGTCTGGCTCCATGTGCCAGGAGGGAGTACCCGGACCCGACCACCACGTCAAGTCTAGGGCATAGGAAGCGCTGCGAGTTTGACGCACTGGCCGTGCTGCTGTCCCAGGATGGTTGAGCAGCACAAACTGGGCATCCATGAAGGTGTCCCACACGCGCCTGCCACGAGGGCTCGAAGTGTGGTACCCTCAATCCTGGTGAGGGGCGTTAAAGTCGCCCCCGACTAAAATCGAACACCCGGGATACTGCTGACCGACACTTGTTAACCAGCCAAGATTAATACGGGAGGAAGCACCACCGGCTGGTCTAACGTAAAATGAAACGATGACAACGGTTGCCTTCTTAAATTTTGCAGCCACTGCCACTACCTCTTGATACGACGTGCACCAGCTTTCGAGAGCGAGGCGTACATGCGGAAAACGTGAGTCCACATACACCGCCGCATTTCCCGGGGGAGCAGCAGTTTGTACACGACGGTCTATCATTAAATGAGACATGTAGGCACTGAAGCCTGGAATCGATGGCAAGGCGTTTGTTTCCTGTAGCAACATTGCCGATACCTGGAGCTTGTGAATTCGTAGTCGGGTCTTGAGCTCTCCCACCTTCGTGGAAATGCCTCTGCAGTTCCACTGCAGCACACCAGCAGGACTGGAATTTGCCATTTCTAGTTACTAGCCCAAGCACTAGTATCACGGAAGTCATGTTGGACAACTGGTTGACCATAAACCGGAGCAAAGAAGTCGCAGAGTTGTCCAGTGGCATTGCGGTAATCTGGGAAGAGGCGGCAGGAAATGACACAGGTGGGTGGGAGGAAGTCCATCTTGCTGAGCCATTGATAGATGTGGCGGATGATTCCGCGGCCCGTCTACGTCAAGCGAGCAGTTCACGGTGTTGCCGGAGCTTGGTGACCTCCGCTAAAAGACGCGCGAGTTGTTCGTCGACTGCGACCATATCGTCCTGCGGTAGTTCAGGCGCACTGCGCTGCTTTGTTGGCTATTTTCGGAGGAAATCTTTTCAAACAGTACCTCTGCTGAGCTGAAGGATCATGCGAGGTGTGCTCCAAGTTTTCCAAGTTGTCCAAGTTTGCTGCTGTGTGTGCGAGTGGTGGGTGGTCTGGAGCTATCACCTGAGCTGCGGCCTCACCTGTTTTCAGAGCTTCAGCCTGTTAAGATTTCAGTTGGCTTGTGGTGATGACTTTTCTTTCGCTTGAGTCACCGGTGTTTTTGTTACAGCTGGGTTTTTGTTCTTTTTTTTATTCCCTGCAGTCCTCTTGCTTTGGTAATGCGGGCTGATACGCATCTCTTAAATTCGCCTCTTTTCGTAATAAAAGTTGTTGGTTCAGCGTTGTATACGTCCTGTCCTCCTCCTTGTTCTTGTGTTCCGTTCATTCTTGCGCTGTGTTTTGCAAACATGGAAACAAACCAACTCGCCCAACAGCAAATGTTGTTTTTCTCAATGCCGTCCAGTGGAATGCGCAGTGCGATGTGCTACTCGATCAAAGAAGACCAGCCGCGCAAATCTATTCCTTCCACTTTCCGAATACCGGTGAAAAATGGACCTTGGAGAAGCAAAGTTATAGACGTCAAGCGCTGTCAGGATCTGCGACGTGCGCTTGACTGTGTAAGCAGCTCTTCTGGGTATACTCGTGCGCCCACGTATTTTTGGGAAGACAAACAAGCACTTAGTTTGCCTACATATTGTCCTCCCGAACGAACCGTACTGGAATCATGAGTGATCCCGTGCTCAAATGCCCGGATAGCATGAAATTCTTGTTGGGCATTTATACTTCATTCTGGCTCAGCAGGTCGTGTCCCTCACCATCACTTCTTGCTACCGTGTCCCTTAATTCCCACCGGCCGTAGCTCACATGCATAAAGTAACGGATAACAACAGGCGGGGCCGGTAACATCTTTTCCTTTCTTTTTGTATTTTTCTAATAATAAACCACTATCATGTTCAAGAATCCCGCTTGTCACGAGGCGGCTCGCAAGGACATGCCAGCACGTTGGCCGCTCAAGTACAGCCGCATTCCATCGCGGAGTCGTGGCATACAGCGTTCTAGCGCTTTTGTGTCCGAGTCGAAAAACAATTTTGCTTGTGTAATTTAAGCGCGCTTTTTAATATTAGCGCGCTCTGCATGAAGAATATTCAATGTCATACATTCGTTGGCGGACTCACACGGCCTCACTCAGGTTAATATGACATGAGTCGTGAGCCCGGGATTAGGCTTATCTGCCTGTTTATGCAGACGCGGCTTTCGATCAATTTTCACCACGTCGCTGCGCGGAAGTGGTAGGGGGGTTACCCTCGAGTGAAGTAGCCTAAATGAGTCGTGGGTCAAAACTTGTGAGTCCAGGTGAGTCGTGAGTGTTACGAGTGGTCGACCTTAGAGGAGCGTAGCGAGTCGGAGTGAGCCCAAGTGAGTTCTCAGCCTTAATGAGTTTTCATGAGTTTGAGTGAGCCCTGGCCTGAGTGAATGTACGGTGTAAGAATGGTGAACCTGAGTTGGAGCGAGTTCGCAGGTTGACCAAAGTTTTGTGAGTGAGCCTGAGTGAGCATTCATGGTTTTGCCGGGGTATGTTCAATGTTTCACAAAACGCGCTTCATAACCCTGCTTTTTTGCACATAGCTGTTTCTACTAATGCTAATCGCACTGGTTGTTCCGCACTGCATTCAACCTGAACGGGATAGGTTCTAGCAGTGATATCAAGCGTGTGTTAGGCAGAAAGTTGCCTAAACGAAACACACTATAAACGTCCGTACTTGAGAGAAAAATTGGCCAGCCAAGCACGGCGCTCGCGCATACGCTATAGTTGCTAGTTGCCCTTGCTCGCAAGCGCCCACGTGCGCTTCGTAGGGCTTTGCGGTCGCTTTTGTTGAGGGCCTTTAGAATGCGCTACCTGTGCCGTGGTCTGAAATAACCTTGACATCGCGCCCTTCCATTGCGAGGACGTATACTTTTCAAATAGATTGGTAGCTGTTCTGGCTAGGCTTGTCCCTGCCAAGCATACGAAAATCTTGCAACTTTTCCGTACACTTGAGATGATTTTTCGATTTTACCAATAGCTAACGGCTCCAGTTACTGAAGTGCCACGTACTTGGACCATATATCTAAATATCGTTAATGCACAATTTCAGGCAGAAAATACACATCGGTCGGACAGCTCCGCGACGCTCCGCAGAGCAGGGAGACCGGACCGGGAAGGCCATTTTGCCAACCAAGCCTGTTTTCTTTCTGATCGCCGCATTGCGAACTTGACATTGTTGCCATCATGGTGAGGTCTACTGTATCCACTTTGACACCACTACCGCCCCGCCTTTTAAGTGCTTCAAGAACCTTTCCAGTCGCTCATCATTTTTTTTTCTGTCGATTGACCGTGCACATTTACGAACCGCGATGTAAATAGTTTTACATAAATCACGTTTCTTTGTTTATCTCCTGAAAGATGCCCGTTCATTGTCTCGCCTCCCTTGGATCGCATCAGCAGCCTTTTTGAGGAATCACCTGGACCACATACCAAGCAATGGCACATGCACCTAAGAACTCAAAGTACTTTGGCGGAGCTACAGCCTGCCTCTTGAGTGCCCTCACTACTCGAGGCCACTAGAACCGTGTGAGGAAAGGTTTGCAGGTTCGATGAGGTGCTGGGGCGGTTTCGAAATACCCGCCCTTCGAGTGCACCCGCTAGGGAAAAATCGCTGCACAGAATCTCGCGCGCAGAAAGCCATCTACAGATGCGCTAACGAAGGCGTGAAATTCATACC
Source organism: Amblyomma americanum (assembly GCF_052857255.1). NCBI lineage: Eukaryota > Metazoa > Arthropoda > Arachnida > Ixodida > Ixodidae > Amblyomma > Amblyomma americanum. The sequence continues at coordinate 188,853,076 of NC_135498.1, read as the reverse complement.
TGTGTTTTAAAAGTGGTTGCGTTAGAATGGCCTGATTAGCAGGGAAGCGCACAATTCGCTGTTTCGACGCAGGGGCGCTTGAACTCACTCCTTTCGGAAACTGCTGAAATACGCGGACAGGGCGCTGCATTTTAACGCGACAGCGTTAGGACTCCCGTTCTGCAGAAAGTACGGCCGGCATTGTGAGCCCCAGCGAAGCAACCCAGTTGGGCCATCTTGGTCACGAGACCCTGTGGCGCCATTACTCGGAAGCCCCATCGGCTGCAGCTCCAAGCTGCCATCGCAGGGCACCACTGCAAAGCACAGCATTATCAACTGCGCACACATGGGCATTAACGCCATCGCGTGATGCCACCTAAGCTCAAGCGTCCCTTACAGTCATTGCTTTCCGCTCTTCTCTCGGGTCGGATGCGTGAAACCGGAGCCGGAAAACTGCCAATGGGGCGCGTCGCTGTCCCCTCGGGCGCCGGTTCCTGCCGGGGAAGAACGAGCAAAGGCGAGTCAGCGATAGCTGCAGGGTGCGCTCGGAGTGCGCTTTTCGGGGCTTGAGTCGCGCTCGTTTGTGCCCATGGATGACCGAAGGAGCTGCAGCAAGAGAGGCAGCAATACCGGACGAGAGACACGCCCTCACGGCGATGGCATTCTTTAAGCGCAACCGCGGCGTCTCCACGTGCGCCGTCCTCTTCTTTATTGCGGCGCAAACCTCAAGGGCGCATTGGAGAGGTCAATGGTTGTAAACAAAGGTGTGCTCGCCACTCGCATTTCACCTTGAGCGCGTCATTCGTATATGCAGGAAATCTGCACAACTTTCCCGCATCTTGAGCCTGTGAAGCTGCATCTCTCGCCCGTAGCTGTGTGGCTGCGCGGAGGTGGTCCACCGTCCGTACGTTATTTTCCCCCGCAATTGATGCCTACGTCGGGTGGTGAACGAATGAGCACTTGACGCTGACTGATTAACATCGCGTTACGCGCGCATCGAAAACAGACTGACGCATCTGTGTTGATGCTTGAAAAAGCGACTTGCATCCAGTTTCGGTAAAAGAAACGCCAAAGCATAGTTTTGCTCATTGTGAATCTGGCGGGCGACCAAAATAGTGGTTACTCGTGTGCCGGCTCCTACCACATATGGATCCAGGCGGTAACAAACAAACAGAAATTCGCACGTACTGAAATTCTACCCGCAGGTGAATTCAGTTGCCTGAATGCAGGCCTCTGTAGAGTATTTTCCGTGACATGAATGACCGTGGAAGAGAATTATATGCATTCACCAAGAGTAGTGTAATTACCACTCGTTATGAGTATGTGTTATCGTTGTCAAGTAAGTTATTTATGGACCTATTTGTTATTAAGATAATTTTTTCGAACCATTAGTTCCATTATATGGGCGTCACATAAGTACCGTTTGATGCGCGTTGTTTATTCGCAGTTCTTTAGATGCATGTATTTATTCCCTTCCATGAGCTCGGCATTGCTTATAAATGCTTTGAAATGCTTCCGGAGACGGTTCGGCTTAGCGAACCTTCCTGCAGAACACTTTTTTCCTGTTGTTCCTGCTGAGCTGTCGGAAACCGAGAGCTTTTCAGCACAAAGAAGAGACGATTGGATGGAGGGATGCAAAGCTGGGCTGATCTGTTCCTCTCTGAAGGCGCACCACTGTATTTTCCCCGCTCTTCATTGGGCGCTACTGAATGACGAATTTCCTCAATAAGGCTTCTTTTTTTCTTTAAATATGCCGTGTTGTCGCCGACCCTGAGCTGTTACAACATGGCAGTGGATTGGCTGTGTTGGTGCGGGGGTCATTGACCGACGTTGAGGGGCGCCGCCTCGCAGCTGCTCTTTGCGACTAAGGGGGAGGTCGGGAAGCCATAATTTCCCGGGAGCAGCTCCGGACCCTAGCGGGCGACCCCCGGCGGGAGAAGAGAGCGGCTGGTAAGCATTCGGCGGAGGCGGCAGGAAGGCGCTTGCTGCGCAAGTGAACTTGCCCCGCTTCACGCGCACGAATCGTCACAAAACTTCTCACAGAAAAAAAGTTCACCGAACATTAGGGTCTCACAGTACATCCACACACGCTGTACCGGGCCCGCCATTTAGGCCGCGAGATAGAACAGAGTCGCCAACTTGCGGTGCAGCGGCGAACCCTTGTTAGCGTGGACGCCTCATCGCGTTGTCTGCTAGCAAGCAGTGCTTACGTGCGCAAGTATACGGGGCACATTCCTGGTGGCTGTTGTTTGGTTACCGGTTTCACTTCGCTCCTATTTCCTTGTCTGCCTCTTACGGAGGAAATGTGAACGCGCTATCATTCTACGCTGCGATGAAGACAGCAGTTGTCCATATTAAGTGATGCTGGATCATGACATCCTCTGTCGGTCTTCGGCACTTCACGTTCTTCGCCGCGCGACGTATTAAACACAGAGATGATGGCATCAGGTGCCGAGTCAAAGCAAAATGAAGAGGTCGCTGCCGTCCATACAACTCAATGCAGTCGCCCAGTCATTTGACATTCCTGTCAGTTATATTCGCGATTCGGTAGGTACTGAATCACGAGTCGGCTTGAAGACTAGTTTGAACGGGTCATTTTATGCCTTCAATTTGCATGATCAAGTTGAGTATTTCCTTCTCACTGTGTTAATAGATTTTGAAAGGCATGTCTAAGGCGTTTGTGTGTTTTTTTATTGCTATTAAAATTGAAGGCTATTGCGCATCGCAGCAGCAAGCACATTTTGCCTGATAGAACTGCGAAAACATTTAAACATTCGCATAATGCCCGGCAGTTAAATATAAACATGGCAACGATAAACGTACGCCATTGTCAGGCCAGTAATTCTGGTATTCGGCTAAGTGCGGGTGTCCGCCCGCGTGGTCATTGTTTCTGACAAATTAAGTGAAGAATACGAGCAACGTATGTGCTACGTCAGTCTTTGGAGCGGAATATAATAGCACCGATTATCATACGCGCTTATTACGGGCGAGTTTTTACTTGACTAGGAGTCATAGATCTGTCATAATAGTAGCAAAAATACGAAGGCAATTTTTTTTCAGAACAGGGAATTAATATGTAAGGTTTTATTTCCCGTACTTGTTTTCACCTTGCCCATAATATCCCCCAAATTGTGTTTTGCATAAGACTGAAGTCACTGTCAGATAATTACAAGACTAAATAAAACTTCATTCCCTCTAAACTCCTCGCACATGCCTAACCGCACTCACGCGCAGTGATTTCCAGTTTTTTCGCAGTGACTAATTCGTAGCTCGGTTGCAATTTAACGTAATAAAAACTAATTGCAGAAGCTTCTACATTTTGGTGAGTGTGTAATACTCCTGTCAGAGCCAAGATGTCATTTTTAACGAGTAACACGCGTTTGGAGCCATTTGCGCAGCGTCACAGAATGACCTTCTCTGACAGTGGCTGCAAGAGTAATCGCCTTGTAGTGATTTTGGCGAACTCAATTCACTCTGCTGAAACACTCTTCACACTGTACACCTGAACATTCGGCATAACTGTGCGGCCAAAATTCCTCTACAATGCCGGGTCTTATTTTAGGGGTGTAGTTCGGAGAAGTGCCGGCATCGTCTAGGCAGACCAGATTCGTGCGCTCACCATTTGTGGGCACACCTGCATGTGTGAGCACTGCATTTAGTCGCTTAGTCCTCTACTCAATGGCTCTAGCGAACCAGGCCGTATCCCCTTTCTTTTAGCAGGCCAGGGCGGAAAGTACGTGCGCCTCAGCGTGGGCTTAACAAAATGATAGCACAGCACCTACTGTCATCATCATCATCATCAGCCTGACTACGCCCACTGCAGGACAAAGGCCTCTCTCATGTTTCTCCAAATTACCCTGTCCTTTGCCAGCGGTGGCCACCGTATCCCCGCAAACTTCTTAATCTCATCATCCCACCTGACTTTCTGCCGCTCGGCTGCCCCCTGCTACGCTTGCTTTCTCTTGGAATACACTCCGTTACCCTTAAGGACCAGCGGTTATCTTGCCTTCGCATTACGTAACCTGCCCAAGCCCATTTCTTCCTCTTGATTTCGACTATGATGTCATTAAAAGGCGTTTGTTCCCTCACCCACTCTGCCCGCTTCCGGTCTCTTAACGTTACACCTATCATTTTTCTTTCCATGGCTCGCTGCGTTGTCCTTAACCTAAGCTGAACCCTTTTCGTTAGCCTTCACGTTTTTTGCCCCGTAGGTGAGTACCGGTAAGATACAGCTGTTGCACACTACTTTTCTCTTGATGGAAATTGGTAAACTGCCACTCATGATCTGAGAGAACCTGCCATATGTGCTCCACCCCATTCTTATCCTTCTAGTTATCTCCCTCTCATGATCCGGATCAGCTGTCACTGCCTGCCCTAAGTAAACGTATTCGTTTACCACCTCCAGCACCTCGCTGCCAATTGTGCACTGCTGTTCCCTTGCTAGACAGTTGAACATTAATTTGTTTTTCTGCGTGTTAATTTTTAGACCCACCGTCCTGCTCTGCCTGTCTAACTAATTGATCATGCTTTGCAGTTCATCTCCTGAGTGACTCAGCAGCGCAATGTCATCAGCGAATCGGAGATTACTTAGGTATTCTCCATTAACTCTTATCCCCAACTGTTCCCAATTCAGGCCTCGGAATACCTCCTGTAAACAGGCGGTGAATAGCATTGGCGAGACCACCTACACAGGCGGTACAGTACCTACTGTATCGTCCCACAATTCGTCGTCTCTCCGCCCAAGGAAGCGACGGTCGTGGAAGAAAGGCAAAGCGGCTTCGCCTCAGAAAGATAGAGGAGGTGGCAGAGCGCATGCGTAGTACGTTGCTGGAAGAAGCACACTCTGGGCGGCACTCTTTCAAATTTAACACCGTTTCGCCACAGTGACACTTCATGAGGCGAAATGCAGTCGCTGGAAGTGACACTAAATTTGCCTGTCGGACACCCGCATAACTCTAACCCGCATCTTCTGCGGCGACAGACAGTGTTGTGCACACTGGTAAAATGCGGAGAAAAACAAAATAAAACTGCTGTTAGGCAAGTGTGAGGCAATAAAAATGTCAGGCCCATGAGTACGGTACGAAGAAAACATGCAAAACCACGTGAGCAAATCACTTAAACAGGGGTTATGTGGTTGCATGCCAGTCCCTGGTTTTCTATACAATCCGCGCTTCTTTCACGTAGCGCTTGTCAATTCTACAGTTTTCTGTGCAAAATCGGAACGTTTTAGGCAGTATAATAATCATCATCACCAGAAAGACCTCTCCGCCCACCTAACTTTCTGCTGCCCCTGCTATGCATGGCTTCACTTGGGATCCAGTCCGTTACCCTTAAAGACAATCGGTTATCTTGCATTCTCATTACATGCCCTGCACAAACCCATTTCTTCCTCTTGATTTCAACCGGGATGTCATTAACCCGTGTTTGTTCCCTGACCCACTGTGCCCTATTCCTGTCTCTTAAATTTACGCCTGTTATTGACACCTAGACTCCACGTTTCTGCTCCCAGTACCGGTACAGCTTTCCCTTAAATATGGACCATAGTTAAATTACACCAGAGCTCTCAGCATATGTTTCAAAAACCGTTTGATACTCATTCAATTCTTTATCTCACTTACACGTGCTTTTTCGTAGTTATATATTCGTCTGTTCACAGTTCCACTGCTCCTTAAGTGTTCAACATTAATTTCGCAAAGCGCAGCACTGTGATCGCTTATTCCAGGCAGTAGCTGAGTAGGACGTCCTGGCGGGCCAGTTGGTTCGTACTGATGAAGCGAACGAGTACAAATTGCGCGAACAAGACAGGACGTAAGGCAAGGACAACGAAGAAGCAGCACTCTTCTTCCTGCGGTTTGTCTGTCCATTTGAGTGCCTTACGTTCCGTCTTGTTGGCGCAGTTTGTACTCGTTCGCTTCACCTGAGTAGAGCGGACAAATTCAGGTTTATTAGTGAAAAACAAATCAAAGATATGATTTCCACGTGTCGGCTCCAGAACAGTTTGGCGCAATGCAAAAAATTCAACCATCTTAATCAGTTCTTGGCTGGACCGACCCGTAGAAGACAGGAAATGAGGTTGATGATCCAATCAATACTAGGCAAATTGAAACCACCTCCAATAACCATGAAGTCTGTTTTCACTGCGTCATCTGGCGCTGCCAACTGCGTAAGCGCATCAACGGATGAATCAGGCGGGCGGTAGAAAGAACACACAGTAAGAACTTTGTTGCTTTTAAGTGTCAGCCTGCACCACACAGCTTCACCTTCATCGGCATTTGCATTTATCTGATAAGAAGAAATTCTATTATCAATAGGAATAAATACACCTACTGCAGGCAATTTTCTGCCCTTTCTGTAACATGTAAAGCAGTCTAGAAATACTTCACTGTCAGCAACTTCTTCTGCTAACCATGATTCAGTACCAAGAATGACGGACGGCTTAACCATATCAACTAGTGTTGCGAATTCATCAACCTTGTTTTTTACGCTGCGGCAGTTAATTAGAAGAAAGGAAATCGCTATTGCATTACTCCGATTTTGTCACTTGACCAGTACTATGTCATTCGTTGAACCCGTGCTAATCTCTGCTACCGGTACTACCTCACATGAATTAACATAATGCAATTACTTTTCGCCATTTATAATGAGAGTATCGTACCTGAGACTGATTTTGCCACCACTCTGTTCTCGAGATTTCGCAAACTTCCATAGTTGCTTTTTTTACGTACTTCCTCAGAAATGTCCTCCGAAATGCTGACATTGCTAACCTTTAGTTTATAAGCACTCTTTAAAACATTTTGCTTCTCAGTGAAGGAAGCAAAACTCGAAATTAAAGGACGGTTGCGGCCAGACTTGAACTTGCCTAGTCTGTGAGCATTTTCAATTTTTACTGATTGGATTCTTAACTTCGGTTTGCGCACATCAGTTACACATTCAGAATCCTCATTCGACTCATTGGGTTTCGTATCCTGTACGCCAAAAAAAAGCAAATTGCAACGCCTCCTCTGATTGTCCAGACGGTCAACCTTCGCCATTACTGAACCCAGCATCCGCTGCTGTTCTTCACATCGTATCTTCAATCCTTCAACTGCGCAGCTCATCAGGTCAAGACTTCTATCGACGCTACACGGCTGCTGAGATCATGCATTACACGTTCACTTTTAACATGGGACAGTTAAGTTGCATTTAGCTTGGCCTTAATCTCATCTTGGCCATCTAAGAGCTTCTGCAAAGTTTCTGCGGTTGCGGACCAGGATTAAGCTCGACGTCGCCACATAGAAATAATAGCAACCGATAAAATAAAACACGGCTCAGCTATCGAAAGCGACGTCGCGAATTATGCTTCAGCTGCCAGTATGTTCTAATGCGGGAAAATAACACTTGGGGTGGAACCGGCAAAACAAAATGCATGCGAAAACAATGCCAGTTTAAATTACTAACCTGCAAAAGCAGCACAAAAAACATGAACGGCACCGCTTCTGCCATGCCGGTTCCACCCACCCCCTAGTTGAGGAAGGACAAAAGTTAAGTATGCGGGTAGAACTAGGCGCGCTGTGAGTATTTCGCTTCAGGTGGTAAAGCGTGGGCGATGCTTTGGCAGTTGTATTTTGAATGTGTTTCGCCCCAGGAAACATTTGAAGTCAGATGAAGGCCTAAGTATTTTAAGATGTGCGGGTTAGCGTGATACTGTGAAGTGAATAATTGCACAGCGAATCTCAATGCTTCCGGCAAACTCTCCAGGCTTTGCGTCTCTCAGTATTAAGAGTTATTTGCCGTGATGCACGCCAGTTACGCATTCAACGTCCTGCTGCAGAATGACATGGTCCGTGTGTGAGCGAATTTTGCGATAAATTATGCATAAATGCGATAAATCATGATTGGTGATACGCTGCATTTCTGTGCAGTCTGCTACGATTGCCTCATTAAAACACCATGAAGTGATGGCATGAGAGATGGAGAACTCTCTGCTCTTGCTGCAAACCTGCAGTTCTGTAAGCCATGCATTGTCATCGAGAGTTCTAAAAACACGTTTCGACGCTTCCTGCGGGGGCCGAGCCGCATTGGCATTAAACCACGCGGCATTCCATTGAACGAGGGGTCCTCGTATAGTTCTTAGTGGGAAAGCACTACTTCAAGAGATCCGACCGGCTCATGGAGTTTGTGCGAAGCTTGACCACTCTCGCTCTGCGCATCGCCTTCACCACCTTCCACCTGCGGCGCGAGCAAACAAGATAAAGCAAAGCACGTCATGATGTAAAGTCAGCTGGGTCCGTCTAACACATCGGAGGAGGAACTACGCCGCATTGATGTACACAGCGAGAAAGAAGATGGCGTCAGTGTGAGTCTACTGATCCCGACGGCTTGGTTGAACGCAATGAAGAACTTGCGAATAAGCGACGGAAGCGCCAAGCCGCGTTCATTCATTATTACAGCGCAAAGACGGCACAGAACAAGAAGGGGACACAACAGCGCTGACTGTCAACTAAGTTTTATTCGAGACCAGTAGGGTTTTTTATACCACCTGGTGATCAAAACAGGAAAAAAAACATACAAGAATAGCTGTAGGCATGCGCAAGGGTACAAGAACGGCGGTTATCCGGCACGTGTTAGATTTCACATTCTAGATATTTCATCTCTTTCTGGGACAATGCCACGGATGGTGCGCTTATGCACTCGTCCTGCAGTCTTATAATCATAGCAGCTTCTATTATTTCTCTTGTTAGTGTGTCTCGGTGTTTCCCTATGACACTGCATTGCCATTTTCGAATAAAACGAATAAAACTTAGTTGACAGTCAGCGCTGTTGTGTCCCCTTCTTGTTCTGTGCCGTCTTTGCGCTGTAATAATGAATGTAGGTAACCAACTCGCCCAAAATGTTGTATTATGGCCAAGCCGCGATAGCGGCTGAAGCACCGCAACAGCGAACCGTTCGACTTGAGGAATAGCGAAAACAGGAGATACAAAGAGTTGCTGCGTGAACGGTACCTCCAACATCTCACCGCGTATAATTGAACGAAAGCCAGGCAAACTCTGAAATGCGGTTGGCCATTGCCGCGTCTGCTACCGCCAAGTTTCAGCGAGCGCTTGTGCAAAATCCGTTCTGCTACCCGTGCCACGTATGCGATCGATTGTGACATCTCAAAGATCCGGCCACGGTAGGCGAAGCAATGCATCCTACATTGGTGCTCAGTTTCCCCGAGATACAGGTAGCCAACATAAAGGCATGCAAAACGTGCAAAGCTTCTCCACGCGAACAGAAGATGCCGGTGTATAGCGTGAGCAACGGCTGCAAGTATGCGCCGACGCCTACCGACTTGCCTCCGCTAAATGACGTGGCAGAACGCATGCTTTGCCCTCGAATAGCATTTATCCTAAAGCGCACTAAAAGCGAACCATGGAGCACACCAAAGACAAACCAACATATAAACCAAGCCATATACCGTGATTTCGACCTTCTAACATGGTTTAACCTAAGCTGTAACTCTGCAATTTATTATTTTACAAAAACTTGTGCAATGCGTGATGCAGCAAAATAAGGAAAACAGACCTTTACAGCTGTTTATTGAGGGGAACGTGTGCAGAAGTTTTGTGCTTGTACTGATTTGCATGGCCCAATCTAGCTACACAGACCATTCCATCGTCTGTGTACAATAACCGACAGCCGCGTCTTCGCGGGCCCTGTGAGTCAGGCAGCATCGGAACATCATACGCGAGCAGCTTGCGACTTCCTTTTGAAGCTCCCAAACAAGAGAGGAGTTCAAGAGAGGAAGGAGGGGAGGGGGCGGTTGGAGGTTGAGAGGGCACGGCAAAGAGAAAAAAATTGGCTGTGGTTTAAACTTTGGTTAACCCTGGTGAGAGGCGAAAGCTTCCTCTGCGTGGCTACGTTCACAAGCGCCACACACACTGACGAACGGATTGTCTGCGAAGCGTTAATGAAATGCCCGATGGAGCAGTTGCCACCTGCCACGGTGGGCAGGTGACACCTGTCACGTGACTGCACTGACGCTGCCCTCTTGAAAACCTAGCGTAGTGAAGCTTTCGCTTCAAAAATGGCTGGGGCTCAACGCGGCTTGAACCTAGTTATACGAGCGAAAGCTTTTTTAAGCATGGTCTCCACTCTTCAAATCAAAGGTCAGGTACCCAGTGGCCATAGCCATATAATCACGTGGTCATACTACCATAGGTTGGGCCCACCAAGCAATTAAGCTCGCTTTGACCTTGTGAGGAATTGAAGGTCATTGTCGATGTAGTGCCCACTGTCTCAAATCAAATATCAAGGTCAAGGGTCAAGGTCGGGTGTCCAATGGTCGTAGTCATATGATCGTGTGGTTATACTGCCATAGCTTGGGCCATACCACCACGCAGTGAAGTTCGGTTTGACCTTGTGCGGCATTGAAGGTCATTGTCTCATCCACATCGAAATCGGAAGTTGTACCCAGGGAAGTAGAGCCCTCGCTCAGAAATCCTAGAGCTATCACCTAGTGATCAATAATTGCAGTGTGCAGCGGTCCCTGCAGTGGGCGTAGCCAGGCTGTTGCTGCTGCTCATGATGATGACAACCATCATCATCAGCAGCAGCAGCACCACCTCTAATCATCGCAAGAGAAAGGAAAATCCCAGCGGTATTGAGCGGTATCCCAGCTAGTGACCACTATTTGCTTCTGCCCCTGTAATCATCTCATCGCCTACTTGTCTTCCATTCTGTCGGTCCAGTTCTGGCTGCGCCATCGCTTTGGCATACGGCCATGCTGAGTGAGAAACTGCACTGTCCTCGTCGTGTGTGAGACACTATTAGCATCATCGCTTTCTATTCCACAGTAAGCGTAAATTACAGAAACGTAAAGCCAGCTGCAGATGCTCTATGTGCTTTAGGACAAGTTCAGTTGTCAGTAGCAGGGAGCTTAGCTACGAAACCACGATCACAATTCGATCACGCGACATTAAATCCGTGATTACAAGAAAAGATAATGATTGCTGGAAAGGAAGAAGCTGTCCCGAGTGAAATGGTTCGAACAGAGGACTGTGGTCGCGGTCATTTTGAACTTCACTACGCTAGGTTTTCAAGAGGGCAGCATCAGTGCAGTCACGTGATGGGTGTCACGTGGAAGGTCATGCGACCTACTGACGTTATCACAATCTGCCCACCGTGGCAGGTGGAAACTGCCCCATCGGGCATTTCATCGACGCTTTACGGACAATCCGTTCGGCAGTGTGTGTGGCGTTTGTGAACGTAGGCAGTGTGTGTGGCGTTTGCGAAAGGAGGCTTCCGCTAATTTTTTCTCCTAGTGCTCAGAATTTTAATAAAACGTTACGGTGGGCCCTTAAGGTACTTAGTGTTGTGAATGAGAAAGCATCTTTTGACATAAAGGCCTTTACCATAAAGACATTCGAGCTAAAGACCTTTACCATAAAGGCCTTCAGCCTAAAAGCCTTTATCATTTAAATCGTGATTGATTACCGTCCTCATTATTTGGTAACATCCTTTATCATTGCAAAACTACCACTATCAATAACTATCACTATGACTAGCTACTACTGTCTCGTCTAATGTCTGCTTCATTGCCTATGGTCACCCGTTACTATGTTATGGTCTAATGCTGGCGTCATGTGAGGTCATGGTGACGTCGATGGAGTTTTCGGGCCACTGCTGCTGCACAAGAACGCCGGGTTTCGTTGCCGTTGTTCCATATACGGATCATCATCAGCCCGAATTCGCCCTCTGCAGGGCAACGATCTTTCCCATATTTTTCCAATTTACCATGTCCTGTGCGAGCTGCGGCCAACCTATCCCCGAAATCTTGTTAAATTCATCCGCCCACCTAACTTTCTGCTGCCCCCTGCTTCGCTTGCCTTCTCTTGGAATGCAGCACGTTACGCTTAAAGACCATCGGTTATCTTGCCTCCGTATTACATGCCCAGCGCAAGCCCGTTTCTTCCTTTTGATTTCGACTAGGATGTCGTTAACCCACGTTTGTTCCCTCACCCACTCTGACCTCTTCCTTTCTCTTAACGTTACACCTGCGGGATGTCGTTTCTGCTGAAGGACGAATCCCAACGTAAAAACGTAACAACTGTTTATTCAGTTAGCGATGGCAGCGGACGAGCATACCAACCCTACGCGCACGTCTCGTTAGCGGACGGAAGAAAGCCGCTCTTTCCAGCCTGGCAGCCTGTTTTTGTAGCCATCGGCGGTGACGCATGCCTCGAGTGACGCAGCGGTGGCGCTGTGTTTTATCGGTAACGCAGTCTGGGCCGGATGATGACAAGGCAGAGGCTGCGCGGAAATATGCGCAAAGTGTGTCCCCCCTCCGCTGAGTGCCCTCGGGGCTTGTAAAAATCTGTGCAGCGTACCCGACGTCCATAGCGTGTAGTGACGGAAGCAGGCTACGATGTCGGGGGTCGTGGATGCACGCCTGTGAATGCACTGGTATTTCCTGGCTCTTCGGAATCGATGTAGGCTGGCTTCAGCCGGTCGATACAGACGCGGACGGCGTTCCCGGTAATACGCAGGGTGAAGGTATTGTCGTTCCGACGGAGAACTGGGTAGGGTCCGCTGTAAGGTGGCTGGAAAGGCCTACGGACGGTGTTGTCGCGGAAAAAGTGTGCGTGCACGTTGCAAGATCATTGAAGACTAAAGGGGCAGTCTTTCATTTTAGAAGGAAATAAACCTCAACCTTACAGTGGTGAGCTGCAGGTGACGGGTGGAGGGCAGCGATGGTGCGTCGGAGCCGGGCGACGAAATCGGTGGGATCTGACGTCGCAGTGGTGGATGGCGATGCAGCGAAAATTCGCCTGGGAGACGCAGTGGTTTCCTGTAGACGAGCTCTGCGGGTGTAGCCTGAATGTCAGGCTTGAAGATGGCGCGAAGACCTATAGGGCGACGACTGGGCTGGCTTCGAGCCAGGTTCAGTCCGGGTGGCACATGATGACTGCTTTGAACTGTCGGTGGAAAGGCTCGATCATCCCGTTGGCGCAGGGGTGGTAGCTGGTTGTCCTCGAGCGCTCAAACCCGATGGTCAGCCCGAGGAGCCTGAAAAGGTGCGATTCGAACTGTCTTCCTTAGTCGGTGGTGGCACGGCGAGGGGGCCCAAAGCGAGCAATCCAGCCGGCGAAGAAGGCTGAGGCGACGTCTTCAGCGGTGATTCCCTCGAGGGGCCACGCCTCAGGTCATCGAGTATAGCGATCGATGGTGATGAGGCAATAGCGATAGGGTCCAGGTGGGGGAAAGGGCCCTATGATATCCAGGTCGACGTGTTGAAACCAACCAGTGGGAATGCTCCGAGCGGTAAAGTAACATGCCTGGGGACATTAGCGCGCTGGCATTGAATGCAGGAGCGCGCCCAGGTGCCGCAATCGCACTGCATGGAGGGACAGACATAGCGGTCGGCCACGAGGCGTGTAGAAGCGCGTATGCCGGGATGGCTGAGATTATGCAGCTGGTTGAAGAGGCCACGGCGATGGGAAAGGGGCACGTAAGGCCCGGTTCGTGCTGCTGACACGTTGCAGTAGATAGTCGCCGATCCAGGTATGGAGACTTGCAGCTGTAGTGAGGACCCGCCCTTAAGAAGTTCTTGCAGTTCAAAGTCCGTAGTTTAAGCCTCGGCGAGGACGTCAGCTGTTATCTGCGAAGACCTGATAGCTGCCACACGTGAAAGCGCGTCGGCGGCCACGTTGTCCTTGTTGGATGTCGGTGGTAAACTGGGCAATGAACGACAGCTGGTTCTGCTGGACCGGCGGGATTTGTCTCGGCGTTGAAAGAAGGCGTAGGTCAGAGGTTTATGGTCGGGGTAGATAGCGCAGTGCTGTGCTTCGAGAATGTGGCGAAAGTATTGAACTGCTTCGTATATCACCAGAAGTTCTCAGTAGTAAGCTGGCGAACTCCACGGTGCGGGGGTCGTGGTCTCGTTGGTAGGACTGGCCGCAGAAGGGGTCGTTTTCCGAGCTGAGAGTTTCTTGGAGAAGAACGCCAAAGGATGCCAGGTGTTGTCTACGCGTTACATAAGGGCGGCGCCGACGGCGAAGTTAGAGGCGTCCGTGAAGAGCCCCAAAGGAGCGTCTGGCACGGGATGGGAGAGAAGTGTGACGGTGCAGAGAGCTGCTTTGCATTCTTCGAAAAGTTGCGTTAAAGCCGGTGTCCACTTGACGGGTTGGTTTCCTCGTAGCATCATGGAGGTGAGCCTGGTAGTCGGCTGCGTGTGACAATAAACGCCTGTAAAAGTTCAGCATGCCGAGGAAACGGCGAAGGTCTTTAGCAGTGGTGGGTTGGGGGTACTTTTACAGGACTGAGATGCATTAAGGCAAAGGTCGAGTTCCCTCCGATGAAACTTCATGGCCGAGGAATTTGACGACTGTAGCGCCGAGCGTGCTCTTTGAGACCTTGACGAGTAGGTCGTGGTCATCGAGGCGTTGGAAAAGTAGACGAAGGTGCGAGGGTTTTCGTCGGCGTTACTGGAAAAGACCAATATGTCGTCAAGATAGACGAAGCAGAAGTCGTGGCCGCGGACGACTTCGTCGTTGAAGCGTTGAAAGGTTTGTCCAGCGTTCCTCAGGCCAAAGCTCATGAAGGGGAACTCGAACAAGCCGAAAGGGGTAATGTTTGCAGTTTTCGGGATTTCGTCCGGATTGACGGGTATTTGCATGTTGGCCTTCACCAAGTATAGCACGGAGAAAACGTGGCAGCCATAAATGCGATGGGGCGAGGTCCTGTATGTGGTGAACGGGGGTACCTGTCTGGAATGGTGCGGGCGTTGGGGGCACGGTAGTCCCACAGGGCCGCTAGGCTTCGGTCTTCGGGACAAGGTGAAGTGGCGAGGCTCATGGGCTGTCGGAGCGGCGGGCGATTACCTCACGGAGCATGGCTTCGAACTCTGCTTTGGCTATGTGCACGGACAGACGGATGGATGGATGGATGGATGGATGGATGGATGGATGGATGGATGGATGATGGATGGATGGATGGATGGATGAGATGGATGGATGGATGGATGGATGGATGGATGGATGGATGGATGGATGGACGGACGGACGGATGGATGGATGGATGGATGGATGGATGGACGGACGGACGGACGGACGGACGGATGGATGGATGGATGGATGGATGGATGGATGGATGGATGGATGGATGGATGGATGCGGCTGAACCCTTTAAATCGGGCGGTGGCTCAAGCCACCTAGCCATGACTTATGAAATTTTACTGTTAATTCTCTTCATTTTGGCCACCAATCAGATAACCTTCGCTTGGTTACTTCTACCCGCCTAAAATCTACTTTCCCTTCACGGTCCTTAAACCCAATGTCTTGGATAAATCAGCCCCGCTGCTTTCCACTGCGGGGTGAAGCCCTTTACAGAAAAATATCAAGTGTTCAGCCGTTTCCTCCGCCTCTCCGCACGCAACGCACAACGTGTCTATCTCGTGGTGCCTGACTCTATATGTCTTAGTCCGCAAAACTCCCGTCCTGGCCTCAAACAACAAAGAGCTTCCCCTACAATTATCATTGATATTTTCTTTGGCAATTTCCTGCTTAAAAATCCAGTATGTTCCCAGTGCTGATTTCGTCAGCATCCCTGTTTTCCACAGAGCCCTCTCTGTTTCTTTAACCTTTTTCTTAACCGATAATTGGTGATTTGCACCCCCCCCCCCCTACTGCTGTCCAGATATTTGCTTGTCAATTTTCTAGTTCGCTTTCTCCATTTCGTATCAACATTCCTTATATACAGGTATTTGAAAACTTTCCTAGCATGCGGTCCGGGGCAAGGCGACGCGCGCGGCAGAAAACCGGGGGGGGGGGGGGGGGGGGGGGGGGTCCGGATGTAGTGCAGAGCGGTGTGGTGCACATCACGTGGCAACCCGCTAGGGCGCGTCAAACCGGGAAATTCGGCGAGGATGGCGTGGTATGGTGAATGATTTTCAACACCGAGTATTTTGATGCTTGTCTGGCGGGTAGTCGGTCGAGTATTTTGATGCTTGTCTGGCGGGTAGTCGTTCGCTTTCCTGGCGAAGAATGTCCCTTGTGTCGATGAGACGGTCGTGTCCGCAGTCCGAAAGGAGGGTGTAGTGCGCCAAAAAGCCTGAGCCGATGATTGGCTCGATGACGTCGGCGATAACAAAATTCCAATGAAGGCCACGGCGTAGGTTTTTAAACTGGACGTGCAGACGGAGCGAGCCGTAAGTCATGACTGTGGACGGGTTTTCCGCGCTGAGCTCGAAAGACGTAGGAGGACGGGTCTTGAAGGTGGGCTCGCGGGTAGCAGCAAAATGTAAGACGAAAAGCGCGAAAAAAACACGCTGTTTTCTTTACGTCCGTATGTTTTTTCGCGCTTTTCGTCTTAGCCCGCACCCACATATTACTAGCAGCAAATGTCGGAACCGCTGCTTTGTATTTTGGTCGGTGACGAAAATGCGATGGCCTCCAGGTTGGCAGCTCGCAGCCATGTCTACGAGCTGCCGTTGGCGTTTCCCTTATGTCCAGCAGAGCAGGGTGGTCTACACTGTCGTGCACTGTCCCCGAAGCGTCGATGGTAGTAGCACCGGTCGTCGTCACCAGGCTGCTGCGAAGGGGTGGTGGGCCACGGCTTTGCGGGTGGCGCGTCGGCAAGTGTTGATGCAGGCGTCGTTGAATGGAGCTGGGCTATCGATGGATATCGTCCATATGGTGCGCAAGCTCTGTGGTGTTCAGCGGCGACAGCCTGGACGGTGGGCGGACAGTGACTCCGGCAAGTTGGTCAAGAGGTAGCGTCAGCTGAATTGCCTGGTAGAAGTCGTTGAAGCCAAAGTGCTCGAAGTAAGGAATCCTGGACTTCCGTGTTGCCCGCGAGAGCACGCATGTGGTGGAGGGGCTGCGAAGGCTTGCGCTCGCAAGTTCTGCGGAGTGTAGTCGCACCTTCTGGTCATCCGAGAGTGACAGACGGCGGATGAGTTATGTCTTGACGTGTTCGAGAAGGTTGGCGGGTTGGCAAGGATATTCCGGACTTGGTTGGCGTAGCGGGAATAAGGTGGGCGACGACATAATCGTAGTGGGTCCGGTCGTGCGCGATGTGAGCGAGGGAGAACTGGGCCTCGACTTGGGCGAACCACACATCGGGCGAGTCGGCCCGAAACGGCACAAGTTTGACAGCGACACGCCAGACGTCGTGCGGGGCAGCGTGCGGGATGCCGTCTGCCGGGGTTCTGTCGTCCTAGGCGGAGCCGGCAAGATGCTGCTGCCCGGAAGCATTCAGTTCGCCGTGCCGTACTTCCTGAAGCTGTTGCTCTTGCTTGTCCATGGTGACGTTGTTCGGGTCACCAGATGTGGGATGTCGTTTCTGCCGAGGGACGAATCCCAACATAAAAACGTAACAACTGTTTATTCAGTTAGCGATGGCAGCGGACGAGCTACGCACGTCTACGAAGGAAGACAGCCGCCTGTTTTTGTAGCCACCGTTGGCGACGCAGCGGTGGCGCTCTGTTTTGTCGGTGACGCAGTCCAGCGTGTAGCCGCGTTACGCTGGGCCGGATGACAACAATGCAGAGGCTGCGCGGAAGTATGCGGAGAGTGTGTCGCCACACACCTATCATTTTCCCGTCCATACATGGCTGCGTTGTCCTCAATTTCAGTTTAACCCTTTTCCTTAGCCTCCACGTTTCATCCCCCTTGGTGAGTACCAATAAAATACGGCTATTATATACTTTTCTTTTGAGGGATATCAGTAAAGTGCCACTAATTATCTGGGAGAACGTGCCAAATGCGCTCCACCTCATTCTTACTGTTCTAGTTATTTCACTCTCGTGATACGGATCTGTGGTCACTACCTATTCTAAGTGGACGTATTCCCTTACCACTTCCAGCACCTCGCAACCAGTTGTAAACTGTTGTTCTCTTCCCAGGCTATAATACCCGCGGGTTCCTCTAGCAGCACTTCTAGACTATAGAATCACTGGATTAGGTTCTAGCGTTAAATGTTGCCAGGTTCAGTTTCCAATGGCGGCCTCTCCTGAGCCAGAGATTCTTATCACCCTCCGCGTAGTCACAGGTCTGACCACCGCTTTTATCTGTTCCACAGCCACTAGGGATTGAGGGCCGAGGTTTGATTGGTTTATTCATATAGGAGGTTGTGGCCAACTACTAAACCCAGGCCGGTCATATACTGTTCTGGTAAGGTAATGTGCCTGAACAGGATTTGGCCACCCTGGCGTAGTATTTGGCCGCAACCTATCATATGAATACACCAGTTAACCCTCGGCGCTCAGTCCCCAACGGCTGCGGAGCAACTGACCACGGCGGCGGTCTGAGTGAACGGAGTCTCGAATCGCAGAAGAAAGCCGAGGAATGACTGCAAGAACAACTTGAATTCTAAAGCTTATAAAAATCTAAACAAAAATAAACAGAACTAAACAAGGCCAAACATGCTAGTGCATCAAAGACGAATTTCGCTTACCAAGTAAATCATGGTCAATTTTTTTGTCCTCCTCGCGAGAGCATCACGACGAGTCGAGAACAGAGATGCCGCTTTACAGCGCACGTATAGCGGACAACTGAAGCGCGTTACTATGCTGGACCTGAACCGACAGTTTTCCTGCAGGCTGCTGGTAGCGAGCAATGATCTGGAATTGCGAATGTGGCAGGGGAGACACTCAGACGCCGGACAGGATGAGCTCGCGGGATACGTTCCTGCGAACCCTCGTGCCGCTGGCAGAGATCGGAGCCGCGCCTAAAGGTCCGAAACCGTATAGTTCCCCAGTCTGAGAGGTCTACGAGGATCAACCTGATTTTCCCTGCGCCCGCAGCAGACACGCAGTCTGTGGTGCTGCGGCGCATGCGCGTTCCCTTGTTAGGGTAATCAGGGAAGACGCTACATCGCGGGGAAACAATCCCAAGGGGACAGATCGGGAGCCTCTTTTGCAGTGATTATTAATTAGACGAGTAGTGGGGGCGGTATGTGATTGCAGGCAGGAAGCCTGTTCACTGCCTCCTTTCATATGAAGTGGCAGTCTGAGCAAACAACCTCGAGACGTCCTGCTGTCGAGTGTGCAAAGAGGCCAAGCGAAGTAAACAGCGCAAAAGAAAGGAGCGTGACTCGACTGCGCTGGTGCTGAACACACTAAGGCTTATTGGGAAACAAAGAGGAAATATAGCGTAAAGGATATTCTGACGACAACTGCCACCTGGAGCCGGAAACTATAAGCTTGACAGTACCATAAGACACTCGTGTTCCAGATGAGGACAGACCTGCACCACCTAAACGTGATCAGTGAGACAATGCACCGAAAGCCACACACCATACCGCCTGTGTAGCAGTTCCGGCGATCTTGCTGCTGGCCCTCCAGTGAGGGAGGGTTGACCGTCGCTAGAAGTGAACGTGCGAAAATTTGTAAGGGAGGCCGTGTTGTGTGCTGGCACAAGCGCGTGTGCACGTACACACCGTGCACTGTGCGACATTGCTTCCGAGTGCTGCATTGCTTGTTTATAGTCGTATAACAAATAAGCTCCATGTACCACACATTCTCCATCCCCATCCGTGGTTGTTGTTTTTTTTTCGCGCTGCAAACGTGATTCATGGTGTAACCGACCATCAACTAGCCCAGAACTGTCTGCGCTTAATGTATAGAACTGGTGAGCAAGTGCATGCAAAATAACAGGATGGTGCACCAACAAAAAAGACCAAAAAGGTATACTTCGGAGGCACACACTGACTTTTTCGGCGAATCAATTCATTATGCCAATTGTTTCAGTTTGCAAGACAGAGGTCGCATCTGGAAAAGAAGGATTCCGAAACAAGACAATCATATGATCTTTGTAGCGAAATATGCAAAGATTGTTACTGTAGACATACACTTTTGAATGTCACTGCCTAATTGAATGTCTGCGCTTTTGAATATATTTGAATAACTGACTGCACCTTAATTAGTGAGCTTTGTATTGCACCTTTCATCAACGTTGCATTGTTCTGGTACTGACGGAAACAAACTCCATTCTTTAAAGATTACTCGGCGGATCTAATCTGTCCAGAGGGCGATTTTGTCCCAGTATTCAGTGTCCCCTGTCTAGGGTCAGTACGGGTTTCCTTTCCAAAGACTTTAGGTCCGCTCGGTAAAAGCCGACAGTTCCTTCCCAGCTGGGCTGACGGCGCGCCTTTCGAATCGGGTCCGCGCAACGCGCGATGTCAGCGCCTGTATTCGCCGTCGCTCGCCCGACGCCGAGCACCGAATGCGGTTTTTTTCCTGCTGACGACGCGCTATGTTTGTTTTCTTTCGCCGCACCCCTTCGACAGCTGCGCACGATTGCGTCATTGTCGCATGACTCTCTACGCGACTGCAGGTAAACAGATGACGTCGGCGGCACGTCGGCAGCACGCAGGTCAGAGATATGACGTCAGCTCCGATAAGGCCGCGCCGCCGTGGCGACAACGAGCTTAATACGAGGCACCTGACTATAAAAACACAAACCAGCGCGAGCTACAGGGCATCAGAAAAGGGACAACAGATAACGCTCTGGTTTATGCGGCGAACTGCCAAATCGGTATTTCATGCAGTTCTGCTGTCAACTACAATATGCCAGGTTTCCTCCCCTTCGGCAGTACAGGCGAACAACCCGACGCCACTCGCTTCGTCGGCAACGTCGGGTCGTGTTTCAAGGAGTACGTATATATCCTGAGGCGCCGGGCAAACCGCTGATGCCTGCAGCAAAAAAAATAAATAAAAATAAAATAAGAATTCGCTGCTGGACGGCGCCTCAGGAGCCCCCGAGCTTAAGCAGGAAATTGCCAAAGAAAATGTTTGATAATTGTAGGGGGAGCTCTTTGTTGTTTGAGGCCAGGACTGGAGTATTGCGGACTAAGACATATAGAGTCAGGCACCACGAGGTAGACACGTTGTGCGTTGCGTGCAGAGAGGAGGAGGAAACGGCTGAACACTTGATACTTTTGTGTAAATGGCTTCACCATACAGTGGAAAGCAGCGGGGTTGATTTATCCAAGGCATTGGGGTTTAAGGACAGTGAAGGGAAAGTAGATTTTAAGCGGGTAGAAATAACCAAGCGGAAGTTATCTGATTGGTGGCCAAAATCAAGAGAATTAACAGTAAAATTTCATAAGTCATGGCTAGGTGGCTTGAGCCACCGCCCGATTTAAAGGGTTCAGCCTTATCCATCCATCCAGACAGCTCGAGCTGTGCAATGCGCCGTCCTATACAAGAACACTGCCATCCGCAGAAACTTCACAACGAGCGAGCTTGCCATCAGCTCTACGACGCGCTTCGCTACTGAGCACACGGTAGGGTGCACTGCAACGTTGTTCAGGTTGCCAGTGATGCCTTGAAATGTACCCACGCCGTATAAACGTGGTGCGATGATGCGGCACAACGTTCCCTTCATCCGCATCGTACGCACGTTCATGAAAAGCTCCGTCTACGAGTAGAATGAAATTCGCACAGCGAGCTAGCGATACGGCGTCTGCCATATTTACAAGCAAAGAGGAGCCCTCAAGGTGACGTCGGTGTTCGAAAAAACCGTCTTTCCTCCGCCCGAGGAGCGATTCGAGCGGAGGTTGGTTGCTGAAACGAAAACGGGCCTCGAGGCTCGCTTGGAGCAGAAGCTCGAGTCGAGGCATGTGTATGGATTGAGCGGTTTGGCTCAGGCTGTGAGCGCGCCGCGGGTGACCTTGGCACTAGAACGGAACTGAACACGAAGGCGAACCTAAACGAACTTGGCGAAGCCTGGTTGCCTGGTGCTTTGTGCTGCGCTGCCGCCGGAACAGCGCATGCGTCAACAACAGTGTCTTCGTGGATCTGCGCTGCACTAAGCTATTACCCTGGATGGATGGATGGATGGATGGATGGATGGATGGATGGATGGATGGATGGATGGAAGGTAGGAGCGCCCCCCTTTGAAACGGGGCAGTGGTTGTTGCCTCTATGCTCAGTTTTTTTCATTTATTTTGTTTAACTCTGCTGTAAGTTGTTAATAAAATTCGCCGTTTTCTTTAAAAAACGTCTTCCTACATTTCAAAACTTATGTAACCTCTCTACTTTTGTGCCGCCAATCCTCCAATCGCTTTTTGCTAATTTCCACCGCAGATTTCTTTACATGACTATTGTTATCTCTAAACCCTAAGGCTTCAGGAAGAGTGACTGTGCCTGCATCGACATCGGGATGGATACCATCACATTTTAGGATTAGGTGTTCTATTGTTTCTATTCATTTACCACACACAGCACTGTGTCATCTTCTTCGTTAAATTTCTTTTTGTAGCTGCGCGTTCTAAGACACCCTGACCTTGCTTCAAAGAGGAGGGCACTGCCTCTTGAGTTATCAAAAAACGTTTCCTTCCTGATCTCCCTTTTCCAGCATCGATATAGTTCTACACTATGCTTCTTTTCCATTCAATCTATCCAATTTTTACCTTCGATGTTTTTAACCTGTCGTTTAATGCTCTTTCTTTCTCCTTCCTCGTCTCTGGCAAACTTACTGGCCAGCTTTCTAGTTCGTTCCCGCCACTGTGTGTCAACGCTCTTTCTGTACAGGTATTTAAATACCTTAGCTGCCCACCTGTTATCATCCAATTTCCTCAGGCGTTCTTCGTATAGAACTTTACTCAAAGCTTCCCGTGCTTCGAACGATGCCCAGCCCATATCCCCCTGTACTGCCTCGTTTGTGGTTTTCCCGTGGGCACCTAGTGCTAATCTTCCAACAGTTCTCTGATTTACTTCTAATCGTGAATGAACTTCAGCCCTTAAGCATAGAACCGCATTCCCGAAAGTAAGCCCTGGCACCATTATTCCTTTCCAAATAGCTCTCAGTACCTCATACCTGTTGTACCCCCCCGATGCCCTATCTTTCATTATCCCGGCATCTCTTCGCCTTTTTGCTATGAGAGACTGTTCGTGCTTTTCCGTGTACACCCTGTGTACACCCTGAAGCTAGCCGACAGCGCCATACAGCGCCGCGTAAAGCCCGTTTCACATGCAAGCGAAAATGCCAGCGAATCCTGTCGCAGCGACGGAAAAACCTGTTTCGACCCGTCGCGGCGGCTCGGCGGGCCGGAGCGACGGGGTTCCAACAAGTTGGAAATTTTCGCAGCGACAGAGCGATAGCTCCGCCCCCTGACCAATGACTGCACGGCGGAAAAGCCACGTGAAAAGAAGAGGATTCGTGCGGGAAAGACGACAATGTTTGTATGCTACACGCGCTTCCGACACCACGACAACATGTCGCGTGGACTGTTCAATGAGGTGCTGATCATCGAAGTATCCAAGCGCCCACTTCTATGGGATGTTAAAGATAACTTCCGCAATAAGTCGACCAAGGAGTCCCTTTGGGAAGAAGTGAGGGACGCAATTCGAGCAATTGACGACACCGGTAAGTGAAAGCACGCTTTGTGGCGAGCTCGAAGATTATCAGCCATATTTTTTCATTGTGCAGCCAACAAATTTTCATCGTCACACTGGCAGGATTCTGCAGCGTGTCAAAAACTGTTTTATGTCCCCGCGCATTCCTGCGTACTGCTCGGTGTTTATTTTTCGGTGCGCCGGCTATTGTGCGTAGATGAGCTGTATGAGAATTGTCGGCATCACGCAGACGTGAGCAAATGTTTTTGGTTCTTAAGACACGCTAGCTGCATCATTTTGTACCCTTCACTTCAATCGTGAAATGCACGACGTGCACGTTTTCATGTTCTCAGCTACGTTTGTAAATGCGGGAGGCGACCTTTCTCAGGCGTGGAGTTAATCCGGGCGCTGAGAGCCTAGTAAAATCGTCTCTTGCGTGTATGTAGAGCGAGCGCTCCGTCCCGCGGCACTGCCCGCTCATCGTAGTCTTGTACGTAGCATTAATCTGCAGCTTCTGAACCGCGCAAAATCATCTCGTGCGTGTCCGCAAAATAAATCATTCATCATGTGTGTGCCTCAGTTCAGTCATGCATGCATGCATAATCAGTAAAACTGCCTTTTAGAAGAAAAAAAACTCGTGCTTCCGTACTGAATCGTGTGTTGTAAACATTTTCTGCAATATTCTTGTGTGCTAACAGATGAGAATTTGTACATGTTCATGCTAAACTTTGGGCCACATGTCTGCCATTGTTTCCTAATTTGCTCTATACTGCTCCATATTTCAGTAACAGTTGAGGAGATCATTGCTCGGTGGAAAAATCTAAAAGATACGTACAGGCGAAAAACTAAAGACGAAAAAGATGGGAAGAAGACTGGGTCAGGAGCCACTGCAAAGACGGCCTGGCCACATTTAAAGCAGATGGAGTTCCTGAGGGACTCCATGGAAACGAGACGGTAAGCAATTATACTAATGATGAATTGAATGTGTAAGTGACAGCAATTAACAGCCTGTACATTCTACTCAGGAGCTTCTGCAACCTCGACGCAGTGAGCCACGTGCAGGTGGCCAGCGCAGCAGCCGAGATGAGCCACGCCAGCTGCAGCCCAGCATCGCCAGGCTCGAAAGAAGTAGAAGCATCGCCAAATGAATTTGAATGCATGTATAGTGTCCCAGGCCTTCCTGATGAACCAGGACCATCCTGTATGGCAGCAACTTCACCAGAGGTTCTCCCACATAGGGGAAACAAGCGACAGAAGAAAAGGCGGCAGGAAGTGGAGGCTGCTGACAGGGACATTCAGGCCGTGCGAAGTGCAATTGCAGCGCACAGGCCAATGGTTACACCGCACGTACGGACTTAAAAAAAGATGTTATTACCATCAAGATAAGAAGTAGTTGATATTTAAAAAAGAAGAGTTCTTTATTTCTTAACAAAATTTGAGTAATCGTGGCAAAATAATGCATAAACATTGTCCATGTTGACGTTTGCAAACCACCGAAACCAACCGCGAGCTCGTATTCTTTGCCAGCAACACTGAGATTCGCAGCGGCAGTAAACGCTGTGGAGCGACGCATGTGAAACGGAACCCTGCGAAAAGCATCGCTGCGCCGTGCCGCTGGTCGCTGAGTTCGCTCAATCGCTTGCATGTGAACCGCCCTTAATGCCTGTTTCACATGCAAGCGAAAATGCCAGCGAATCCTGTCGCCGCGACGGAAAAACCTGTTTCGACCCGTCGCGGCGGCTCGGCCGGCCAGAAGGAAGGGGTTCCAACCAGTTAGAAATTTTCGCAGCGACAGCGCGACAGCTCCGCCCTCTGACCAATGACTGCATGGCGGAAAAGCCACGTGACAAGAAGAGGATTCGTGCGGGAAAGACAAAGTTTGTTTGCTACACGCGCTTCCGACACCACGGCAACATGTCGCGTGGACTTTTCAATGAGGCGCTTTTCATCGAAGTGTCGAAGCGCCCGCTTCCATGGGACGTGAAAGACAACAACTTCCGCAATAAGTCAACCAAGTAGTCCCTGTGGGAAGAAGTGAGGGACGCACTTTGGGAAATTGACGACACAGGTAAGTGAAAGCACGTTCAACAAATTTTCATCGTCACTCTGGCGGGATTCTGCAGCCTGTCAAAATCTGTTTCATGTCCCCGCGCATTCCTGCGTACTGATCGGTATTTTTTTCGGTGCGCCGGCTGTTGTGCGTAGATGAGCTGTATGAAACTTGTGGGCATCACGCAGTCGTGAGCAAATGTTTTTGGTTCTTAAGACACGCTAGCAGCACAGTTTTGTACCCTTCACTTTAATCGTGAAATGCACTACGTGCATGTCTTCATGTTCTCAGCTACGTTTGTAAAGGCGGGAGCCGACCCTTCCCAGGCGTGAAGTTAATCCGGACACTCAGAGCCTCGTAAAATCGTCTCTTGTGTGTATGTACCTAGCGCGAGCGCTCCTTCCCGCTGCAAAGGGCCGCTCATCGTGGTCTTCTACGTAGCATTAATCTGCACGTTCTGACCAGCGCAAAATCTTCTCGTGCACGTCCGCAAAATAAAGACAGAAAATTGAATCATTCATCATGTGCGTGCCTCAGTTCAGCCATGCATGCATAATAATAATAATAATTGGTTTTTGGGGAAAGGAAATGGCGCAGTATCTGTCTCATATATCGTTGGACACCTGAACCGCGCCGTAAGGGAAGGGATAAAGGAGGGAGTGAAAGAAGAAAGGATAATAGGTTCCATAGTGGAGGGCTCCGGAATAATTTCGACCACCTGGGGATCTTTAACGTGCACTGACATCGCACGGCACACGGGCGCCTTACCGTTTTTCCTCCATAAAAACGCAGCCGCCGCGGTCGGGTTCGAACCCCATGCATGCATGCAAAATTAGTAAAACTGCCTTTTAGAAGAAAAAAAAAACTGTTGCTTTCGTACTGAATCATGTGTTGTAAACATTTTCTGTAATTATTTTTCTTGTGTGCTAACAGATGACAATTTCTACATGTTCATGCTAAACTTCGAGCCACATGTCTGCCATTGTTTGTTTGTTATTTTGCTTGTTTAACATTACGCTCTATACTGCTCCATATTTCAGTAACAGTTGAGGAAATCATTGCACGCTGGAAAAATCTTAAAGACACCTACGGGAGGAAAATTAAAGATGAAAAAGACGGCGAAAAGAGTGGATCAGGAGCCACTGCTAAGACGTCCTGGCCTTTATTAAAGCAGATGGAGTTCCTAAGGGACTCGATGGAAACGAGACGGTAAGCAATGACTGATACTAATGTTGAACTAAATGTGTAAATGACAGCAAATAACGGCCTGTACATTCTACCCAGGAGCTTCTACAACCTTCATGCACTGAGCCGCGTGCAAGTGGCCAGCGCAGCAGCTGAGACGAGCCACACTAACTGCAGCTTTATTTGGCGCCGGAGGGCGGGGGGGGGGGGGGCAGTGGTATGTTCGCAGCAAAAAGGCACTAATTGCGGAGCAAATTTATTTATTTTTAATAAATAAGTAAAATACACACATGAAAGAAAAATTACAAACAGCAAATTAATTCGTGGCTTGGAGAGATACACTGCAGTTTATTAACGAACAAACAATTAAAACTAATTAAAAATGCAAAAAGCAACCATCACTTCGTGGAGAAGAGTGCTCAGTCTTGCTGCCCGCGGGTTCTCGACTCACCCGAATTAATGTTCAGCACACAGCATAGTATGTTAACAAACACGCAACTACAGTCATTCAGTCACTTCCTTCAACCGCAACTGCAGACGCCTCGGATTTTTCTGGGCGAATTGTGTGATGACACGGGTGATAAAGTCATTTACGTGCTTCATTACACGCTCCCGGTGCACACTCATCATACAAAGGCCGTCCAGCCTGTCATTTGTCATCATTGAGCGTAGCCAGGTTTTCACTCTCCTCATTGCACTGAAGGAGCGTTCGACCGTACAGGTAGTAAACTGGCAAAGCCAGAGCCACCCCAAGGCTTTTGCAACACCGGGGAGAATGTCTTGGCCTGGTGTAGAAGCTCGCAGTAATTTATTTCTGATGGGTCCCCAGTTTTGTTGCACCACATCTCGTACCAAGAGATGGTCTCTTCCTTGTCGATGCCGTAAAAGCGTTGGAGTTCTTCGGCGAAGGCAGCGAACTCAACACGGCTCAAGTGCTTCATTTTTTATGGATGCAGCTGGAGAAGTTTGAAGCTCCTCTCATTGCTTTCAGAAAAGCGGCGAGCTAAAGAAGCAGTGAGAGAGTGTGGCACATATATTGCCACACGGTAGTATTCCTCCGGCGACTGAATCCCGTAGTTGCCTCGGTAGGCCTGACGAGAGACTTGTCTTGGTACAGATATCACCACATTTAAGTGATTCTCTGCTTCCCTTGCTGCATTCATGGAGTCAGAGAACTCCTCTACAGCGTTTGTCTGGTGGCCCCGAAAAATACGTTGCCGCTCAGTGATGTGGTGATGCACAGAATGGAAGTCCATGGATACACCTTGCAGAATGTTCGTAACTGGTTCGAGCTGAGCGCTGTACTTCGCTGCAATGTGCAAGCAGGCGATGAAAGATGGGCTTGTTGTTGCGCAGTAGAGGATGTGAGCTCGTTGTCTAGTTGCAATGTTCGAGCATGATTCCGTTGACGCGAGCACCTCGAGTGCTTCGACTGTGGCCACGTACGTAATGCTGAGAGAAGATCCTAATCGGCCTGTACTTTGCAGACCATCTTGTCTCACACAGCATCAGAATGTTGGGCACCAATTTTCTCCGGAGCACGCTCTCTCGGAAGAAGTTTATAGTTCGTTTGATTATCCCAACTGTGTTTCGAATTTCAGAGAAGTGGTTGAAAACGTTGATGACGATATTTAGTTTGCGACTTGCGCAGGGGAAAAATAGTGCCGTCGGGAACTGTTTCTGTATTATTATGTTCACTCGAGCTTCTTTTCCAGACATTGTTGCGCATCCATCCTACCCCTGTCCAACGAGGTTCGAAAGAATCAGCCCGGCATTCGACAAAAGCTTCAAGGTTGCAGCGGCGATGCAAGCGGAGTTTAATTGCTCCAGCTCTACAGATCCCAAAAAAAACTGCTCTCGAACGCACACTTCGTCTCCCGCTTTGTCAATAAAGCGAACGCCTATAGACATCTGCTCTTTTCCTGAAATATCTGCAGTTTCGTCAGCAATAAGAGAAAAAACAAATGCTGTGTAAGCTTCGGCAATTATCTGCTCTCAGGATGTCGCCGCAGATTGTGATGATCTCGTTCTGGACGCGGACAGAAGTGTACTTAGCATTGCCAGCAGAAGAAGCGAAGCGCTCTTGGAGTCGAGTATCTCCAGCTTCTACCCGAAAGTCAAGAAGATCATTGAAAAATCCACTATCGGACTGCTTGCCGCGAATTGGCAGGTCATGCGTCGTGCAATGGTAGAAACTATTGGAAATAGTTTCCTACGATTCCTTTCAACTAGCTCGTGCAGGGCTCTGTTCAGCGGCTGTAAAACAGGCAGCTGCTTGCCTTTCATCATATCCATCAAATTCTGTGAGGCCGTCATTACCTCCTGGTGCCATTGGGATTTTACGTGATCCCTGCACGCCTCGTGCATTTTCCTGCATTTACTGAAAGCGCGCACGAGAAAACTACCTTGAGTACCCAGGTGAACACGCGGAAGATAAGAGACGCAAAAACGACAAAGGGCGCCTTTCGCTGTCGCTGAGTACGTAAGTCAAGGGGCATATAATCTCCAGCCATTGGTGGCGAAAAGGCATCTTTCCAGGTGTAACATTTGGCGACCATGGCTTAGTAAGAAGACGTAACTTCAAAAAGTCCGTGACGCCAGTGAGTTTAGCTTTGCCTAGAAACTCCCCTAAGTCATATCTTTGAGGCAAGTTAGTTGTTTTGTTGCTGTTGTCTCCGGACTTCAATCCCAAGCAAGGAAGAAGGGGAATCGTCTCGGAGCTCGCTGTTGGCGGTGTGACGACCCCCCATAACGCGCAGGTGCACACGGGACGGAGAGGCAAATAGACACCGTATGGCTCAGTTTAAACAAACAGATATATTAAATAATTATGCATGATTATTGATTATACATCAGAGGCTGGGGTGTCCGAGCTTACGTGCCGACGATTTCATGGGGACGATGGAGGGGCTCCGGAGTTGAGCTCGAACGGTTGCTGGCAGAAGCTGCACGCCGTCGGGCTTCGGCGCTGAAGGCCCCCTTGGCGAACGATGTCGTCCTGAGCGTTCCGTCTTCCGTACTCCTTATCGATTTTTATATCCTCTTATCCCCACATTCCCTAGGGTGAGGACGCCCACGCCGGAGTGGGAGGGGCCTAGGGCTTTCACTTGGGCGCACAAACACACCACCGCACTTATGGTCTCGCCCCTGTCACGTGTCGAGTCCGAGGGAAAGGAGGTTGTCGTCGAGGTAGCGTCGGCTGTGGTAGACGTGGTCTCTGGCCCGCTGACGGTTCCCGCGGGTCACCGACCTCCGTTCTCCATCAAATGACACTCGCCACTCAAGGCCGGAACGCGAGGTCACTAAAAGGCCGGGAAAGTGGTCCCTTGTCCTAGGATGTGCTCGGGAGTGTAATTGATGATGCCCGCCGTCTTGCCACGGGGCCAGGCCCGCCGAAACGAGGCTCTTTGTCCCCGGCACGGTCACGGCAATTGGGGAAGATAACGCCCGTCTCCCCGCGGCGGCGGCGTTCGACACGTGCCGACACTATAGAAAGGGGGTCCAGGTGTGCTTAAACCCCTTCGTTTTGGTCGTTCACTATCAACGAGTATGGCTCGGTAATTGATGATGCCCGCCGTCTTGTCACGGGGCCAGGCCCACCGAAACGAGGCCCTTCGTAGCACACACAAGGAACGTCACACTCGCTCACCCTCCAGAAGAATGTTCTCCGAACATTTGAGTCCATGCAGCTCCCCTTCGCTTTCTGAATCGCCTCGCACAATGCGTCCGACAAAACACTTTTCGCTGCACTCAACACCACTGCACAACACCATATGCCTCAGCTGTCATAACTGGCGTCTCCAGGGGCAGCACTGATCTTCTTTTACAGATAAACATGAAACTCAGCACCCAAGCCTCTCCTTTCTAGTCCAAACTGGACGAAATAAATTTACCACAGTTACAAAGGAGCTCCCACATCTAGCACGATCACGGCACAGACAAAAATATAGATAACGAAAGGAAGTAGGGCAGGTTCTGCATGCACTCCGCATGCTCTCCTGTGAAAGTGTTACTTAATGACCGAAAGGTTTAACTACCAACTCCGATATCTTAACACATAAGCACATAGCAATGTTATGAGCTGCGGCATTACACAATACTAACCAGTTCACAACTCCGCTCTGTTTACGCCATTAGTCCGACTTAGCTTTCCGATTTCGCAGCGGATATCGGCTTTCATGAGTCTGTGATGACCCCCATAATGCGCAGGTCCACACGGGACGGAGAGGCAAAGAGACACCGTATGGCTCAGTTTAAACAAACAGGTATATTCAATAATTACACATGATTAAGGTTATACATCAGAGGCTGGGGCGTCCGAGCTTACGTGCCGACGACTTCATGGGGGCGATGGAGTGGCTCCGGAGTTGGGCTCGAGCGGTTGCTGGCAGAAGCTGCACGCCGTCGGGCTTCGGCGCTGAAGGCCCTCTTGGCGAACGATGTCGTCCTCAGCTCAGACTGGACTGGACTGCATCCGTTTACATGTGCTTTTAAGCACTTGATTATCAAAGGACTAAGGGCGGTCATTTCCAGTGGCCCGCCCAAAGCATCAATTCTCCAATCAAAAATAGCATGCGAGATGGGGACAACCCCTTGGGTTGGGCTTAGCCTCGAACCCAGAGTCTGTTAACAATACAAACTAAATAAACAACAAAAACGCCACCACTCTCTCAAGTGAGAGTATACACAGGCTCTCTCTTCGGAGCTAATCCTTGCCTCAGGCATGCATACCGCCTCCCACCATCGGTCCGCGTCGCTCGTCAACAACAGAGGAGGGGGCGAAAGGGCCCACGATGCTGCCGCGCTACCGACGGCGGGACACAACTAATAAGCATGAATGGGTTCGTCTGTTGCTCCGGGAAACCAGACTAAGGGTCGCCCCTGTCTTCCCACATTCTTGGCGAGTCTTGCCTGTCCGCCATGACAGGTGTCCGTCACGGCCATCCTGGGAATGCGCTTTTGTTCACGAGGCACGGCGGGAAGCTGTGGGTGCCTTCCCGGCGATAGCCCACGTCGTAAGGGGAAGGAGGGGGGGCTAGGGCTTTCACTTGGGCGCACAGACATACCACCGCACATTGGTCTCGCCCCCTTCACGTGTTGAGTCAGAGGGAAAGAATGTTGTCTTCGCGGTAGCGCATAGCGTCGGCTGTGGTACGGCGCGCTCTGGATCGCTGACAGTTCCCTTGTCCTGGAATGTGCCCGGGAGGGCCGCACCTGGAACGGCCACGCAAATTGGGGAGGATAAACCCTGTTTCCCCGCGGCGGCGGCGGCGGGTCCGGTTGGGTCCGGTTGGGCTTAAGCCCCTTCGTTCCGGTCGTCACTCAAAGTGCATGGCTGGGTAATTGATGATGCCGCTGTCATCTCGGTCTCCGTCTACGCCGCGCTGTGGAACGCGGAACCTCGCAGCACACCCAAGGAATGCACCTCGTAGCACACAAGGAATGTCAAAAGTCATACCAAGTAAGTCTGTGACCCTTTGTCTGCTTTGAGACTCGCGAGGGCTCGTGGCAGGAGCCTCTCCTGGCGTTATCTGCGCGGCAACCTCGCGCGCTTCTTCTTCTTCTAGCAATGCATGAAGTAAATCCGGTGGCATTCCGGCCGTCACCTCTGGCGCCTGCCGAACAAATGCAGGAGAGGGCGTTTCTTGCTAACTATCTGCGCGCTCCGCTTCACTTCTGTCCCCATCAAAATCCGCGCTTTCCCTTACCTCATTTCGTGAATACTGAACCGGTGCCGACTTGAGGCGATTTGCGTGTATCCTTATCAAGCGCCGGTTCACGTCTCGGACTCTGAAGTTTACCGGAGAAAGCTTCTCGACAACCTCGCACGGTCCTCTCCACTTCGTCTGGAACTTACGAGCTAGCCTAATCTGCCTTTGGCAGTTTTCAATGTACACGCTGTCCCCCACATCAAACGGCGTGTCTCTAGCACTGCGATCGTGCACCTCCTTCCTGCGCTTCGCCGCTTTCTTTAAGGCCTCCTTTGCGATGTCCCTCGCCACTTGCAAGCGCGATTCTAGCTCAACCTTATAGTCGTCCAGTGAAGCGTATGGGACACGACGGGGGCCCTCTGACACTTCACTAGGCTGGTCCGGGTCTCGGCCGTAGAGAAGAAAGAATGGTGATTCGCCCGTGCTCTCGTGTGCTGCGGAATTGTAGGCAAACATTGCATACGGGAGCCACAAGTCCCAGTCCCGCTGGTCGCGCGAAACAAAATGCGACAGGAACCCGGCCACGGTTTGGTTCAGTCGCTCCACCGCGCCGTTGCAAGCCGGATGGTACGGTGTTGTCTGCTTCTTAGCGATCTTAAGCAGCTCGCAAACTCTCCTCATTAGCTGCGACACGAAGTTTGTTCCCCGATCTGTCAAGAGTTGCCTCGGAGGTCAATGTCGGCGCACGATCTGTTCGACAAATGCTCTTGCAACCGTGTCTGCCTTCTGATCTGGGAGTGCTACCGCTTCCGCGTATTTTGAAAGGTGATCGACAAATACTAAAATTTACCTGTTTCCGGAAGTGGTCGTGGGCAATGGGCCCATTATGTCCATACCTGTCCGCTCGAAGGGAGCCGAAACCTCAGGGCAGGCTGAATTGGAGCTGGTCTTCGTCCCTTGGGTGTTTTTCTTTCGAGACAGGAATGACAATTCGCACAGTAGTCTCTAACATCCTGTCGCATGCCACTCCAAAAGTACAAACGCTCCACACGCCTGCGTGTCTTCGCTACGCCAAAATGACCGGCGCATGGCGCATCGTGAAACGCGCGAAGAACCCTTTCTGTCCACGACCGAGGTATGACGACTCTCTCCCAAGCGGTTTTCTCTGGTCTCCCTTTCCTGGTTGGCCTCGTGCGCCGACACAGGGTGCCGTCTGTGCCAATTAAATAACCTAGCTGTTCGGGGTGAGACGGTGCGCCCTCTAAGCTTTAGATTATTCGCTTCAGGTCAGGATCTTTGCAATGCTCTGTGCGTAATTCGGCGGGGTCGACTACGGGGACAAACTCATTTATAGCTGCCACGGCAGCTGTGCGGCTGAGTGCGTCAGCATTCAGATGTGTCTTTCCTGACTTGTGCTCCACTTCAAAGCAGTATTCCTGCAGGTGTAGATTGCATCTAGCGAGTCCCGAGCTAGGGTCCCTGACACTCATCACCCATTTCAGAGGATGGCAGTCTGTGACTAGCTTGAATTTGCGGCCGTAAAGGTAGCATCTGAAGTGCTTTACTGCCCAGACAACGGCGAGGCACTCCCTTTCCGTAGCTCCGTACTTTTGCTCTGTGGGGCTCAGCTGTCGGCTAGCAAAACAACGGGATGTTCTTTGCCCTCGATAACCTGAGATAGCACGGCACCAACTGCGAACTTTGACGCATCTGTGGCCATAACGAAGGGCAAATTAAAATCCGGGTGGCGCAACAGCGGTGCAATCATTAGCTTCCTTTTCAGGGCCCCAAAAGCATCCTCCGCGTTTTCGTCCC
The DNA here is from genome assembly GCF_052857255.1 of Amblyomma americanum. Classification (NCBI taxonomy): domain Eukaryota; kingdom Metazoa; phylum Arthropoda; class Arachnida; order Ixodida; family Ixodidae; genus Amblyomma; species Amblyomma americanum. The sequence goes on along the minus strand of NC_135498.1, from coordinate 188,819,097 downwards.
AGCGAAAGGCGACATTTTTGGCTGTTAAGGCGGTGAGCGGCTTAGCGAGCTTGGCGAACTCCTCTATGTGCCTTCGGTAGTAACCGATCAGGCCGAGAAACTGCCGGACCTGGCGGACGCTAGTCGGGGATGAAAAATCCGAGACACACCTTAGTTTCTCAGGGTCCGGTCGCACGCCGTCAGCTGAAACAACGTGCCCGAGGTATTTCACCTCGCTTTTGAGGAATTGGCACTTAGAGGGCTTCAGCTTGAGACCCGCTCCTCTTAGTCGCACCAAAACCTGCTCAATATCGCGCAAATGGTTCTCAAAACTGTCACTGTATATGATTATGTCATCCATATACACGAAGCACAGCCTCCCCAGAAGACCTGCCAGGATAACATCAGCGGTTCTCTGCCAGACAGCAGGGCTGTTGGCCAGGCCCATCGGCATTCTTTTCCATTAATAGTGCCCTGAGGGCGTGTTGAATGCCGTTTTCTCGGCATCTGCCGGATCCATTGCTATCTGCCAGAATCCCGCCGCCATGTCCACTACCGTGAAGTACCTGGCAGAGCCCAGCTGAGAAAGCGTCTCCTGTATATTGGGGATGGGGTATGGATCGATGCGAGTTACGGCATTTAGTTTGCGGTAGTCCACTACCAATCGATACGAGCCATCTGGCTTTTCCACCAATAGTGCTGGTGCTCCCCAGGGTGACTTTGAGTGTTCGACAATGCCGCGATCAATCAGGTCCTGCACCTGCCGCTCCATCTCCTCGCGTTGGGAGCAAGGAATCCTGCACGCACGCTGGTAAACGGGCGATGAAGTGCCGGTTTCTATCCTGTGCTTTATAACGCCACAGCAGCCCAAATCCAGGTTGGACGCGGCGAATACCTCCGAGTAGTCGTTCAGCAAACCAGCCAGAGCCTCTCTCTCCCTGGATTTTACGTGAGAAAGATCGAACGACGCCTTTGGAGCAGCCGAAGGACTAGCATGCTCTCCAGTTGCGAGTACCGTATCGGTGGGCTCACGTTTCTCTATCGCAGAGGTGAAGAAAGCCAATGTTTTGTTCTTGGGAAGGCTCAGTGGCTGCTGGCTACAGTTAACCACCCGTAGGGGCACTCTGTGGCCGTCATTAACTGTCACGAGGCACGCGGCTGCCTTCAGGCCATTGCTGAGAGAGTCGACCGGCTCAAGCACTCCCACGGCGCCGCTCTCTACATCTGAAGGCACACACGCGTACAAAATGTGCTCCGACCAAGGAAGGACGACCGCCTCATCGACCAGCCTGACGGCAACCCGTGAATATACCTTCTCCAATGATCCCACTGTTTGACGGGTGTCAATATCGGTAATGCGAATCTCAGCCCCTCTCCTGTTCAAAAACGGAACTTTTGAGCCGCCCGCATTAACCTCTTCCTCAGAGAATGAGACTACTACCTTCCCTTTTCTCAAAAAATCCTGCCCTAATATACCTGACACTCCGTTTGGCAGAGACACCGTGTCCGAGCATACATAGCAGGGGTGCTCCAATGCAATTCCGCCGAGAGAGAAGTGTAACCGGTAGAGTCCACTTATGCCAAGAGGATCCCCCGTTATGCCTACAAATTTGGTTGCCATACCACCAGACGCTTCCAACACCTCGCGGTCCCCCTTCCTTCGAAGCGTGTTAAAACTGCTCTCCTTAAGCAATGTCACCGTTGACCCCGTATCTATCAACAATTCCATGCAACAACCATTTAACTTGCAACGCACAACAGGGCATGCCTCGTCGGCCACACAAACCACCACCACCTCATCATCCACTGCTCCCTCCCCACGCTCCTCAGCATGGGGAGGACTATCTAGTTTTTTGTCTCGGTATCTGGAGCCCCGCTGTAGGCTTGCTTAGGGCGTGTCTCGCCTGCTTCTCTTTGTGGCTCCCCACGGCGCACGTTTTGGCAGAACCTGGCGATGTGTCCGCGACCCAGGCAAGCGATGCATACGATTTCTTCAAAATCTCGCATACCGCGCCTGTAGCTTTGTGGCGGTCTCCGGTTTCCAGCGAATGGGCGCTGTTGAGCGCGCGCTTCAACCTGGCGTTCCACCTGCTGAGATAGCAGCTGTTCTAAGCGATCTAACCGCTCTGTCAAGAGAGCAACCTCAGGGTTGAGCACCGCTCTCTCTATGACGCGTACTCTCGCTGCGGCTGTCGTTAACGCCTCATTTCGTTCCTCATCCAATGCGGCCGCCACGGCTTGGTCGAAATTGCTCGGCTTGCGCGAGAGCATGAACCGGCGCACGGGGTCTTGCAGACCAGCCACGAACAAAGCGGTCATTTCCTCTTTAAGTAGATCCTCCGCGTATTTCTTCTTTAGCTGGTCTCCTTCCTCCTCCCTGCTTAACGTATTGCGTGCTAGGCGCTGAAGCCGCGACGCAAACGTTCGCACGTCCTCCCCTACCATCTGTCCGGCGTCACAGAACCTCTGTACCCGCACGTGACGTGGTTCAGTGTCGAAATGCTCAAACGCGAGCTTCTTAAATTCCGCAAATGATTTTGTGGATTTTACTTTTTCGTCTCGCCATGCAAAATCATGAGCAGCTCCTGCCATCTTACACCTCGCCATTCCGAGCATTTGAGCATCGGACCATCCCCCCATTTTCCCAATCTCTTCTAGCATGGAAAAGAAATCGCAGATTGTAACCCCTGTCTTATCTCCCGTAAACGTCGGAATGACGCTTCCTAATGCCAGCATGCTTGCTCCGAGCGACGGCTGTGGAGCGGGAGCTCCCTCAGATACAGACATTTTTTTTTCGCTCAAGCCCTCCGGTGCCTCAAGCCTCTCAAATTGGGGTAAAAGTCCCACAATCAGTCCCGTGATTCCCTTTTGATTACAATTTTGAAGTCATGAATGTCGCAGCATTCAGAGGACATTTGCTTTTGAGACCCCACTTCTGACACCAGTGTGACGACCCCCCATAATGCGCAGGTCCACACGGGACGGAGAGGCAAAGAGACACCGTATGGCTCAGTTTAAACAGATATATTAAATAATTATACATGATTATTGATTATACATCAGAGGCTGAGGTGTCCGAGCTTACGTGCCGACGACTTCATGGGGACGATGGAGGGGCTCCGGAGTTGAGCTCGAACGGTTGCTGGCAGAAGCTGCACGCCGTCGGGCTTCGGCGCTGAAGGCCCCCTTGGCGAACGATGTCGTCCTGAGCGTTCCGTCTTCCGTACTCCTTGTCGATTTTTATATCCTCTTATCCCCACATTCCCTAGGGTGAGGTCGCCCACGCCGGAGTGGGAGGGGCCTAGGGCTTTCACTTGGGCGCACAAACACACCACCGCACTTATGGTCTCGCCCCCATCACGTGTTGAGTCCGAGGGAAAGAAGGTTGTCGTCGAGGTAGCGTCGGCTGTGGTAGACGTGGTCTCTGGCCCGCTGACGGTTCCCGCGGGTCACCGACCTCCGTTCTCCATCAAATGACACTCGCCACTCAAGGCCGGAACGCGAGGTCACTAAAAGGCCGGGAAAGTGGTCCCTTGTCCTAGGATGTGCTCGGGAGTGTAATTGATGATGCCCGCCGTCTTGCCACGGGGCCAGGCCCGCCGAAACGAGGCTCTTTGTCCCCGGCACGGTCACGACAATTGGGGAAGATAACGCCCGTCTCCCCGCGGCGGCGGCGTTCGACACGTGCCGACACTATAGAAAGGGGGTCCGGTTGTGCTTAAACCCCTTCGTTTTGGTCGTTCACTCTCAACGAGTATGGCTCGGTAATTGATGATGCCCGCCGTCTTGTCACGGGGCCAGGCCCGCCGAAACGAGGCCCTTTGTCCCCGGCACGGTCACGGCAATTGGGGAAGATAACGCCCGTCTCCCCGCGGCGGCGGCGGCGGCGTTCGACACGTGCCGACACTATGGAAAGGGGGTCCGGTTGTGCTTAAACCCCTTCGTTTTGGTCGTTCACTCTCAACGAGTATGGCTCGGTAATTGATGATGCCCGCCGTCTTGTCACGAGGCCAGGCCCGCCGAAACGAGGCCCTTCGTAGCACACACAAGGAACGTCACAGCGGTGTCCCGTCCATGCAGTCGATATCAGCTACTGCCTGGTGATGAAGGTTTGCATCACTCTGGTCAAATGCTACACCATTGTCACATGTCACACCAGAATCTTCAGGGGCGCAGTTGGATAACGCTTCGTGATACAACCGCTTACGCTTGAAGAGTCGGATGTCCATCATTCGGGACCGCGCGAGACAAAGCTGGCTATGGAGTTCCTCGTGGTTGATAGTGTTAGAAAATATATACACATTGATTATAAAAACAGTTGAACGCGTATGTTGAAAAGAAAAATGGCTATATATACAACGAAAATTTATTTACAGGATAAATGCACGCTCGCAATTTCATACACCTCGCTCGATCTTGCCAGCGCATCCGCACAGTCGAGTAACCGCACACACACTACACTGCTCGCCGCTCTCTCGTCCGCTGTCTCGGTTGTTCTCAGCTCTGTTGAGAACCGCCCACTTGAAAACACCGAAGCACAAACAAACACAGAGGCGCGCACACGTGCAAGGGCTTACTTGCCGCAATGTCCCCGAGTGCACACTTTGGGGGTGAAAGGAACGCCGCGCGACTTCCGAGGGGAAGGGACACTCGCCACCCCTGTCGTAAAATTTGTTTTGTGTGTTTTTATGGGGTTTAGAGTCCCAAAACGGCTGAGGCTCTGAGGGACGCAGTAGTAGAGAGCTCCGGATAATGTCGACAACCTGGGTCTCTTTACCGTGCACTGACATCGCACAGTACATGGGTGCCTTCTGCATTTCGCTTCTATCGAAACTCGGCCACATCGGCCGGGATCGAACCCGCGTACTCGGGCTCAGCAGTCGAGAGCACTACCCGCTGAACCACCGCGCCGAGGCTCCGGTCGCAAGATGTAAAGGAGGAACTCACAGAAACAAACATATACGCACAGAAAGGGCGCCATGTGAAGGGCGCTCGATTACAATAGCGTTCATACGAGGTAGATGGGTCGCGGGTCACACCGAACATTAGAATAATGGCAGTAACGTTAAATGCCGCATTGGAATGTTACACCAATGCTGAACAATATTAAATAACATTATCTGTTATAAAGAAAGCATTAGTTCAACATTGAGATTAAACATTATTTTGGTATGATGACTTTTTAATGTTAATATATTGTTAAAAATTACCATTCAACGTTATATGTTTTGTTCCAAATGAACATTGTTTTCATATAATCATAAATATAAACAAAAGTGCAATATGTTTGTCCCAGGCCATTTATCACTGTTCCTATACAGCAAATATAGTATTCGGCTAGCTGTGCGTTGCAACTAAATCTCTTATATTGTGCCTGCCATGCATTCTATGCACAGCTCCAATATTTTGTTAGGAAGTTTTCTCTATTACCCATTCGTCACTATTACTCACCGGCCACCCGTTGGTAACGGGTGTATAGGCTTGACACGATAGTACCCGTTTGGAGGCGAATGTATGATTTGAATGCTGTGCTGTGTGCGGACCTCAAGTGCCGGCACCGTAGTTCGTCTTTGAAAAGTGTCAACTTGCGTACCGTCACAAGTGGCGGACCCGCATGCTCTTGGGAGGTTGCTTTAACATTTTCGAGGATGTTTCATTTATTTTTCATTGATTTTTATATAGAGCTATAAAACGTTAAATATATAACATTGCGAAAACATTAGAAAAAGTACATCAAGAACTTACAATTAACTCTCGACTAAAGCAACAAAAGTAGCATTGTTATAATGTTTCAGTCCTACATGGGATCAATATCAGTGGATATGGTGCAAAGATGCGGCGGGAGTAGCTTACGATTTTTTATTGCGCGGTAGCAATTGCCTGATATAGCTTGGAATATGTTTGTCCTTCCTTTCCCAGTTTTCTCCTATTATTTTTTAAGTGCCCTGACTTTGTTGATGACAATTTGTGAATTTTCCAGGTAGCGCCAAAACAGTATAGCAGTGTTACTTTTTGTTTGGTCGAACATTAATTCAATGTTCTTAATGTATTTGTTAAGCCGATGCTTGTTTGGGCTACATTCATTTTTATTACCCCGCCGCGGTGGCTCAGTGGTTAGGGCGCTCGACTACTGATCCGGAGTTCCCGGGTTCGAACCCGACCGCGGCGGCTGCGTTTTTATGGAGGAAAAACGCTAAGGCGCCTGTGTGCTGTGCGATGTCAGTGCACGTTAAAGATCCCCAGGTGGTCGAAATTATTCCGGAGCCCTCCACTACGGCACCTATTCTTCCTTTCTTCTTTCACTCCCTCCTTTATCCCTTCCCTTACGGCGCGGTTCAGGTGTCCAACGATATATGAGACAGATACTGCGCCATTTCCTTTCCCAAAAAACCAATTATTATTATTATTCATTTTTATTAGTGTACTATGACGCCTACCCCGCAGAAGATAGAGCGGCGCCACTCTGCCGGAGACGAGCCTGCCAAGGATCCACCCAAAGGGTTTCTCATTGTACAAAGATGCACGTGCTGGGAAGCACGCGGCCGCGTCCGCTACCTTGTGGGAAGATGGTCGGAATCATTTACTCGCTGTCGGCGCTGTGGCGAGGCCTCTCGCGCCGGAGGGGCACTCAGCCAAATGCACCTTCACAACAGTTGCCGGTTCGGTGGCCGGCGTACGAACGTATCCAGCCCTCCTTCTTTCGGGCTCATCTATATTCAGATTATAGCGAGCGACGAAGGCGAAAACAAAATGCCCTGTGCACTCTGCCTCCGTGTCGCTATCTCTCTGGAGATCACAGAAACAGACACCCACCTCAAGACGGCTCGAAACACATGCTCGCCGGTGCCGCTCTATGTCTGCAACAGATCGCCCTTCAGCAGAGCTATGTCAAATATGTTAAGGAGCCTAAATTAAATATTAAAGGAAAGAGGTGTGAAGAAGACGAAGTGGATTAACCGAAGAATAAAGAGGAAAAAGCATTCGGTGAGGTGGAGAGAGACGATTGGTGGAGAAGCATTCGGTGAGGTGGAGAGAGATGATTGGTGGAGAAGAGAAGACGACGACGACAAGGCTTACGTGTACTAACACTGAGGCTATAAAAGGGCGAGTGAGAGCGAGGCACTGGGGGGAACAGCACAGAATCGGAGGCTTCGGCGGGTCAGGGACACACCGGCTGGAAGAGAGCGACGCCGGCTACTGCTCCGGTGAGTTCGCGTTCTACGGCATCGCATCGTGGACTTCCTGCCGTGCCTGACCCCGTTCCGGGGAGTCAACGGAGGACGCTACCACCTGCTGCGGCCAGAGGTGTCTCCAGCGCTGTTTACACCCATACGGGTGGTGCCCCCGACGCCAACAACACCGGCATCACCTCCACGGGCGCTTGGACCGGGAGCTTATACAACGCAGCCAGCGACGCCGCCAGCAACGCCAGCCCAAGCACGCCGAACGCCGCCTCGACGCCGCCTACTGGATCCATACAACGCCGCCGCCACACCGAACCAACCGTGAGCACGAACGCCGACCGCTAGTAGTAGAACGCTAGTAGTAGACGCTGGTAGCAGTGTGCCCGGGTCGTGTGTATTTATAGTCTGTGTTTTGTGTTAGTTTTGTTAGTTTTGTGTTCTAGTGTGTGTGCCACGTAGGGTGTATTAAATGTGCGTTTGTGTGGGTACACCCGCCGCCTAGTCCATTCTAGGGTTAAGCTAGGAAGAGGCGATGCGTCTCTATGACGAGGAGGGAAAGAGGCAGAAAGAGGAGGCAGATAGACAGAGAGAGGAAAGGGCGCAAGCACGCGCAGACGCTCGCGAAGCAGAAGAACGCGAGGCGAAAAGAGCTCGCGAGGCAGAAGAGCGAGGAAAGAGCTCGCGAGGCAGAAGAGCGAGAAGCTAGAAGAGCTCGCGAGGCTGAAGAACAGGAGAAAAGAAGGATAGAACGGGAGAAGGAGTCCATTTTGTGGAGACATGCGCATGTCGCGGGAGGATGTGAGGAGATCACGGACAATGATCAGCGTTCTTTAGCGGGTACAGAATCTCCTAGACCGGCCAGAGTTTGCCCAAGAAAGCTGATGGCTCCTTTCGATGACAAAAGAGATGATCTGTACGCATATCTGCAACGATTCGAGCGGATAGCCTTGGGGCAAGGCTGGGATCGCAGTGAATGGGCCACGGCATTAAGCATGTGTCTAGTCGGAGATGCACTGAATGTGTTTGGAAGAATGCCTGCTGCTGATTCCATGGACTACGAGAAAGTCAAAAAGGCACTCCTCCAAAGATTCAGGCTTGCGGCAGAGGGTTTTCGTGAGAGATTTCGCACCGCGAAACCAGAGGATTCTGAAACCGCTATGCAGTTTTCCTGCACGCTGACTAACTATTTTGATAGGTGGCTTGATATGTCAAACACAGAAAAGAGTTTTGAAAGTGTGCGTGACAAGCTGGTCACAGAGCAATCTTTAGCGTGTTGCAGCTCAATGCTGGCGCTATTCCTTAATGAAAGAAAGTTGTGTTCATTGGAAGTGTTCGCCGACACTGCAGACCAATTCCTCGAGGCTCAAGGGCTAAGAAATTTGAGTAAGGCAAAGGAGGAAACCCAGAAGATCCTAGAGACAGATGCGGCAAAACCAAGAGCATATGGCGGTGCGTCTAAGGCGCGAGTAAGGTATTTTCTCTGTGGCAAGGTGGGACACCGTGCAGCTGACTGTCGAACAAGTAGCGCTGCCCAAAAAACACAGGTTGTGTGTCAAGGTTGTAAGAGGAGGGGTCATACTCTGGATGAGTGCCGATACAGAACGCAGGACCGCGCTGCATGCGTTGTCGACTCTAGGGTAAAACTTGTCACGCCACCCGAAGTCCCACAGCTGAAAGGAGAGCAAACGCCGCTGGAAAATGAGGCAGTGAGTGGAACACCCAAGTCGAAAGCAGCAATGCCGGTGGTGGTTGGGCAAATAGGGGACCATCCTATACTGGTGCTGGGAGACAGCGGAGCCAACACAGTCTTGGTTCGGAGAAGCCTGGTGAAGGACGAGGATCTTACAGGGGAAGCATCGGCCGTCACTCTGGTAGACAGCAGAGTAAGGTACCTTCCTGAAGCCAGGATTCTAGTGTCCACGCCATATTATAATGGGAGTGGCAAAATGCGTAGACCAACCCATCTACGATCTCATCTTGGGAAACATTACGGGTGCAAGAAGTGTCGAAGACCCCGATCCCGAGTGGAGGATGCTCGACGTTGAAGAACATCCAAAGGAGGAAAGGCCCGCGACAGCTCAGACGGGTGCAGTCAGTTTCTCGTCGGCAGTGGAGACAAGAGCTCAAGCGACAGCCCGAGCAACGCAGCGTCCGCTCTCTACTGTTACGATGTGCCTGAGCGTAACACCGGGCGAAATTGCAATTAGGCAAAAAGAAGACCCTAGCCTGAAGACCTGCTTCGAAAGAGTCGGGGAAAGAGTGAAAAGAAAGAAGAGTCATACGTCATTCGAATATCAATTGGTAAATGGTCTTCTTCTCAGGGAATGCATATTTAGTTCAGGAAGGTGGGTCCAACAGCTGGTGTTACCAAGAGATATGCGAGAGACCGTGCTACGCTTAGGACATGACGCCATTATGGCTGGACAGCAGGCTGTTCAAAAAACGGTGTCTGGGATCACCGAGGAGTTCTTTTGGCCGGGTGTTCAGAGTGACGTTAAGCGCTTTGTTCGCTCATGTGACGTGTGCCAGCGCACAGTTCCGAAGGGAAGAGTTGGACCCGTACGTGCCTCTGGGCAAGATGCCAGCCATCGACCTACCGTTTCAGCGAGTGGCTATTGACATTGTGGGGCCAATCTCTTCAATATCGGCCAAAGGCAATAGATGTGCTTACTCTGGTTGACGTGGCCACTCCTTATCCTGACGCTATTCCACTGAGAACTATTGACAGTATCCAAGTGGCGGAGGGTCTCGTGGAAACGTTTTCGCGTTATGGGTTCCCGAGGGAAATTTTGAGTAACCGGGGCTCGAACTTCACATCGGAACTAGTGAAAGAGGTTTACCGCCTTTTGTCAGTAAGGCAATTACTGACAACGCCTTACCACCCCATGTGTAATGGGCTTGTAGAGCGGTTCAACGGCACCCTCAAAAATATGATCAAGAAAATATGACAAGAGAGCTACTGATTGAGATATCTCCCAGCTCTTTTGTTCGCTTACCGCGAAGTACCGCAAACGAGTCTTGGTTTCTCGCCCTTCGAGATGTTGTATGGAAGAACCATTAGAAGTCCACTTGCAATACTCAAGGAGCTGTGGGCTAATAGAGAGATTGAATCAGATCTCAAGACGACATACACGTACGTTATTGAGTTGCGGGACAGGTTGAAGGAAACATGCAGGCTTGCACATCAAGGCCTGCAAAAGGCGCGTGAACACCATAAGAGATATTATGAAAAGAAAGCCATTCACAGGAATCTGAATCCGGGCGACAGGGTTCTCGTCCTGCTACCCACGGATCACAATAAGTTACTCATGCAATGGAAGGGCCCGTACCTTGTGACGCGGAAGAAAAAGGATATGGGTTATGAATTATTGATAGATGACACTAGGGAGGTTTTTCATGTAAATATGTTGAAGAAGTACGAAGAAAGCGGCCCCGTATGGTACGCCCCCAAGGTAGCACATGCGCTTGTGGCCGAGGAGACAGGTGATGCTGCCGAAGTGCCCACGTGCAGTGGGAAGAAAAAATGCAGGAGGGGATAAGGTACTGAAGAAGCCCAATTTGAATGAAGACAGACGATTACAGCTCTACTCCAAATCAAGGGGGAGATGTTTTTAGATGGGCCAGGCAAAACGGAGGTCATATGTTACAAGTTAGACTTGTATACAGATAGAGCTAACTGAACCGCTCTATGTATCTCTAGGATATATCTTGTTGTTGTTGCTGTGCTAATGTATCTCTGGGATTTATCTTGTTGTTGTTGCTGTTGTGGGTGTTATATGTTATTATACAAGGGAGTGTGTTGTGGACACGAACATGTTTATTAAGGACTCTGCACGGACAGCGGCAGTGGTGTGTTAGTGTTCTGAAAACGCAATTTGGTGTGCTGTGTTAGTGGTGTGCGTTTGGTGTGTGCTGGACATCTGCGGTGTGTTATGTGCTGGGTCCAATATTGCCACAGAAGATAGTCGGTTGGCTGGATGGCTTGAAGATGAGGATGACGTGAGCAGTTTTTCATGGAAAAACTCTTGAGAGAGGGGGCCCTTGTCACATATATTAAGGAGCCTAAATTAAATTTTAAAGGAAAGATGTGTGAAGAAGACGAAGTGGATTAACCGAAGAATAAAGAGGAGGAAGAAGAAGCATTCGGTGAGGTGAAGAGAGATGTTTGGTGAAGAGAAGAAGACGACGACAAGGCATACGTGGACTAACACCGATGCTATAAAAGGGCGAGTGCAAGTGAGGCCCGGGGGAACAGCAGAGAAGCGAAGGCTCCGGCGGGTCAGGGACACACCGGCTGGAAGAGAGCGACGCCGGCTAGTGCTCCGGTGAGCTCGCGTTCTACGGCATCGCATCGTGGACTTCCTGCCGTGCCTGAGCCCGTTCCGGGGAGTCACCGGAGGACACTACCACCTGCTGCGGCCAGGAGTGTCTCCAGCGCTGTTGCCACCCATCCGGGTGGTGCCCCCAACGCCAACAACACCGGCATCACCTCCACGGGCGCTTGGACCGGGAGCTTATACAACGCAGCCAGCGACGCCGCCAGCAACGCCAGCCCAAGAACGCCGAACGCCGCCTCGACGCCGCCTACTGGGTCCATGCAGCGCCGCAGCCGCACCGAACCAACCGTGAGCGCGAACGCCGACCGCTAGTAGTAGAACGCTAGTAGTAGGCGCTGGTAGCAGTGTGCCCGGGTCGTGTGTATTTAGTCTTTGTGTTTTGTGTTAGTTTTTGTGACGTAGTGCAAGTCATGCACACGCGCCTAGCCGGACAGAAGCAGCCCCCATTTCTGTTATCTAACCGCTTGCCTATATAACCGCTCGCCTTCTTCAATAAAGCGTCATTCATGCACCATGCCTCGTCGTGTCCACATGGTGTCAGAAGTGGCCGGTTAGCGATCGCGCAACGCAACTGGGCAACGTAACCGACGGCAGAAGCACGGCAATCCGGGAGGCCCGGGTAATTTCATCGGACCAGAGCCATGACAGACGCCGAGCAGCACCGCGCCCAGCCTGCCGCCCCCGTCACTTCGCTGCTGCCACCACCGAAGGCCCTGGATACAACGGGAGATGTCTGGCATAGCTGGGAAGCATGGAAGCAAGAGTTCGAGCTCTTCTCAACTGCAACCTACCTGGACCAACAACCGAAAGAGGTACAGGCAGCCACTTTTCTCATCAGTATTGGAGAAGACGCACGCAAAACGTACAGCACTTTCGTATTTGATGCTGGAGAGGATAAAAGCGACATTGCTGTACTGAAGCGAAAGTTTGAAGCGTTCTACAAACCAGCACTAAACCTAGCTTATCACGAGTTTCGATTTGGAAAGCGTGACCAGAAGGAAGACGAACATTTTAACGATTGGTTAACGGAGCTGCGTGTACTAGCAAAAAGCTGTGAATTCGGTGAGCTGGAAGAACGCATGCTAAGAAGCAGAATCATTCTGGGAATGAGAGACAAGAAGCTTCAAGAAACGCTTCTTTCTGAAAATGCTTCCTTGGCCAAAACTGTTGAAATGTGTCGAGCTCAGGAACACGGCAAAGAGCAAAGTGAAGAAATACACTCCAGCAAGAACTGTCAAGTGGAGGTCAATGCGGTCCTCCAAATGAAAAGTCGCTGTAACAAATGTGCTCGTGTTCACAACAGTGAAACATGCCCTGCAAAGGGACGCACGTGCTTAAAATGTGGCAAAAGAAATCATTTTTCAGCTGCGTGCAAAACGAAGAGCGCTAACCTCTGCGGGAAAGAGCAAAAACTGGCGTCACTGGAAGCGAATTCAGACGGACAGGCAGATAATTTCTGGTTGCAAACTTTATCGCCAAGCAGCAAGAAAGACGACCGCTGCACTGCAATCGTGAAAATAGAAGAAACGCCCGTTGCCTGCAAGCTTGTTACAGGAGCCAATTGCTCGGTCATATCACGCAGCCAGCTGCAGAAGATAACTCAAAAGCAACCCGAAAACTGCGCTGTCGTGCTGAACACATTTTTTGGCTTTCAGAAAAAAGCAACGAAACGTAGTCACCTTCATGTGACCGGACCCGAGGGAACATTTGAAACGACATTCTTCGTAATGGAAGACGACATACCCGTGACTCTTAGCGGCTCAGTTGCCGAGAAGCTAGGCTTGATTCGCCGAATTGCTTCACTGGAGCACCAAGAGCTGTACGACGTAGTCAAGCCGTATGAAGACGTCTTCTCCGGATTAGGCGAGCTCAAGGGTGTCGTCTACCACTTGAAGCTCAAGCCAGGTTCCCAAGGAGTGGTCAGAGCAGCACGCCGGATTCCGTTCGCACTCGAGGACAGAGTAAAAACGGAACTGGACCGCATGGAAGCAGCCGGAGTAGTTTCCAAGGTGACCGAGCCAACCGAGTGGTCCAGCCACATGGTTACCGTCATAAAGAACGACAAGGTACGCATATGTCTCGATCCATCTGATTTGAACAAAGCGCTGCTGAGGGAACATTATCCTATGCCAACGCTAGAAGACATTGCACCGTCTCTGTGTGGAGCACAATACTTTTCGACTTTGGATGCCGCTACGGGATTTTGGCAGATAAAACTGAATGAGGAAAGCTCCAGAATTTGCACAATGAGCACTCCGTACGGTCGTTACAGGTTCCTACGTATGCCTTTCGGCATTTCTTCGGCTCCCGAAATATTTCAGCGCGCCATGCACAAAGTACTAGAAGGTCTCACTGGCACAGCAGTCGTAATGGACGACATTCTAGTCTGGGGTCGCACTAAAGAAGAGCATGACGCAAATCTTGTCAATGTGCTGACAAGATGTCAGGAGCACAACTTGAAATTGAACAAAACAAAGTGTAACTTCTTGCAGGAATCCGTCAAGTACCTAGGCCACGTGTTGACGCGCGACGGGTTGAGCCTGAATCCAGGGAGACTGGAAAATATTTTCCACGTGCAGGCCCCTTGCAACCGGAAAGAGCTACAGACATTCTTGGGTATGGTGAACTTCGTTTCCCGCTTCATTCCTAATATGTCAACGCTCACAGCATCGCTCCGAGAACATTTAAAAAAGAATGCTGCATGGGTTTGGGAAGACAGACATCAAAAAAGCTTTGAAGCACTGCGCGAAGCACTAGCAACGGCTCCCATATTGGCATATTACCAGAAGGGCAAACCAATCACCCTATCTGTAGACGCCAGCCAAAACGGAATTGGCGCTGTGATAATGCAGGATGGACACCCCTTAGCTTACTCATCTCGCTCGCTGACAGAAGCACAGCAAAGGTACGCGCAGATAGAGAAAGAGATGCTAGCAATCGTCCACGGCTGTGAAAAATTCAAGGACTACATTTTCGGGCAGCCAGAAGTCATTGTGGAATCTGATCACAAGCCGCTCGAAATGATTTTCAAGAAGCCATTATGCCAGTGCCCTCTCCGCCGGCAGCGTATGCGTCTAAACCTACAAAAATACCATATAAATGTCAAGTATACTCCGGGAAAACAATTGTTCATCGCTGACGCGTTATCACGTTTTCCTAATAAAGCACAGCTCGTAGAACATTGCGCGCATTTCCACGTTAACACTATCGCTTGTCTTCAAGCTTCAGACAGGCGCCTGGAGCAAGTTCTGCGGGAGACGGACCGTGACCCCAGCATGGTGAAACTTCGCCAGTATGCAAGCACAGCGTGGCCCATTGACAAGGCTGACGTCACTACCGAGCTACGCAGCTACTGGAGCTTCCGCGACGAGCTGCATACTGAATCCGGCCTTGTGTTCCGGAGCAATCGCCTTATCATTCCTGCCAGACTGCGCTGTGGGGTACTGGCTTCTCTTCATGCTGCGCACACAGGAGCAGAAAAAATGAAGGCACGCGCCCGAACCGTTGTCTTCTGGCCAAGTATAAACAGCGATATTGAGGAAGTCGCTCAACGCTGTCAAACATGCCAAAAGTACAAATCAAGAAATTCGCGACTACCGCTGTTAAGTCACGAGATACCAACTCTGCCCTGGGAGTCAGTAGGAGCTGATATTTGTCATCACAACGGTGCCGAGTACTTAGTCGTTGTTGACTTCTACTCTTTCTTTTTTGAAATCAGGCTTGTGCAAGCGCCGTCAGCCAACAAGGTTATTGCAGCATGCAATGACATCTTCGCAACACATGGCTTCCCAAGGCGACTTTGCACAGACAACGGACCACCCTTCAGTAGCCAACAGTTCAAGGATTACGCCGATAAGATTGGCCTGCAACACGTCCGGTCTAGTCCGTACTATCCCCGCTCGAATGGAATGGCAGAAAGAGCAGTACAGGAAGCTAAGAAGCTGTTAAGGCGGTTCCGTTTCGGCAGCACTGAGTTTTGTGCCGCATTGCTTGAGTGTCGAAATTCACCTCGGGACTCTTCTCTGAAGTCCCCTGTGCCGAGGCTCATGGGCCGACAGACAAGAACGCTGCTTCCTGTACCAACCAGCCACCTACAGCCACAAACAGTGCCACCCAAGACCGTGCGACGAAGGCTAGAAGACATCAGGAGCAAGCAACGCTGCTTCTACAACAGATGTACACGGCCTCTTCCAGAGCTTCGCACTGGCTCGACCGCAACTATGTACAATGTGCCCTCAAGATCATGGTCCCCTGTCACGGTCGTACAGCGGGCTGAGACTCCTCGTGCCTACATCGTCAAAACGGAAGAGGGTCAACAGTTTCAGCGCACAAGAGAACACCTCAATCCGGCTCCTCCTCCCTCGTCTCCAGACCACAAGACTCCCGCGCCGCTGCCAGCTGTGGGAGTCCCAGACACTACAGGGACATCCGAATCTACACAACTCCGCAGGAGTGAACGGAAGCGCCAACCACCACGAAGATACCCGGCGCCTGAGTTCTGAAACTCTACTTGATTCGACGATTAAAAAAAAGAGAGAGAGAGGGGAGATGTGACGTAGTGCAAGTCATGCACACGCGCCTAGCCGGACAGAAGCAGCCCCCATTTCTGTTATCTAACCGCTTGCCTATATAACCGCTCGCCTTCTTCAATAAAGCGTCATTCATGCACCATGCCTCGTCGTGTCCACAGTTTTGTTAGTTTTTTGTTCTAGTGTGTGTGCCACTTAGGGTGTATTAAACGTGCATTTGTGTGGGTACACCCGTCGCCTAGTCCATTCTTTCGTCCGAGTGTTCTCCGGAGAGATCCGTGACAAGCTAACGATGGCGTCTTTTGAAAACGGCGGAACGACGCGTGCCCGGACACGGCACTTCGCAGGTGCGCCCCAAAGCGTGGAAGCGGGGCTGCTTTGACCCTTTTGGCTGAGCGCACCGCCGCCCCTGGCGTGCGGCGCTTAGGGCCGTTGTACGATCGTTTTGGAGCGCCTTCCGCCTCGTCCGTTTCGCGAGCGGAGCTGGCGGATCCGCCTCGTTCGGCGAACGGATGGAAAGTTGGTGAACTTCAACTTTCTGGCGGACGAGCGCATCCGGCCGGGGACCGGATTGCAGCTATTGGCTGCTTTTCCCGTGACGTCAGTGACGTCCGAGCCCCTCCTCCCTCCGCCTCGGTTCTGCTCTGCCCCGGCCTGCCGGGGCAAAATGGCCATCCGTCGACTGAACTGGGGAGCGCGGCCTGGGCAGTGGCAGCGGTGGGGGTGGTGGTGGTGGTTGTTGCTATGAAGGGGGGGAGGGGGATCTGGTCCCGACGCATGTCGTTCCTTTGGGCATCACTCTTGGGGAGCGGAGGGGGGGGGGGGGCGCCTATGCATCGGTCCCTCGCGAGCACGCGAGGGAGAGAACGCAGCTTCGCATTTCTTTTCCCA
This sequence comes from Amblyomma americanum, assembly GCF_052857255.1. NCBI lineage: Eukaryota > Metazoa > Arthropoda > Arachnida > Ixodida > Ixodidae > Amblyomma > Amblyomma americanum. Next base: position 188,802,177 of record NC_135498.1, on the reverse strand, counting down.
GCGCGAACTTGAAAAAAAGAAAAGGGAAAAAAAAGGAGAGAAAAAGTAAAGGGAATGTGGAATTCAAAGTGAATACCTTTTCTGTTTTGGGGCGGTCATTTTCGCAAAATACTTAATTTTGTAGGTGTGGCTGAGCAGGTCGGTGCACGCAACTCTGTTGGCGAAATAGTTGGCATTTCGTTTCGTTCTTCGCTGCATAAGAATTGCAATATTTTTTATTTCAGCATAAAATGAAGTGCCCATAAGGCGATACGCGAGGCTGAAGAGAAAAACTAAAACACTCACGAAATGCGCCTAGCAGCTGCTCGCTTATGGCTAACGGAAAAATGATCTAAAGTTAATCTACCACTGAGATAAACGGCTGGTGTTTTTATTTTAATGCCGATCACAGCGTACGCGTATCCCCAAAACGATGAATGTGCAGAGCCGTCGCTGATATGCAAATGCTCATTCAAGTGCAAGCAGACATTTCGACTACTTTTACTTTTAGTAATTGTTTAGATGTAGTTAAGTAACTTCGGAAATTAAGCCGGGCATCACACGCCGGAACAATAAGCCGATCATTGCCCTTGTCTCACATGCGTCTGCATAACGCAGCTGTTGATGTCAGTCTCCAAAACAATATTTCGCATTCCCGGACTGGACTGGCGCAGGGCTTTACTGGCAAAAAAAGTGTTTCGTTTCTAACGAAGAGGGGTGCATAGACACATTTTTTCTTATATTGGAATATTTGGCTATAACAATCACGCATCTACAGGCTTGCTATTAACGTTTTGGTATCGTCAACTGGCCGATGCGAGCGATGGAAAACTTACAAGACACTGAAGGGATAGACCATCACCTTCAACATTTCCATTAGAGTACCGTGCAAGGTAGTCGGGCGCATACCGATCTGCCCCTTGGGATGCGGGAGCCCGTTTCGGCGCGTGGAGCGATGCTGGCGGTGCGCTCGCGCCGGCTAGGTTGCCACCAGCCGGAGAAGGCTATTGGACAGACGGATATGCCCGGCGCGCCAATCGGCATGCTGGGACCATCCGTCTCGCTCGCAAGCGCCAAAGTGATCGTACAACACCTTTCCGCCTCACGTCCGCCTGGCGGCCGAAAACTGGCGGACCGCTCCCGAAACGGACGAGGCGGAAGGCGCTCCAAAACGATCGTACAACGGCCCTTACCCCTACGTTTTCGCCACTGACGCAGCCATCACTCACGGTTCGAGTGAGAAGGCGCGTCGCAGTGGCACTCAATGCGAGGATGACGGCGGCCATGAGGGGTGGGGGGGGGGGGGGGGGGTCGAAAGAGAAGGTTCCCGACAGGAGAGGGCTCGGATGCCTTTCCAGGAAAGAGGATCTTGTATTTGGTCACGTTGTACGAACATACTGCACCGTGTATTTGGTTTTACTTTGCCTTCTGTTATTGGCCGAGAGCTGGGTTTGGACTGTAGTGTGGCGGCCGCTTCGAAAGAAGGATCTGCTCGTTGTCGGTCCCCTCGGCTCCCTGTTAAAGGCCGATTCACACGACGGTCCGTTCGCCCGCGGCCCGCGCATCACGTGTTCATGCGTCACCAAATTGAGAGGCGTGCTGTCGGCCCAGGGGCTGGACAATCAAGGAAGTTTATGTGTCTTCAAGTGCAGTGCAATTAGCGGCGGCCCGCGAAGGCGAACGCGCTAGCTCTGGCAACCACCGCTCGGCTGCTGCATTTCGCTGAGCGGCGTTGAGCTGGCGCGCTGTTTTGACAAGCTGCACTGCGTTCGCTACCATGACAAAGCGATCGACTCGGCTAGCAAGACGGCCCAGGCCATTGAGGAATTGGACAAAGGGCCGCACCTGCACCATTCAATCGTAGTCATGGGTCAGGAGGAAAAACCAGTTTGACCAGCGTTGCCAAACGCTTCAAAATAATCTGGCAACAGTGATACACCTAGCGCGTCGTCTGCTCTTTTGGTCCGTCGCATCCGCTTGACGTCATCGGATCGCAGGCCAGTTTTGAAGCGAAAAGCTTCACTACGCTAGTCAACACCGCGCTTCGCGCGAGCCGGCGTATGTCGGAGCACGAGTGACGTCACGCACGGCGCAGGTGGCCGCCGCCGACTCCATTTAATACCACCTAGACATACTTAGCTAGACGTCTACGCAGCCAAGGCTACGGTGCCTGTTTGCGATCCTCGTCCGCATTATAATATAGTGCGTCAAAAATAAAAATAGAAATGAATTGACAAGCAAAGTGAACAGTAGTTGATATTATAGTAGACCGATGGAAGTGTTTTATTTTGCAAATAGATTGATTTTTCTTTTATGTTTTCCAGAACCGAGTGACGCAGATTTTTCGTTTTCTCAGGCGCCGGCTGTATCAGGTTTTCGCAGCTGAGCCGGCAGGTCTATTTGTGAAAATGGCGTCGCTGTCACCTGCTCGCTTGTTTTCTTCCCCCGCTTCGACTTCGAAAACATCTCCTGTTCGCCTCTTTTCCAAGGTGAAGTCTCCAAAGTTTTCTAAAGACTGCAAGGCGGTGATAGTTAATGTCTACGCAAGCATAAGGAAGCTCCACCCCGAGAAGACTGTGCGTGACGTTCTCGCAATTGTGGGCGAGATGACCGGAGTGAGCCCTCGGACAGTTGTGAGGTTTAAGAAAGAAGGTCTTTCTGGCGGAGTAAAATAATTGAAGCCACACTGAATTCTATCACCCCACAATTAATGATTCATTGTGTGCAGCATGCGAAAAAATCCGTGAACACCGAAAAACAGCGCCTCTCAGCACGTCCGTTGCCAACTCTCACTTCACTTTCGTTTCCCTGCGGAAAAAGTTAACAGCACGCTTCTTATTAAAGAAGTCATTTCATTTTGATAACAAAAAAGGCCACTTATATATGGCTCGCATTTAGACTTTCTATCTAGAGATTCGCCGAAAAAAGATAAAAAAAGAACAAACCTACGCTGAGGATCGAACCTGGGCCCCCTCACAAAATGAACAAACATGCCCGCGCTTCGTACCACTCAGCCACGACGCGAGGCGGAGTGACACATTTTGTTTGTTTTTTTTTGACGGACTACTTCCGTACCTTTGGCTGTGTAGACAGCTATGTATGAAACGGAGTATAGCTCTTTCTCCATCGCCTGTTTCTCTCTCTCTCGCTCCCTAGTCACTACTGCTCATGCGCCACTAGTAGCACCGAGCCACAGGTGTTCCGCCGCTGTGCAGCGCCGCGCCTTTCCTCAAAATCCACATTTCAACTTTCAGTTTTCCTTTTCTTCTTTCCCTCCCTCCTTTGCCCCTTTACGGCGCGGCTCGGGTGTCAACCACTGTGGTGTCCACCGAGATATGTGAGACTGTTACTGTGCCATTTCCTTTCCTCAAAAACCAAACAAGTGAGCCGACGGCGTTCATAGAGTTCATTGGCGTTGACAACTTTTCAAAGGCCGTTCGTTTTCACGAAAGGAAAGGCGCACAACCGGCTCCGTGGGTCAGTGGAGACCTCAATCTCGCTTTCACTTTGTATATCCTAGATCAGCTGGGCTAATCCACATTAATTTTTTTTTAGTGGCGCATGGACACGTGATGCGCGGGCCGCGGGCGAACGGACCGCCGTGTGAAGGGAGGAAGGTGGGAGTGAAAGAGGAAAGAGAGAAAGAGGTGTCGTAGTTTTCAATTCTGCCTATTAAACAAGCCCCGCCGCGGTGGCTCAGTGGTTAGGGCGCTTGACTACTGATCCGGAGTTCCCGGGTTCGAACCCGACCGCGGCGGCTGCGTTTTTATGGAGGAAAAACGCTAAGGCGCCCGTGTGCTGTGCGATGTCAGTGCACGTTAAAGATCCCCAGGTGGTCGAAATTATTCCGGCGCCCTCCACTACGGCACCTCATTCTTCCTTTCTTCTTTCACTCCCTTCCTTATCCCTTCCCTTACGGCGCGGTTCAGGTGTCCAACGATATATGAGACAGATACTGCGCCATTTCCTTTCCCCAAAAACCAATTATTATTATTATTATTATTATTATTATTATTATTATTATTATTATTATTATTAAACAATTTGGCTTCGTGCAAAGGTGGGGCACAATTGCGCTCCTGCAAAAAATTCGCAGATGATTTGTATTCTGCTTTTGAACACAATCTCTTTAGCTGTGCATTGTTCCTTGACGTATCCAAATTTAGCCTTTGATGCAGTTAGGCGCGACATATTGTTTCGCAAGTTATACCTTATATGGTTTTAGGGGCCCCTTCTACGCAGTAGCTCAAAACTGTTATCAACAGGTCAGAAATGGTTGTTAGAGGCACCAATCGAATATACTAGCAGCAATTTACCTCTTGGTGCCGGTGTCCATCAAGGACCAATTTTATCCTCTCTTCTATGCAATACATTTGTCAACGATTTCGTATAATAATAATTGGTTTTGGGGGAAAGGAAATGGCGCAGTATGTGTCTCATGTATCGTTGGACACCTGAACCGCGCCGTAAGGGAAGGGTAAAGGAGGGAGTGAAAGGAGAAAGGAAGAGAGAGGTGCCGTAGTGGAGGGCTCCGGAATAATTTCGACCACCTGGGGATCTTTAACGTGCACTGACATCGCACAGCACACGGGCGCCTTAGCGTTTTGCCTCCATAATTCCAAAAGGTAAAGTGGTGCAGTACGCGGATGGTATTGTCCTTCTGACAATGCATGTTTATTACAAAACTGCTGTCGAATATGTACACAGCAATCAGTGCACAAAGCTATGCTTTGGTTCTCTGAAAACAACCTTACCGGTGATCAAAACAAGACAGAATTAAACTATATGCTTCAAAACCCCCTGAACAATGGAGCCACTATCATTCCAGTATTTCTTCATCGTCAAGACTGCATATCCCGCAGGAGGCGCATGTCTGTTCAAAAATTAAATCCGTTGCATGTTTACTTTTTAATGTTAGCTTGGTGCCGTTTGACATTTAAAGAAGTGATGGTTTAATCCCTTGCACACATCGTTTTAAGATACGGCATAACTACCTTCGCTTTATGCTCCGACCGTTGGCAAAACCGTGTTGATAAAGCGTTAAAAAACATATTAAAAATTGCGGCTTACAGTCGCGTTGCATCATCGAACATGGACATTACTCATAAACTAGGCTTTCTTTACTTTCAATCCTTATTTACTCCTACAGTTAGACTTCTTGCCCTCCTCCTTGTGGGATGGCCGTATTGGCTAGTCGGTTGCTCCTCGCGAGCGGTGAATGATGGCACGCTGGCCGGTGATCGAATATAGGCTCCGTGCGCTGCAGTTTGGTGCGCCCGAGTGGCGCCACCTGGTTAACAGCGGTGGCGAAAGGCGGACGCAGCCGACGTTTTGTTCGAAGGCGAAAACCAACTTGGATAATTATGGGTGCTCGACCTACTGCTCTGTTTAGCAATGTCACAACAGCTATAAAAACACTGCAGCAAAAGGTACCGAATATATTGTTACGATGAAGTGGCAGTGGAAGACGAAGTGGCCTCTCGCGTGAAAGGACGAACGAAGAAGAGGTGGTTAATGCAGCTCCCTGTTTATGTGCCATATACCTGGGGTGAAGAAGAAGAAGCTCCCTGTTCGTGTTGGTGCTCCCTGCTAAGCATAGTTTACGCTTTTTTTTTTTGGTACCGTTCTCTATAGTGGACACAACTTGTCTCCTTTCGGAATTGATGAGGAGGGCGACGGCTAGGTACTGGGCCCTGCCAGACACCCGCCACATCCGCCTTAAACGGCTAGATCCGACGATGACCTTTTCAGTTCCTCGCGGAATACTTCGCCCTATTGCATGCGTTATCCGTAGACTACGTTTAAACGTGGCATTCACGCGCAAATACTTGCACTTAATAGGACAAGCGGACTCCCCGGAATGTACCACATGTGGCGTGCTAGAGACTATAGAACATGTTTTAGTGGCGTGTCCAGCGTATGCACGTGAAAGACTCATACTTGCATCTGCTCTGAAGCCTGTGGACACATCGCTCCTCTCTGAGGATTTGATCCCCGGCGCTTGGCCAGATAGTTTTAGAACTGTAAAGGCAACGCGAGCGCTCTCACGCTTTTTGAGCGACACGGACCTTGTCTAGCGTTTGTGATGTCAGAAAATGTGCCTTTTTTTAAAGTAGTTTTTCATCTGCCTCCTCCCATCATCATCGTCCCCCATCGTGACCTTCTTTTATCTTCTCTTCCCGTCCGCCAGAGCAGAGTAGCAGACCAGATATTTATTTTTCAAGCCAACCTCTCTGCCTTTCCTATCAATAAACCCTCTCTCTCTCTTTACGCTTTTTGCGTAAACCATGTCAAGCTACAACCAACTAGCTCAAATGAAAGTCTTGCTGCAACATAAGTCTCCCTGCTAGGAACTTTTTATTATAACCCCCAACACTTGTAAATAAATGTAAATAGTATTTCCCCGTAACAATATTTTAACACTTTCTTTGGACATCGTGCATGCTCGCTCACGCACAGAGGGTCTGCTGGAAATGAGTACACTGTGGAATTAAATTGATGAGTGTGAACTGGGAAAGGGTTGACACTGACTAGGGTGTTTTGAACGTGCCATCATTGGTAGGAGTTGCTTTAGGTCTTTATGTAGAGGGAAGGAATGCGCTCAGTCAGTCACAGGAAATGGTCTACGATTAAGTTCTTGGAGCTAGCATCTGAAGTTTGAGCATTCGTTTGTTATGCTCATCTGTGGTTCAGCGAGTCAATTTTGTTCCTAGTTTTTTTTTTTTTGTGCTTGTGTGTATGCTGTGGGAGCGACGTCGTACTTCTGAGTATACTTATGTTGTTTTCACATTGTTTCACCTAAGGTTTTGTGTATTTATTTGAATCATTTTATTTCCTCCAGTGGTTTAAAATTTTGTATCCTTATTTGTTGCATTTCTGAGATCTCAAATCCTGTTCTGGACGAGGGAAAAAAATAGAGAGTGGTTCAAATTTTCCTATATATATTTCTTGGATTTTACAACATCGCTAAACCCTTAATTTCTGAAATTAATATTTTGATTTTAATGAAGTTTATCGTCCCAATTCAAATCAGACTATAAGAGGCGCAATAGTTGGAGGTTCCAAATAATTTGAACCACTTGGGTTTTTTTAACGTGCACTGACATTGCGCAGTACGCGGCCCTCTAGAATTATGCCTTCATCGAAATGCGACCGCCGCAACCAGGCTCGAACCCGAGTCATTTAGGTCAGCAGCTGAGCACCATAACCACTGAGCCACCGCGGCGGCCTTTCTAGAGTTAATTATTTACCAAAAGAAAAATATGACCGAAATAATTCATGTAATTGGTGCCTTCATGAAATCCCTGAAATGAAAGTCCTCTAACTGTGGAATATAGTTAGCATGAAACCCATCGTATTTTTTTATGCTTAGAGCTATGCTTTTCTGAGGGGAATACACAAAGTAAAGCAGTCACGATCCTGCAGGATGTAGAGCATTATAATCTGATATGCGTAGTAAGTGCGTTTTTCGCAATTCTAGCCGACCATTCACATAGTGGATGTCACAGTGGGTGTAAATTACATAGCTGATTTCATTATCTGAGTCAATCAGAGACTTGTTTCTCAAACTGTAAAGGTACATAATTAATCTCAATAAGGTCAACTGTGCTGCCAAATATTGCAGTGCCGTCGGGACTGCAACACAATCATGGCTGCTCGGCATCGGTGATCAGCACAACCTGAAAGCAATTGAAACTAAATGTAGCAGCGGTGGCGCCAAGGCTTTCAATGCCTTGAAATCCGCAGAGAAGCAGGCGTTGACTTAGAATGGCATCGCGGTCAGTGCGTGTCTGCTATGCGGCCGGGCTGACGCGAACGCACCGGCATGGAGGAAGGCGCAGGGCCACCACGGCTAGTCTCGAGGAGAGCGCGGGCTCTCCCCTCGAGAGACCGGCCGTGACTGGAGGCGGGCAACATACCCTGTGATGCGGCGATTACCAGCTCGGAGGCCTTGCACCGCCGTTTTCCACCGCAGCGCGTGGTCAATGGTCACCCCCAGGTACTTGACACTGGTCTGCCAAGGGAGTGGGCTTCCGAAGAGGTGGAGCTGTGGTGTGTTCTTGCGGTAGCTCGGCTGGGGGTGCACCATCATTGCCAGAGTTTTCCCAGGCGAGATGTTTAGGCCGATGTTGCCCAGGTGGTTGACGACCGCATCCAGGGCATTCTGTAGTGCCGCGCGGACAGCTGGGCCTTCGTAGGTTAGACCGGAGGCAAGGATCGCCACATCGTCCGCGTAGACCGCCATTTGGACGTGGTGCCGGGAAGCGGGGAGACAGCGGGGCAGCCGTGCGAGCGCCAGGTGAAAAAGGAACGGGCTCAGCACGCTTCCCTGCGGGACGTCGGAATGGATGGAGCGGGGCGAGCTGATGGAGTTGCCCACCCGCACCCGGAACGTTCTGCCGCTAAGGAAGGCCTGCACATATGCCAGCAGCTTGCCGCTGACGCCCAGTGAGCGCACGGCAGCGAGGACGACGGCGTGCGGCAGCAGATCGAACGCGCTGCGCACGTCCAACAAGATTAGGTATGACACCTCTATTCGTCCCCTGGCATCCTCGAGCGCCGAGACCACCTGGGAGATGCAGTCCGCAGTGCAGCGGCCTCTCCGGAATCCGCTTTGTTCGGGTGCCAGAGCCCTGCACGCCATGGCGATCCAGTCAAGGCGGAGCAGCGTGACAGCCTCGAGCGTCTTCCCGGCGGCCGAGGTCAATGACACCGGCCTGTAGGATGTAAGCGCTTTCTGCGGCTTCCCGGGCTTCCGGACGGGCACAACCAGGGCGCTCCTCCAATCTTCCGGGATGTCCCCACTGGCCCAGATTTGGTTGTAGGCGGCAAGGAGCGCAGGGCGCTGGTGGCTGTCGATGTTGAGGAGCATCTGATATGTAATACCGTCCGCTCCGGGTGCCGCGTCGACGCTCGAGTACGTTGCCAAGCTCGTGGGGGGTGATATCCGCGTTGCAGAGCTCGGCTATCTCTGTCTGCAGCCGTGCTGGTAGAGCCGGGGGGCTGGACAGCGTGATGCCCAGCGGCGCCGAGCGAGGCGGCGCGAAGTGGTCAGCCAGGGCTTCAGTCAGCTGCGCGAGCGACGGCGATGGTAAGGACCGCGCAGCGAGGCACAGCAGGGTAAAGCATCGCGCGCAGTATCCTCCAGGGACGGCCAGGGCGACGGGAGTCACCCAGTGCACCACACACTCGAGCCCAACTCCGTCTGCGGCAGCGGGTGGCGTGGCGGCGACAGACGGCGTCCAGGCGATTGTATAGCGTCCAGTGTTCTGGTTTGCCAGTGCGGATGGCTCGCCGCTGGGCTACACGTCGTGCAGCGCGCACGTTGAGCAGTTTAATGTCCGGAACTGGATCACCCACAGTCAGAGAGCACTTCAGCGTTGCCACGCGCGCGCACTGGGCCACATGTCCGAAAAAATGTACTCCGCTAGGAGACCTGGTGCTGCAGCGCTCGCGGAACTCGCCCCATCGCACTACACTACACACACGCTTGGTGGCTTGATCACGGTGTACTGGGGTGAGCACTATTGGGTAGTGATCGGACCCCTGTGTGTCCGGCTCACACTCCCACCTGTATGCACAGTTGGACGAGGTCAGCGTAAGGTCAATCGCGCTGTGCTGCCCCGCCCGCTGTACGTGCGTGGCCGCTCCGCTATTTATGATGCGAAGCCTCGCTCGCTGGGCAGCCGAGAAGAGCTCCCTACCTCGGCGGTTGGTGCTGTGGCATCCCCAACTGGTGTGGTGTGCATTGAAGTCGCCGCACAACACCGCGTCATAGTTCAGGCGGTCAGCCAGCTGATCAATTTGTGCGGCGTCCCATGCTACCTGCGGTCGCACATAAACACTGGCGACAGCCGTGTCTGTGTCGCGCACGCGCACAATCACTGCGCAACACTCCGCCGCTGCCGTCGACAGGTCAGACACACTCACAAGCAGGTGGGGCAGTGAGTTGCGCACATAGATGGCAGTGCGGGGCCGACCAGGCCCATGCGTTGGATCGGCGCATGGCACAGCTACACACGGGTCACTAGCACAACTGGTGGGACCACTGTATCCGGTGAATCCGGGTAGTTTCAGCTCCTCCGCGCGAACGTATGTTTCCTGCAAGGCCAGGACATCACATTCGAGGCGCGGATTCGAAGGAGCTGAACCAGTGTTGCGTGGCGGCGGCGCAGGGAGCGGCAGTTCCACTGCCGGATGCGCGGCCTTCGAGTTGTTGTGTTAGCCATGTTGGGCTAGTGATTCTTGAGCCGCCAGGGCCGCAGTGCACAGCTGGCGGGCGATGGAGTCTGCCGGGAGGTGGTCCACGTGTGCGCGAACAGCCGCCGTTAGGGCAGCGATGACAACATCCTTGGCATCTGGTGGCGCACTGGAGTGGAGGGGCTGGCTAGATGCCGTCTTCCCAGCCAGGGCTTCGGAGAAGGTGGTGCCTTCTCTTATTGTTGACGTGGGCTTCCACCGTGGCTTTTCGGATGCTGCATCTCGGGATGGCACTGAAGTTGCACTAATTTGAGCGCGCACTGCGCGAGTGGCTTCCCGGCGTGTGATGGGTCGTTTTGATGTGGCCAGGAGAGTGGCAACCTTGCGCTCCTGTTGCCAGCGGGGGCAGCGAGGTTCCTTGGCGTCATGTGGACCCCCACAATTGATGCAGCGCGGCTTAATTGCGGCGCATTCCTTGGTAGCATGAGGTCCACCACATCTGAGGCAGCGCGTCGGCGCTCTGCATGTCGCTGTGGCGTGGCCCAGCGCACCGCACTTTGCACACTGCACCGGGCGTGGGAGACACGCGCGCACTGAACGCCTCAGCTTAAACAGCGCAATCTCCTCAGGAGGGGTGACTCCGGCGAACCGGACGACGATTTTACGGCCACTGCGGGAGCATCCGAGAATGGGGACTTTGCTCTCCATGTTGTCGAGGACATCGTCGAGGGGCATATTGCCGTCGACGCCATAGATTATGCCAGCACAGGTGTTCGTGCTGGCCACTCGAGCGCGAACACGGACATCCCCTATTTCCGCAACCGCGAGTAGGGGCTCGAGTTGCGCGGAAAGCTCGGCGTCTACGGCAACCACGTTCCGACGAAAATTAACGCGAACGTTGCTGACTCCCGGCAGTTTAGAGAGCTGAGCCCCGATGACTTCCCTGGACAATGCCAGGAATTTGCCTTTCCTCTCCCTTGGCCGGAAGAGTACCGTCTCGGTTTTCGTGCGGAGGGTTTCAGCCAGCGCGGCCAGGGAAGTTCTTGCCATGGGCGCAGGGTTACTTGGATGTGCGCTCGAGGCATGTGTGTTTGCCATGTGCACTTCTTCATGCGGCGTGTCGCCGGCAAGTGACTCTGCTTGCGTCAGTGGCCTCTGCTCAGTTGACAGCACTGCCTGCGGGGGCGCCTCTTAGCTAGCAGACGACACGGCTTGTGCCGATGATTCCAGGCCAGAAGCCGCGGCGGCCCGCCGGTGCGCCTCTCCGCTAGCAGACGACACAGGTTTTCGGAAATGCCTCTTCGAAGGGACGAAAACCCAGGCGGCGATTATTTCGTTTGTCGGCCCTCCGCGCCGGCGCAGATCTTGTAGGCGGGGCTATGGATGGATGGATGGATGGATGGATGGATGGATGGATGGATGGATGGATGGATGGATGGATGGATGGATGGATGGATGGATGGATGGACGGACGGACGGACGGACGGACGGACGGATGGACGGATGGATGGATGGATGGATGGATGGATGGATGGATGGATGGATGGATGGATGGATGGATGGATGGATGGATGGATGGATGGATGGATGGATGGATGGATGGATACGGCTGAACCCTTTACATCGGGCGGTGGCTCAAGCCACCTAGCCATGTCTTGTGAAATTTTACTCCTGTCTTGCTTTTAGCCACCAATCAGATAACCTTCGCTTGGTTACTTCTAACCTCTTAAAATCCACTTTCCCTTCACTATCCTTAAACCCCAATGCCTTGGGTGTGTCAGCCCTGCTGCTTTCCACTGTAGGGTGAAGCCCTTTACAGAAAAGTATCAAGTGTTCAGCCGTTTCCTCCTCCTCTCCGCACGCAATGCACAAAGTGTCTATCTCCTGGTACCTGACTCTATACGTCTTAGTCCGCAGAACTCCAGTCCTGGCCTCAAACAACAAAGAGCTTCCCCTACAATTATCATAGATATTTTCTTTTACAACTTCCTGTTTAAAGGTCCGGTATGTTCCCAGTGCCGATTTCGTCAGCATCCCTGTTTTCCACAAAGCTCTCTGTGTTTAACCTTTTTCTTTACCGATAATTGCTGATTTGCCCCCTTACTGCTGTCCAGATATTTGCTTGCCAATTTTCTAGTTCGCTTTCTCTATTTCGTGTCAACATTCCTTATATCCAGGTATCTGAAAACTTTCCTAGCCCACTGCTTTTCCTCCATCTTTCTCAATCGTTCCTCAAATGCTATCTTACTGCTAGCCTCTCTGCTCTCGAAAGACGCCCATCCCATATCACCCTGTACCCCCTGATTTGGTGTATTGCCATGTGCTCCCAAAGCTAACCTCCCTACTCCCCGTTGCTTAATTTCCAGCCTTGCTTGAACATATGGCCTCATACACAGGACCGCATTACCGAAGGTCAGGCTAGGGACCATCACCCCTTTCCAGATCCCTCTCACCACCTCATACCTATTGTAATTCCACAGTGCCCTATTTTTCATGACAGCTGCATTCCTACTAGCTTTATTCATTACATATTTTTCATGCTCTGTCAGATACTCAGCACTGTTATTTATCCACACCCCAAGATACTTGTACTCATTCACTACTTTTAGCACGAACTCCTGTATTCTATGCTCGCCGCCATCTTCATTAAATATCATGACTGCAGATTTTTCCTTACTATACTTGAAGCCTAATCTATCTCCCTCTGTACTGCATATGTCTAACAACTTCTGCGGGTCTTCCTTGTTGTCAGCCATTATCACTATATCGTCCGCGTATATTAGTCCCGGTAATGTCTGTTTAATCAATTCGCCTTGCTTGAAAAAAGATAGGTTGGAGCCTAGTCCGCTCCCCTCTAGCTTGGTCTCCAACCCTTGCATGTACAACATGAACAACAAAGGGGACAGAGGACATAATTGTCTAAGCCCCCGCTGTATCTCTACAGGCCCTGATACATTTTTTCCCATTTTGTGAGCACTATGTTACCTCTATATAAATATATATCTTTTAGAAGTTTAATTACTCCATTTTCCACATCCAATGTGCCCCGTATGTCCCACAAATGCTCCTGAGTAACGTTGTCATAGGCTCCCCTAATATCCAGAAATGCTAGCCATAAGGGCCTATGTTCCTTTTCCGCAATTTCTATACACTGTGCCAATGAAAATAGATTGTCCTCCAACCTCCTTTGTTTCCGGAACCCATTCTGTAGTTCCCCTAACACCCCCTCGTTCTCCACCCAAGCCTGCAGTCTATCCTTTATAATTTGCATCACCACCCTGTAAACCACAGATGTCACTGTTATGGGACGATAGTTACTTACGTCTGCTTTGTCCCCCTTTACCTTATATATCATGTTCATTCTACTTAATCACCATTCATCGGGGACTTTCTCATCCACTATCCTTTTGTTCACTACCTGCATTAATGTTTGCTTGGATTTTGGTCCTAACTTCTTTATCAACATAATCGGGATACAATCTGGTCCTGTTGATGTGCCACTAGGAACCTTCTTCTATGCCCTTTCCCACTCTCCTTGCTCAAGTGAAGCTATTGCTGTAACCGGTCTATCCTCCTTCGATAAATTATGTACCACGTGCTTTGCTGTAAATTTTTCCGTCATCCTTGTTCCTATGTGTTTTATTGCTTCATCCCCTTCTAGTCGAATACCCTCATCTGTAACATAAACCTTTGTTCTAGCCTAGTCTTATTACTCGCGATCGATCATTGCATTTAGATGTTTCCAGAATTTTTGGGCTGCTTTTCTATCCTTTTTATTTACTTTTGACATCCATTGGGCACCCTTTCTAATTTTCTCAATCAAATAGGATGCGTTCCTTCTACACTTTATGAAGGTATCCCATTTTCTGTCTACTTCGGGTTTTGGTTCCCCCCTCTTCTTGGAATATCTGTGTTCCCTGGACGCTTCCTGGCGCTTTTCTATTGCCCTCTTGACCTCCTCATCCCACCAACTCTTGGGTTTGCATCTTTTCCCTAGATGGTAGGGAGCCTACATACATGCCGCCTGCCGCCTGGCTTAGGGTGGTGACATCTCTCCCAGTGTTGCCGAAAACGGCCGCTAAACATGACGGGCAGCCATGTTGTTCCCCTTGAAGAGAGCATCCCCGGCTTTCAGTGGCGTGGTCGCTGGGGCGATCTACAACATTAGTTTATATTCTAGTTTATCGGCGTTTCTTTCGAAGTTAGTACCAACAGATGACGCCGTTCCGACGACATAGAGCAGTTCTCAGCGACGGTGCATTACACTCCGAACGGGTCTCTCCTCTGCGCGCGTCATCGCGCCAAAAGGCAGCGCTTATCAATTACGTAAAAAGGGTTCCTCCTCACGATGAGCACTAACCGAGCTTAGGTGTTGGGCGTTCAGAATTTAATGTTATGACGGTATTCAAAAGATTACGCAGGCCCACTTTTTAATGCTTATCAATTACTTGGTTCATGCGCGGCCTGTACAGAATGTGGCCGTAGTGGCTGTGTAGCTTATGTCGGGCATAATCGCCGCAAGTGTTCTATCGTTGGGTAGCTTATGTCGAGTATAATTGCACCGGACTAATTGTAGGTCTCAATTAATTACCGGTAATTAGTTAATTGTAATGTAATTGAAATTTACGCTACATCACTAAGTCGCTGGATAGCTTATGTTGAGTACAATTGCACTGAACTAATCTTGTCTTACCGACCATTAATTAGATAACCGTGATTAAAAATCAATCGTTATGCTCCATCATCAAGCTATATATCGTTGGATAGCTTATGTCGAGTATAATTCCACCGGAGTAATCGCAGGTCTTAATTACCATTAATTATTTATTTGATTTAAAATTGAACCTAATGTTATAGCATCGTCATATATCCTTGAAAGGTCTCGATGAGTAGAATCGAAAATGTAACGGTAAACCGAGCTAACGCTGGTCTATGTAGGTTCAAAATAAAACCACGCAACAGAAGCAAAACAGTAGCACCTAATGCTTATGCATTCACAGCACGGGAAGAGACTTAAGTGCCCCAGTAGTTCTATTACCGACATCACAATGGCATTTGCGTGTGCAATGTACCATTAGTTTGTGCATTTTGCTCTTCTGTGAGCAATTACACATGCTCTACGCAATGAGCTATGCAACCTCATACTAGCACACTGTAGCTTCAGCAAAAGGTATAAACATACTTAAAAAAATTTAGGGAATCTTGAGGCTGATGTTAACAAATTAAGATCGAGTGTTGTAAGCGTCTTAGTTTTGTACAGATTGCCATTGAGTTAACATTAAAGCAGTGCTTCATTTCACATTGCCTACCATTTTTCCACGTATGCTGAGAAACTAACTTACACAGGGTGTTCAGTAGGAGGCTCAAATGTTCAGAGTGTAACATGAGACTTGCTGGAATGGAATCAGAGAAAGAGGAGCAATACAAACAATGGGACAAGTGAGAAAACCTAAAATCAAGAAACCAAATGACATTTTCAGACGCCTTCGTGTAAACATTCAAGAAGCTTCTTTTATTGCCGACACACTTCTGGCAACTGTCAATTAAAGGGGAGGTGCTCATATTCTTTCTCAAGCAAACTGACAGAATATATAAGCATCCGCAGCCAGCTAAAGTGCATATGAAATTACATTCTTCCATTATCAGCATCTGTGAAACCAGTGAAATTTTTGTACACATATCAGTCACTCCTGTAAAACATATCTGGTGCGCACACTGATGGTGTAATTGCAAACAGGCTTATTATTTTTAAACATTGACCGAAGTAAAGCAGCTTCGTTGCTCAATGAACACTTCTACATAAAACAAAATATACTGATAGCCATGAACAAATTGCATGAGTGCAGTACAGAGGACACAATAAATGGGCTAAATTAGCAGGACTAGTAATGCAAACAACTCAAATGATAATGAAAAACACCACGGCAACTCTGTGGGAGCGTATGTTTTACAGCCCCTAAATAATGCAAGGCATGGTAGTGATGCTCCAGCCACAAAAATAAGACTATTACGCACTTCACAAAAGACTTGAAACAGTGGTTTACACATTTGCATCTAGTTCCAACACTTGCTCCTAAAAACTTCACCTTTGATGAACACACTAGTGGCACGCACTGTAAATCAGTTTGCTATTTCCAAATGCTGACTGAAGCAAAGCAGCTTCATTGGTTAGTGCACACAATCTGCAAGCAACAGCTTGCTACAGAGAGGTGACATAAAAATATGCTGAAAGACGTGAACAATTTACAGGCGAGCAAAGTACACACGACATACACAGTGAAAGTGTCAGAGTGCTATATTCGGGTACAACCCAAGGAAGTAGTGGCAGATGCCCCCCGACCGTTTCCCTCCAGCCAATAGCAGTGACCGATTTTCATGACAACGCGGTCAATCCGATTAAGCCACGGTTAACTGCCGTTCATCTGCCACTCCCAGCGATGCAACTTCTCAGCATTAAACATGGTGTCATGAAAATCGGTTGGCGCCATTGGCTGGATAGAATTCTTTAAGGACATCTCCCCTATTTTCTTGAGTTGTGTCAAACTATAGAAAAACAACGAAAGCAAGGCCAAATCATTAACTAGCTGACTGCAAGCATCTAAGCATATGATGTTACCATCCTTCTCAGAGTTCAGACCAGGTTTGTTGCGGCACATGTTTTGCTAGACATTCCATCCACCCTCTGTGCATGCTGCTGTCGTAGATGGATCCTCAGTCTTGTCCTCACATATTTTGTCAGGAGGACCTTCCCTACCTGAGCATGATGTGTTTCACAGCAACCTAAGTTCAACTTGACAGCCTTGCACAGGGCATTCAGAATGCTAGCAAATGGGGTTTTGAGCACCATGATTTCCTTCATGTCTGCAAAAGTCTTAAACTGCTCCTCACATTCTATAAGGACATTAATCACTGCTTGCGTTGGATAAATGAGGTTCTCAGAATTTTTCACGTACTCTTTAAGCTTAATAAGATTGCTATACTGATTTGTAGCATCTCCAACAAGGGCATTTTTGCAGTCACTACAGTTACCAATGGACTTCATGACAGACTTGACCAGGAATCCTCCTAGATAAGCAAGAATGTCACATTCTGCTTCTGTGAGAGCACACACAAACAGGTTTTCTAGCTCTTCAGGCTCTTGGTTTTGTCCTTCATGTCTCTGGATAGTTGGGTCAAGGAGGTCAGCTAGATGCAAGCTGTCATCAACCTCGTAGCTAGAATTTGTAAGTGTGTGCATGAACTGTCCAACACAAATCAGCTTCAGTGCACACTTAACGTCGTATGCACTAGGGACCGGCTTCTTGAGTCTCAACACAGAGAATATGTTTTCGAGACAATCTTGTACGAGCCGGCCAAGAAGCACATACTTGTAGCTTTGGTTGTCCAAGAGGTCTTGCGACAGGCTGAGAGCAACAGTGGTCGATGCCAGAAGGCCAGCTTGTGAAGGCTTCCAATGTGCCGTTGCTCCCATTTTCATTTGACGGAAAGTGCTGCACGTCAGTTCCAAAAGCGCAGTGGCCTCTTTATGCTTTGAAGGATCTATATCGCTCAGAGCAACAACCGGATGTCTGGCCGACATAAGGGTGTACCACCTGCTCACGAGGTTAAAAAACCACGCTGTAGCCTCTGCTTCGGGGGGCAAAATTTTTTGTTGGATTAAATATCGGATAGCAGCAGGAGCCTCACAGAACAATTGCACAGCAATGTTCACTTTCATGGTAGTGAAATGTCCACTGCTGATGTGGATTTCCGACAGCCTATTTGCAATCTTCAGCTCACTTTGACAGTCATACTTCAACACTGCTTCAACATGCTCCACCTTGACAGTGCCAGAAGGAAGACTTTGTTCCTTAACAGTTTCTTCACCCAGAGTGAATTCTCCCACTCGGAGTAGTTGGGCACGGATGTTCAAGACGTGGGCGGGGTCAGCCATAAAGAATAGTTGCCTGCCACGGAGGTGCGGGTGCGGAATACAGCAGACAGTCTGTGAGTTTCTGTGGTTGGACAAGCCAAGCAGGCGCCAAACTGCACGGTTGGCAGCTCCCATGTCACTTGTGACAACAAGCACTCTAAGCGAGATTTGAAAACAAAGCTCAATCAAGTGGAACACAATGTCCTTCAAAATAGAGCCATCTATCGACCTTCCAGTGAAGTGATAGGCGATAACCTGTTTCCATCTCGTGTTCACGCCACCAACCATGAACACAAGGGCATGGTTGGCAACATCTGTAGCGGACTCCGGCAATGTAGTGCTCCCAAAAAAGCAATCAAGCGAGCGATCGTGGTCAAATCCTTGGGAGATTTCCATCTCATCCATGAAGAGCACACAGTCTTTTTCTATGTCTTGCATTGTGGCTACTTTGGATTTCAGGACATTAAAAACTTCATGAAGAACTCCAGGCAAAAATTTAATATTTTGAAGCCTTCGTATTAATGTCCTATTGCATGGCAGTGGATATGATAATGATCTTAATTCATAGCCTGCTGTTCCACATGCGTGCTTTATTTGAAGGGCTTCTCGAATAGTCTTCTCAGACCACTTAAGGCCCTTCGTAGTTTTCACCGTCAAAGCCCTTCTCTGGTCGTGTTTGAGGAACGGTAATTGTTCCAAGGTTATCATTTTTTGTTGTGGCGACTGTGACTTCTTTACAAGACTGCGCAGTTTTCTCTTTGTTTGCTCGTGAAGCCTCTGTAGGTTTCTGTACTTTTGGGCCAAGTCCTTATTTCTCTTTCTCAGCTCAGCATTCTGTCTTTGAAGAGACAAGTCAGTTGAAGCCGTACTTGAACCAAGTGTGAATGCAGCTTGAGGTATTTCTTTACTTGATCGCTCATTACTATGCTGTGACCTTTCAGCGCTTAAGGATTCGGCCTCCATGGGTGAAGCTGCGGGCAGAGGAAGTCGACTTGCATCAGTGGAATCTTCCCCACTGGCTTTATCTGTTCTCAGAAAGGAATGGGCAACGCTGTCTGCATAGATAACAGTGTCGACAGCTTTGGGCGGCAGCAAGGTGGTTGTTAAAGGTAGATCATACCCTGGTACCTGAGCACATTGTAGTGGACTGACAGTGTCCTGGGAACTCATGCTGTCACTCACAGCCGAGTCTTGTGTTTGTTCGGCTGTTGATGCGAAGACAGGCTCTAGAGCAGCACTACCACATGGTTCATTTCCGGTGGGGTCAAGTACTGGGCTTTGCGTTGGCGTGGCCGGACGAAAGCAAGACCGCTTCTTCGGAGGCTTCCGGTGTTTCGGGATGGCTGAAATAAAAAATTCAGTCAATAGGGTAGCACTACACTCAAGAACTGCAGAAATTCTGCATTTACAGAAGAGCAACCTAGTACCTGCATAAAACTTCCAAATAAACTTCAGGAGTAGTAATATCAGTTGGGTTTTAAGATCCCGAAGCTGTACTGGGGGGCTTTAGATTTCTTACCGCCAGTGCATATTTAACAGCGTCGGAAAGCATGCTACAACTGGCAATGATTCAGTCGTGCAAAATTGTGCTCAACAGCAGGTTGTGTTAGCAGCTGAGGTACCATTGATGCAACTAGAATTACTAATCGTCCTGAACTTTGCATTTTAGCTTCTGTGCCAGGAGACATAGAACAAATGAGGCAGCACAGTATGCAGTCTGCTTTAGGATATTTGTTTGATTCTAGACGCCCCCTTTCTCGCAGGCGTCGGGTGAATTATAAAGAAAAAACGATGCTATACAAAGTATAAACACACTATAGGTGGCCTTGTGCTCTTTGAATACAAGGCTATATCTGTGTGTTACGTTTTGGATCTTAGTATCATATATATGAGTGCATTCAATGTGTAGAGAAGATAAACAGTAGTCCCTTAGGGAAGCAGTGGGTGTTCAAGAAAAGCAAATATAGTAGGGGTAGGCAGAGAGTTAGGTGGCAAAAGTTTTGTTTAGTGCCATACTTTATACCTTTATGGCTTACACGGAAGATTTCAATTGTCATTCATTCATTTTTTTTTCAATCTACAGTGAAAAATGAGCCAGAGGTAATGCAGAAGCCGTTAAAACACGGCTTAAGGTGATTTTATGTTTGAAGGTGCTGTTCGAATGCATGATCCTACAATAATGTGCAATATACATATTTTTTTATGCCCGCGATTTAGTTTTACAAGAAATGAATTGCATGGATCCCAACAAATTTCTAGCTAGGGATCTAGATGCTGATGCAAACATGCGCTGTAGGAATGCTTGGATATAAAAGCCATATCAATAGACCAAGAAGTTTGTGTGGATAATGTGGTCACAGATGGCACAGGAACCGGTTAAAGGGAAGTCAGTAGGATAGGCTTCGTCCTGCTATGGACCTTGAAATGCTGATGGTGATGAACCTTTCTTTGCAGCCTTCTAAAAGCAGATGAGCGCACATTTTTGAGCTTGCACAAAGCAACCACAGCACTACCGTATACGTGTAGACAAATTTCTTTGCAAACATTTCATATGAATGAGGCAGAGTTGTATTTAAGAGATGGATCAAAATTAGAAGCTTACCTCGATAAGTAAAAAGTGTGGGAACCGCATCTGGCCTTAGCTTCTTTAAGCCATCCTGTCTGTTTTGCTCGAAACTTGTTTCTTCAAAATGTGCCTGAAATGAATGGCAGCAAGTACTTCATAAGCATCAAGAAGTATATTCATACCTGCACATAACTGTGACAAATGCTGCAAACCGGAACATGACTAGCGTTACAACTACAGAGCTGTTTCTACCTGCTGTAATGTTTTCACATGCTGTCTTTTACCAGGCTATAGTGCCAAGCTAAAAAAACTGGATAAGGGCTTCCTAAAGGCTTCATATGCATGCCAGTAACCGGGCATATACAAAATGTGTTCTTTTAGTCTGATCTTGGGTTTCCAATCTTTTTCTACCGAATAGCGTCGTACAGCAGAACGGTGCCTAGATAACCAGACCTGACTGAAAATAAGTTCCTCCGACCACAGCGCTCACGAAACAGCGAACGCGTACAATGTCAGAGAGATGTAGAAATTTATTTTCACTACCTCAGTCATGTTCTCTGACATGAGTCTTGGCGCATGTATTACAGCGCAAACAAGGAAGCGGGCGCCAATATATCGTGAGTGCACTCGCGTGAGAATTACAGTCAGCGAGGGCGAATGCGAACCGTTGCTTCTCGCCCTTGGTGCTCGAGACACGCCGCCAGCGCATCTAAAAACTAACGAGAAGATTGCACCCACGCCCGCAATGCGTAGCCTGTTATCAAACCCACGCCGCGCACGCCGTTCGAGGCGGCCGTGGTTTAATTATCGTAAACGTGAAGCACAGTACACCAAACATGGAAAGCGAGCAGGTAACAAAAGAGAAAAAGGTACGGTACTCACAGAACATATGCGAGAAGCAGCAGTGGGTTCCCAGCAGTCTCGCTTTACTTGTGCCAGCCAACGTTTTCTTCGGTTGGAGTCAGCCGGGAAACGAAACATCCGTGTGCCCTTCCTGCAGTGGTTCGAGCACTGCGGAACGCAACACCCGGGCATTGCTGCTGCGTAAGCTTCCTGGCGCACTTAGTGCAACAACCGACAACATATGACTGTCCCACTCAACGATGAACGGCGATGAAGACGCAACTGCTGCAGCAGCTAATGCGCGCCTATGCACGGCGGGGAACAAGATGGCGCGGCGTCTTCCCGTAACCATGACAACACACGCGCTGGCAACATGGGTCTTAGCGGGAGGCGGCATGTGCTGTGTCAAAGGAAGTCACCACCCTAAGCCGGGAGGGGGCGCGACATGTAGGCTCCCTACTAGATGGGAGCGACCAGCGCCATCTCTGGGTTGGGACGGGAGTTGCTGGTGCGCTGCCGATAGCAGCTCAAGTTGCCTGTCGGAGATGGAGTGGAGAGGGTTTCCAGCGGAGAGGTGCAGCGGGCAGTAGTGGCGGGAAGTCTTCCAGGCGTAAGTTGGATTCCCTTTGTGGTGGGGCCTTGTATGGACCTCCTGCATGTTTGTAAACAAACGAGGTAGCGCTGCAGTCGCTAGCGAGCTCGTGGTAGGCAACTGCCCAGCCAGGCGGCAGCAGAGCCGCGTGACAGCAGCCCTCCGGCAGACCGCCAACCCTGATGACCGACGGTCCGTGCTGCGAAGGATGAGAGCCCTCCCAGCCAAGCGGCCCCATGGTGGTGCCCCTCCAGCCTCTAACAGCCCTGGCCACAGTTACGCGGAGGTCGTCCGGTCCGGCCGAGCCCCAACCAGCACTCCACCTCCCGCTCCAGACGTGACTGCAGCCCTTCGCGCGGCGGTACAAACACTCCTTCCCCAACTCCCCGCCAACTCGGAGGCGAGGAGACTCTGCATGGCCGCTCTGGCTGCGCAGGACCTTCCACTCGTCAGCCATGGCTAGACGGACCAAGATTGCCTCACTGCCTCACATCCTGCAGTGGAATGTGAGGTCCCTGCGGGCCAGGCAATCGGAACTGGCCTGCCTCATTGAGGATGGCCGCCTCCCCTTCGACGTGCTGGCCCTCCAGGAGACCAACGTGGAGCCATCCTCTCTGCGCCTGCCGGGGTACCTCGGCTATGCGGGAGTTACTCGCTGCACCTCGCCAGGCTGCCCCAGCTCCCCCTGCCTTGACCCTGGTCACCAGCAACAGGGCCCGCGGAGTGCTGTTTATGTTCGGGCCGGCCTGCCGCACGTTGTCATGGACCTGTCCGACGCCGTCTCAGGCCCCCTGGAGGCCTGTGCAGTCACCGTGCGGATGGGCGCCACAGACACCACGGTGGTGTCCATCTACATCCCTCCAGGGGTGAGCTGGGCCACACCCTTGCTGACCCCAGTGCTTTCTCGTATCGGCCCCAGAGCACTGGTGTGTGGGGATTTCAACGCCCATAGCAGGGAGTGGGGCTGCCGCACCACCAGCCGCGCGGGCCGTATCCTGATGGAGACGACGCTGAGGGCGGGCCTTGGTCTTCTGAAGCCCCCTTCCCCCACCTTCGTCACCCTCCGACACTCATCAACCCTGGACCTGGCATTCACAACGCCAGGGATTCGGTACGAGTGCCGGAAGCCAGCTGACACCTGGGGTTCGGACCACTTCCCCCTGTTCCTCACCCCAACCTCCAGGCGGCCCCAGGAGGATCGGACGTACGCGGTGATCTCCTGGCCAGAGTTCCGCGTCCGCAGCAAGGAGATCCATCCGGGCCAGAGCTTCCTGGACCACGTAGCTACCTGCGCCCGCGAGGCTACCACTTTGGTCAGGGTCCCGGCCAGTTCCCCTGTCCCGGACTTCCGCCTCCTGAACATCAGGGCAAACCGCAGGCGCCAGGAGCGCATTGCCTTGAACACCTCCCTGCCTGCGGACTGGACGGCCTACCGGCGCATCGACGCTGCCTGCCGTCGACACGCCAGACGCCGGCGCCGCCAGAGCTGGACCGGGGTATGCTCCAGCATACAGAGAAGCAGCCACTCGGGCAAAGCCTGGCGCCTCCTGAAGGCTCTGGTCCATCCACAGATCCCCAGGCGTCCCATCCTGGCCATTGCCATCGCAAGGGCCATCAGCATCGAGGACCTGGCTGAGCTGATGGCTGATCAGTTCAATCCTCCTGGCGGACCGGTCTCCAGCCCCCCTCCAGCCCTGCCCACCCCCAGAACCCCGGCAGCCCCCCCTGGTGTACTGGCCCATGTCGTGGCACAGTGCTATGCCGCAATCACGGCGCATGAGCTACAGGCAGTCCTGGACCGCCCACGAAAGCGGAGGGCCCCGGGGGCAGACGGCATAAGTCATCAAATGCTCCGTAACCTCGACACCCCAGAGAGAACCCGTCTCCTTGAGGCCTTCAACGCCATCTGGGGCTCGGCCACTCTCCCCGAGGACTGGCTGACGGCCGTGGTCGTGCCAGTCCTCAAGCCACGGAAACCGAGCCGCCTGCCGTCCTCCTACAGGCCAGTCTCCCTGACCTCCGCAGCCTGCAAGACCATGGAGGCCATCGCCCTGTTCCGCCTCACCTGGATTGCCCGGGTCACCAACTTCCTGCCAGAGCAGCTAACGGGCTTCCGACGGGGCAGGTGCACTGCGGATTCAATTGCCGACCTGGTTTCCACCCTGGAGGATGCCCGGCACGATGGGGACGCCGTCATGCTGGTCCTGCTGGATGTCAAGGCTGCCTTTGACACGCTCCCACACAGTGTGATCCATGAGGCCCTGAGCCGCCTGGGAGTCACTGGCCCTCTGCTGGCGTTTATCCAAGCCTTCCTCCAGGGCCGCACCTTCCGGGTTCGAGTCGGCGGACAACTAAGCTCCCCACGGCCCGTCGCCGCAGGAGTACCACAGGGCTCAGTGCTGAGCCCATTCCTATTCAACCTGGCCATGGCAGGACTACCAGCCTCCCTCAAATCCAGGTCCTCCCACCGGGTGAGGTGCTCTGTGTATGCAGACGACGTGGCCCTGTGGGTGAGGGGCACACCCAGGAGGATCCGTTCTATGCGTACATCTCTCCAGAGGGCCCTGGATGCTGCACAGGCCTACCTATCGTCCATCGGCCTCACAGTGTCCCCGGCAAAGACGGAGGCCCTGCTGTACCACCCCAGAGGGCGTCGGGCGCACATCACCACCCTGCGGCTAGGTGCGGATGGGCTCACGTGGCGGAACCAGGTGAAGTACCTCGGCCTCCTGATCGACCGACGCCTCACCTGGCTTCCTGCGGTGGGGGCCCTCCTGCCCCGTCTACGACGAATCGGCCAGGCGGTCCAGCGCCTCCAGGCCAGGGACCAGGGCTGCTCTCCTTCCTGGGCCCTCCGCCTCTACCACGCAGCGGCCACGTCTCTAGTGACATATGCCCTCCCGCTGGTGACCCTGCCACCTGCCCGCCTTCGGACTCTAGAGCTTGGACACCGCTCCGTCCTGCGGCAATGCCTGGGCCTCCCGCGTATCTCCCCCATCGCTGCCACTCACGCGGAAGCAGGGTCCTGGCCGCTGTCCCTCCTGCTCCTCCAGATGGGTCTGCGCCACGTGAACCGCCTATACCATGCTCCAGACGGAAGGGCCCTCCTGTCTCGGCTCCGCCGAGCACCGGACTCCCGCATGGGGCTCCTGTATAGCACTTTCCACAGGCTCTTCGGCCCCCCTGTCAACCAGGCACCATTCCCGCCCCCACCAACAAGGCCGCCGCTTCCCATCTCGGTGGACATCCGGAGCTGCAGTAGGCGCCGTACACCTGTTGCTGCCCTGCAGCAGACTGCTGCCACCCTGCTGCAGGAGTCCCTGGGAGGACATCTCCAGGTCTACACCGACGGCTCGGTACTTCCAGCAACAGGCCAGGCCGCTGCGGCCTGCGTAGCACCGGCCTTAGGTGCAGCACTGTCATGCCACCTGCGGTTCCCAGCCAACTCCACGGCGGCTGAACTGGCGGGCCTCCACCTGGCAGCAGACCTGCTCCTCCTGCTGCCTGGACAGCAGCCCGCAGTCATCTTAACCGACTCGAGAGCAGCCCTCCAGCTGTTGCGCCAGCACCAGCCCAGACAGCACACGGTGGCCAACCTTAAGGCCCGACTTATGGCCATCCAGGATGCTGGCCGTCCGGTCTCCCTCCAGTGGCTGCCTTCACACGTTGGCATCACTGGGAACGAGGCTGCGGATCAGCTGGCCGGAGCCGCCCACACCAATGGCTCCCCGGTGTCCTCAAACGTAACGCAGCTGGACTTCGCCCGTCCTGCTCTTCGGCAGGCCGTACGGGCCCTCCACCCCGATCCCCGCGTGGCCTCAGGAGTCCGCTTCATGCGGGTACCCGAGTGCCTGCCACGGAGGGAACGGGCCCTAATCCTGCGACTACGAACGGGCTGCTCATGGACACAGGCCCGGCTACACCGACATGGCAGAGCCCCGTCCCCGGCCTGCTCCTTCTGTGGGGCAGACGAGACTCTGGGCCACCTCCTCTGTGCCTGCCCGAACCTAGAGGCCGCCCGGCGTGACATGACTGCTGGGTACCGCAACCTAGGGCTGCCCTCCTACTCGGACCAAGACCTGCTGCACCCAAAGCGCAGCCAGACTGAGGCCTTCCGACTGCTGCTGGAATTCCTACAATCTACGGGATTAGCCACTCGGCTATAAGCCTGGCTCGCATCCTGTGATCCAGAACACGGCCCATATTTCCTGGAAACCCCCAGCAGTCGGCGCAGCTGATGACTTTGGCGTCAGCTTGTTCACCACCTCGACACCTGCCGTGGTGCCCTGAACGGGAGTGCGGGGCCCCGACGCGCCGTCTCCCATGGCGATATCCCCCTGCTGCTGTCCTGAAGCAGCCCCCCGGCGGTACGACCAGGCCCGCATCCCGAGATCCTGGACACGGCCGCCGGTCCCTTGTGCGCCAGCCCGCTGGCGCCCCAGCTGTAACCACAGCTCCTGCGCGCCGCCGGAAACGGCGGTTTTCCTTAGCGCACCCCGCCGCGCTGCTACCCTGTAGCAGTTTACCCCGCGGTCCTCATCGGCTGCCACATGGTGGCCTCCTGCAGCCAAACCGGCTGAGCTGTAGTAATCGCCCACCTCCGCCCAGCCTTTCGGCCGGACCGGGGAAATGAGCTGCCTGCCTCCTGCAAGCCCCCGACGTGCACGCGCCACTCCCAGTGCGTGCCGTTCACCCTCCCCAGTTGTGGCTACTGCTGCTGCTGGGACCTGCCTTCCTGGACACCACGGACCACCAGCGCGCGTTGCAAGCGGACATCCCCCTCCCCACATCCCCTTTCCCCATCCCCGCTCCAAGCTGTGCCCCCGCGATATGGGTGGCAGAAATCGAGCACATTCCCCCCCACAATAGCCACAAGAAGAAGGCAAAAGGTCGGGGAGTGGCGTCGCGGATAGGTGTTGTGCGCGGGTTTTCAAGGCTTGTAGGCGCGTTTCCGGTTTCTGCGAATCACAGCAATGGTCGATGCTTCCAACTTAGTAATTTGTCGAAGTACACGAGCTCGCGTTGTCCACGTGCGGCCTATAAAGAGAAATAGTTTGCCACTGTGTATTGTATATATGGTTAGTAGTAAACATGTAGAAAGCGTTCCTGCCGTTTATTTACGCGCTAGGCATTGAACAAAACAAGTTTTGACACTCTGCACTAGCCGGAATGATTTTACTTCGGGACAGTAGTGAGGGGAAGTGCTGGCGTTGTTTCGCCGGAGCAGACATGCGCTCATCGTCTGCTGACATACGTACGTGTCGCGCTGCGCGAAAAGTGGGGACAGAGTCGTGTACCCGATCTCCTGTCTCGCTTAGCGCTGTTTTTAGCCGCATGACCACGCACCAGCCAGGCCGACTTGTCCTCTTGTTAAGCTGGTCGATTTGGTGAAAATTTTTGATTTCTAGAATTATTTCCTTTCCTAGCCCTGAAGTCGTTTCGTGACGAAAAATTATAGCAAAATATTGAGTACAAATTTATAAATTACGCTTTTTAGAAGTGTGGTCGTCAAAAATTGTGAGGTAATTTCTTTGATTTCAGTGCCGCATTTCTTTGACCAAAGCGAAAGCGAAGATGCCATAAACGAGGGAATAAACTTTAAGGTTCGTTTTCTGACCTCTCACATTTTCTGCGACTGGATCACTCACCTTCGTAATTCGCATGAAAATCAAATGATTTCATTTGTCGCAAACTATTCCTGAGACGTTGAGGAGCGTAATAAATCTCGATTTTTTCCCTACACGTGCAGTATTGTGTTAGTTATTTTTTGTAAGAAACGTTTTCATGTAACTATCCATGCATAAGTACTGATCATATAGAAAAACAACTAATCGCGTCATCATACAGAACAGGGCTTTATGCACACGCTGGCATAAAAAAAAAACTGCGCACTATCTACTCAATTATTTGAGACCTAGCTTGGGGGGACTTGACGACGGTGTTAATTATAATTACCCAGAACTGCGCCAGGTATAGCTATAAATAAAAGGAATGACTGAAACTAGCGTAGGAATTTCATATTTGCACCAAGTTTAGTTACATATCGCATGCATGAATAACGAAAACACTTTTCATGCCGCGTCCCCTCAATCTCGCCACGTGTCTGTTAGTAGCACGCCTGCGGCTGCTTCTTTCCAAACAAGCTTCGCGATCATGTATTACCTCATGAAACATGACACATGCATGATGCAATGAAAAAGCATATGGCGTTTAGCACACTTAAGGTACGCTATTCTAAGCACACCAACGCGACCGCGCAAGATTGACACAACTTACCAGACTTCTTTCTACTCGAATGAAATAATTACGTCGTCATATCAAGAAACAGTTTCAAGTAACTATTAAATGTCGCAAAACGCGCCATTTAAACATGGTGTGCTATTAACAAAAAAAACGCATTCCTTGGGGGCGAGTGAACCTGTCGGCGCCCCGTACACTCCGGCTCAAGGTGATAAGTACGTGTGCAGCTACATGTCTTTTTTTTTTTCCTTGAGCAATTATCAGCCTACTATCCTGAAGTTCAGGTGAATGAACGCAGTAACTTGCATGCATTAAGTGCATTGAGTGGCAGTGCCTATCGACTCCCAGACTTCGCGCTTTACTACCGTGGCCCAATGCCTGTTAGCCAGTTTCCGAATGCGGCATTTATGCGCGAGAAACCTATCGAGGCTAATTTAATATTTTTTATGCTACTACGCGGATCCAGCAGTGACGCAGCTGGTCAATATATGCTGCTTCTGCAGTGCACAGGCTTGAAGCAGCCGCCGGTAACTGCGGCAGCTGCGGTAGGCACGGGCAAGCGGAACCTGTTTTGCCTACCATGCGAAAGTCGCTGCTAACATCAGCGCCACCGCATTTTCGTGACGTCGCGGGGTGAAGGAGGTCCAGGCCCACATTTTTGTTGTTTGGGGCTGGAATGCGAGCCGGTCATTTTTTTTTTTTTCCAGCGCGTCTTGTTGCCCGCCGGCAGGAGGGAGGAATACGGGGTCGGCTTGTTGCTTCTTCTCCCCTGCATGCCTGGAACTCTTGGGCGAAACTGCTCGGCGCTCGTTCCGCGAATGTGGGGTGGGTACCTCCGGTCTGAGCGGCGTCGTGGTCGCCTGAGGGGCGATCGGAGAACAGCTCTCAAAACGCTGGCTCGGTGCGCATATTGCTGGGTACCTAAAGGAGCTGTCCAGATTCTTGTACAGTAGGGACTCCGAGCGTGCTCCCTCCGCGCCCGGCGAACTGGCTTCAGCACTTGTGTCCAAGAAGAGTATGGAGCTCTTCTCCCCTGCGTCCACTGGGATGGTCACAACCGTTCCAGGAGCCGCTACCTGGGGGCTGGCGTTCGCAGCAGGCGGAGAGGCCCCAGAGGAGCTCTGGGCAGCATCAGGGCGTTGTACGGCGGTGACGAAGTCTTGCGCCTGAGCTTGCAGCTCCAGAATCCGGTTTGCATCCGCGTAGAGTTGGTGCAGCGTGCGGGAGCAGTTAACACTGCCCACACGGCGGTGCGTCCCGGTCGCCCATGAGCGGAGGTTCGAGGACAATCCCTCCATCGTCTCGTCAAGACGGTTCATCCTTTATGGGGACTAGGGGATGCTAAGAGCCCCATCGTGGGGCTGAAAACTAGGGAAAACAGCAAACGCAATTGCACGTGGTACGTCTTCCAAAAAATCCGTCCGAACACGACAGTAGTTCGGAGAGAACCATGACACCGCAACTGGGCACTTAAGGCACAGAGCACCGAACAAGCGAGGGCACATACCTAAGTTTGTGGCAATTACTGCGCATCTGGGTCGTCTAGAAACCAATACGGATATATTTACATACAATTTTCTGGCTTTTTGACACGTATGTTGCATTGGGTAGCTTGCGCTGCCTGTTAGCACGATGCTTCGTCCAACGACGCCGCTTTAGGTCAGTAAATGAGATTAACAGAATATGTTGCTATGTGCAGACTGAGGCCCTCATTCGAGTAATTCGACTGATATATTTGGACTACTTTGTTTTCTTGCGTGCTGTGTTCATTGCTTTCATTCTCGAGCAGTAAATGTGGGGCTAATTCCAATAATGCTGGCTCATTTCGAAGACAAGAGCTTCGAACAAAACCGCGCGGACGGATGGAAGAATCAAATCTTGTGCTGGAGTCAGCCTTGCGTCACCAAGCCGGAATAAGAATTAACTTCCGCGAAAGTTTTGCTTCGAAGCCGTAATTCTGCATCTATGTATATATATGCAATCACAACTCTTTTGTCAATTAGTCATCTATTTAACATAGATGTCTACTTTGAAAAAGTGCAATAATGTTCACGTTCCCATAAACAGAAATACTGGTAACTTTATTGAGTGTTTTCATAACCACTGAATGAATGATTTCTTGTTTGCTTGGGTAACAGTTTGTGATCATCTAGGTATACCCAGACGAACAGGCGAATGCTTATATATTTTACTACCGTTGCTGATAATCTTTTTTTCAAAACGTGCGAAACCAAGACGTTGTGTCGTTGACCGCGTTAGTTGTTTTCTTACCCATCCACTGTACTCACTTGTATTGGGACATTCATATAGCTAAAGATTGAAAAAAAAATGCCAAACAAGCTTGAACAGAAATCACCCAATGCGCTTCAGCAATTCTAATAAACTTGATAGTTTGGAATTAACTACAAAAAGAAGTGAACAGAATTAAATGCTTTCAACTGAGGAAGGTGTGGTCTAGAATGAATTCCTCCCCCCAGCCCCCACCCCCCCCCGACCTTCCACCTCCGCAGTGGATTGTGGCATTTTTCAAGCGTTTTGTTCACCCGGAGATTAAACATGCGTAGGAAGGACAACATGCAACGGGTCTGCCAATACCCGCGGTGGTATGCAGAGTATGCCTTGACATAACCATGCAGATTTAACTCATCGTAAAAGCGGTTCAAAACATTTTATTGCATGCTCCTCTGCTTAGTAACGGTTCCCTTCATCGTAATCTATCGCAAACCTCGGTAAATAAACGTTTTCGTGAATTTTTTTCTTCTGCTTCTCTAGGAGGATGGTCGTTTGACGACGGAAATTTATGTTGAAGTGGAGTGCTGTTTTGATGCACCAACGGGGTCAGTGCATAAGACACAGGTTTTGAACTATAGCCATAGATTCTAGAAAAGCTTCACTTACATATTTGGCGCATATCTTGCACACCCGCTTTCCTTCCTATCGTCGACGCCTTGACGTTGGCCGCTTGTCCCGTTTCTAAAAGCAGAAGGCTCTCCAACAAAATTTAGTACTCTATTCTCGTAAAACAAAAGCGCACCGCAAGACTTCTTATTTTGAGCGCCCGCGGCAAGCGAGAAGCGAACAGCCCCCCCCCCTCCTCCCCCCCCCCCCCCCCCTTCCCCCCTCAACGAGCCGGCGCCACTTGCTTCAGGAAGAAGGTCCAATGAACAGTGTATGTAAGCCCAAAGAAAAGTTATTTTAGTATATTGAACACATGGTTTTTTTTGTCACCTCTTCAGACTCTTAGTGTCCCTAGATTTTATGTGTCAGGCGTGCTTTTCTGTGGATCACTTCCAGCTGCCATTTCAGTGGGGAGCCAACAGTGAATCGACAGTTCTGAATTCCTGTAGTATGCAATTAGTTTCAATTCTATACTATTGAAACCAATTGGAATGCCCAATTGGTTCCAGCTGTGCATTTGGAACCAATTGGAAGGTCCAGCAGGTATATTCAATTCCAGTGCTCCAGGCATTCCAACTGGCTCTAACTGGAGCTTTCAGTTGGTTCCAAAAGCACAACTGGGCAATTTTTCCATTGGACCTAGTGTTGTTTTTTTTCGCCTCGGTCCGCGCCATTCGGCTGTGCTCCAGCCTACCAGCCCCGAACTGACGTTGCCGTTGCTCCCCCGCCCAGCCCCCGCACCGACCACCTGTCACAAAGAACTGGGAACAGACGCTACGACCTGGCATACTGACTCCACCAACCCAACAGACATGCTCACACTTGAAGACATCGTTCCCCTGTTCATGCCGTTCGATGCGTCCAAGGGCCTAGGCCGTTGGCTCCTGGTGACCTGCGGCCCAGAAGCTACGTGGACCAGGACTCATTCGCTCATCTCTTTCATCGTGGTGGCCGGCACTAGGTCATCATGCCATTTCTGTTGTACTGCCCTCTCAAGCCCCTCAACATTTCGCACGCAGGGTAGATAACACGAGAGGAGGCGAGTTACCGCTGGCTGCTTGCTGCAGGAACCACCCGGAGGGTAGTTACCCCGGAAGGAGGAAGTGCGTTACCGTGGAAGGAGGTACGGCGAAACTGAAGGCGTTACCGGAAGGTGGTTATGAAGGTGGATATGAAGGGATATGAGGCCCAAATGGCCTCATATCTCATATCCTGTTTTTTATTTAAAACTCCATCCCTTAAAGGATACTGGCATACCATGCTTCAAAAGAACACACAACACGTACGAATCAAAACGAAAGACTTTTTTGTTTATTAAGGCACCTTCATGTATGCTGTATAATACTGCACATGAGGAAGAAGGGCACGTGTAAACTACGTCGTCAGCACAGCTCTGAAATGTGGGTGAACAAAGGCTGCAGCAGTGTACTGGACCCCTTTCTAGTCATGCATGCATGGAAGGAGAAAAAAAGACATGGTGCAAGCTTCACACAGTAAGTCACCACTGTGGAAATCATGCTGCAAGTTCACTGTGCACAAGGACAGAACTTCTGGGAAGCTCGAAGCCCTCTCTTAAATGCTGGATCCTATGGACATCTGTGTGCGCATCACATTCTATCTTGTGGAATGGCAGCCACACAGGCAGCACTACGCTAAGTATATGCAGCGAACCGACATCTGTGCACACCATGTGGTAGTGCAGGGACTGTTTCTAGCAGCTGACAAATAATGTCCCCTTGAGCAGAACTTGCAATCGATAGCTCCTCGTGAAATCACGCTGCTGCCTCGTGGGTGTCAACCTTTCAGCATAGTGGCTGCGGGTTTGCAGTAAGGTGATATGATCCTTTTATACCGTACTTGCATAGGCATACTCTTCAAACATAATGTCTTTTGAGTGAAGGGTCTAACTTATCTGGATGCCAAGATTTCGTCGATGGAGCAGCGAAGCTGAAGAAGCATGATTGTGCCTGCTCCCCTGTCTATGTTCTAGAAGACAACAGACTAGTACTTCTTTACTGGGAAAACTTGCAGGGGCGCTCAATGTTACATTGAGCCCTGAGAAGCAAGGGCATAGCCTCACATAGCTAGAGTTAAGAAATGGCCTAGTAGCTTCATAATTTTGACTGTGTATTGCTTCAGTCGAAAAAGATTCTACAGTTTCAACTAGCACCAGCATTTTCACTCTATCACAAAGCAGCTAAAAATCCTACTTCAATGCAAAGAGGACCCAAACAATAAGGACCCCGAGGGACAGGCAGAAAGGAAAAAGAAAAGGAAGTGTAGATAATGTCAGAGTATGCCTCAAATTCTCATTGTTTCACTCTTAAGGGGGGATGTGGGGATCAGATCACAAAAATAGCGAAAAAAGTCAATTTTTGAAAAGTACACTTTTTGGCATCTACAACAGTCTTTCTATGTTGTACTGAAATATTTCACACAAAAATAAACTCTAAGCAGTCCAAACAAATATATTTGTGAGCATCTACGCATAGACAGTGTGTGCTAGTTTAGAACTTTCAGGCTTGTTTTCTCGAAAGTTGGTTTTGAGCATATCACCTTGCTTGTGGAAAACATAGCGTGGCAATGGGAGCACGGATTTTAATCTCGCTTGTTTTGTTTTAATTGCTGAAATATGCCTTACGTCAAAGACAGTCTCAGATTTACCGTTTAGGCTCAACATTTTTTATTACACAATAATTGGAGCAAGATACATTCTAAACATAAAGAGAAGGTGCATACTGTGTCATTTAGAAAAGGACCAGAGAAAGTTAAAATGAAATTAAGAGAATCTTGATTTAGACTACACTTCTTAGTTACTATTAAAAACATTTACAGACCCATAACCTATTTTGCTGTCATGCTAGATTTTCCACAAGCAAGCAACATTGGACCAACATATAAAGAAGGATAAAATAAAAACTGCTGAAGATATTATTGTGAAACTTAGTAGCTGTCAGTTTGATGCTATTTCACACCAGTCTGCCACATTTCATCACTCTAAGTGAAAAGATAAAAAGTTTGCTCCGATCCCCTCATCCCCCGCTCAATGGATGCCACAATAGTCTGGACACTGGATTCGACACAGTGCTCAAACCATTGAGCCAGGCACGATATTCCAGAGCCCAGGAGACACAGATGAGCAAAGGGAAGGATGCTCATTCAGGAAGAAGAGCAACAAAAATTTCTAGCGAAGGAGAAATGTAGCATTCACAAAACTAACCGCACATGCCTGGCAAGTGGATGGGCATGCACCTGGTGAACAGCCCCTGAGATGGCATAAGCCCCTATTAGGGAATGAGAAACCTTTCTTTCAATATTACCGCTGTCAAGAGAGTACCCTAAAACGGGGCCAAACAAGACAAAACTGATGAGGCACAGGTGACATGGAGCTGCTTCCTTCACAAGTGCGCTCCAAACTGTGAAGAGCAGGTCTGTGCTCTCACTCCCTCAGAAAGTATTTCACGAAAAGTATGAAGGCAACCTGCATGCAAACCATGGCCGCCAGACGATGACAAACCGGCACTTTCAGCAACAAGGTCAAGTGCATTGCAACGAAGCCCAACGTCACTGACTCGATTTGCGCTGTATGCAATAAGAAAAAGGGCGGTGTTTAATGAAAAAGTTACTTGGCCTAATGAGTTTGTGCCACACTGGCTCAGACAGCAAACTTCACCACAGGACTCTGTCTCTTAAGAACACGTCTACCATTTGAAAGCTAAGCAAGTAAAAAAAACCTTCCTAGAACACGTCACTCACCTACACCGAACCGTTGATTGAAAAGACCTAAGTAGTTTTCCCTCAACAAGTGCAGCAATTCCACATAACATTCAACAGAATGCTGTCATGGCGACACAAAGCGCCTCAATGTTGGTATTCTCAGCCATAACAGTGCGCTAATACCCTCACCTCAGACCTCAATATTCCGAGCAAGCAATTTGGTCCACGTGGCTCTCGTTCAATAGTGGGTAACACAAACCAAGGTGCTCAGCACAAGTGAACAACAAAAAAACTCAATGACCACAACACAACCACACAACCTTGCAGCAGTGAACAACAAAAACATTCTGCAATGATGATGTGTCACTGA
Organism: Amblyomma americanum; assembly: GCF_052857255.1. NCBI lineage: Eukaryota > Metazoa > Arthropoda > Arachnida > Ixodida > Ixodidae > Amblyomma > Amblyomma americanum. Next base: position 188,766,860 of record NC_135498.1, on the reverse strand, counting down.
TCTCCCTAACGCAGTTAATTTAATGCGGGTCAACATGCAGCTGCATTCACAGGAAGGTGCTGTTGATGCTGCTGCTACTAGCACTGTGCGGGAAATATTCATAGAAAAAAGACTGCCATACTGTACAGCAACAGCTGAACTGCGTCAGCTGCAATAATGAACACTTTGTGTGCCTCTTCCTCCTTGCAACTTGGCAAAAGATTCGTGCCCCTTTTGATTCGATAAACAGCTCACCCGAGCCTAGCAGCCCAATTAGGCACAGAACTCTCGGCCAACTCTATGCTGGCGTGCCCCACAGCTGCAATGTTGAGTCAGGCTCAGGATTGATTACCCCGAGTCGATTTATCTGTGCATCACACATGGCGCCATGAGCTGCCACTTTTGACACACTGAAAAATGCCAAAGGCTGCCCTAACCTCTCATTGGAACTTCGCATCAGAAGTGAAAAGCGAAATGGGGCATCTTTCACTTACTCTTTTTTTATCATAGGCTCACATGTAACTACATTCTCTCTAAAAAAAAAGCGACTTATTTCTCCGTCCCTGACCAGCTGCCCCAATCGGCCATAGGCACAGCTGCCCTGCCTGCAGCGCAGTCCCCCTGAGCAGGGCCTAGTCCTCCTTCTTGGCGGGCACCTCCTTGGGCATCCTGGGCACAGCCTTCATCACAACCACTGACAGGGGCATCCAGCTCAGGTAGATGATGTGCCCGATCCAGTAGACACGGCTGTATGCCTGCAACACATGCAAGATGCACACAGTTGGCCACCCCTGCCTCTCTGCAAGACTTGTTCCTGAGCTGGTCCACCTCCATTAAAATGTTGTCTGAAAAACAAGGCATGAACAGGAGAGACAGATGGGATTATTGCTAAGAGGAATGTGTATATACTTGTAACTCTAGATGGACAGAGGTCAGTGGAAGCCAAGGTGGCCACCCAACCTTCTGTTTACTCCTCGTTTACCTCCTCTGCCATCACACTGTTCCCCACCGCCTCTTCCCAGCCCGGTGAAGGTCAGGAGTGGTTAGTCCAAAAGCGCTATGATAGCCACATGTTGTGATGAACCAAGTGCATGAACAGAGAGATGAAAAACCAGGGAAGCTATTTGATAGAAGCCATGTGGCTCTGATGAACAGCCTTGATTGTGCCAAAGAGGATGCAAGAGAATGAACAGTCAGGTGGTCAGGATTGTCGGAACACAACCGAATGCTGCGGCTACACTGAGAGCCTCAGTCGAATTCCAGCCTGTGTCATGCGTACATACTGCCACACAGTTAACCACTCTAGCAGCACCGCCATGCGGTAGGACCACACCAGGTCACATGTGTCTGGCCTCAATATGGGCTGGGGCACTACTCGCTTATTTGTCTCCGCTCAAGCTCCAGCTTTGTGATCCTGTCCCATCCTATCTAGTAAAGCAGCTCCCTAAGCCCTGGTGACAGCTTACGTGGAAGTGCTGAGTATCAATCACCCTACCACTCCAATAACACACAGCTAACATGGCATTGCCATGCAGTTAAGACTACATTGGCCTGCACATCGCTAACCTCAATATTATCTGGGTCCTGTTGGCCTTTTCATCTGTTCAGATCCTGTTTTATGAGTTTAAGGCCGCGCTTCATCAACGCATACATTTTTTTTTTTATTCCCTTAGCTTGCGATCACTGCGGGCCACCGGTCTACATGGAGAGCTCTCAGTGAAGCTCCGAGCTCCCCCCCCGCAAGCATAGTGGCAAAGGCGCAGGAGGCACCGGCTGCTTGACAGCACCGCTATGACGGCCGAAGACACCTGGCTTTGTTAAGCGCACCAGGAAAGCATGCGAGGCGCACACAATGAGCACATGGTGCCGCTTGGTCTTAGGCAGCATTCCCACGGCGGCAAAATGCGAACCACCTCGCTTTCCGCGATGGGTCCCCCCCCCCCCCATTTTTTTTTGGCATTCTCGATGGCACCGAAGCGTCGCGGTTCTCCGCCATCTGACAATCCTGCGGCGAGCCAGTGGATTAGTGGTCGCGCCAATTAGCTGAGAAAAAAAACGTTTCATCCTTTGAGAGGCGACGCGCGGGTGCGGCAGGGAAGGGGAAAGCATCAAGCAATAAGAGCGAGAACTCCCCCCCCGGGGAGAGGGTTTTCAGAATGTTTTCTGTATGTTTCTTTTTTTTTTATTTTTTAGCCAAGCCCCGGACTCGAAGTTGGGTGCAACCTTCAGGGGCTGTGGCTACCTCCATTGGTTATCGAAGCTTAGGGCGGGCCTTGAAATATCGCCGCCCTAACTTCTTTGTTTGAAAAGCCTTTAAAATTGCATGTAAAATCATTGGAGGGCAGTCTTGTCTAGTTGAGCTAGAGGCTCCGTGCAGTGGCGCGTAATTCTACAGACCTAGGCTCTAACCTCGGGTCGATGAGTAAGGTCTTGTCGAGTTTCTCTGTGTGAGATCTTTTATTTTATGTTGCAGTTTGAGTGTCTGTGTGACTCAACTTGTAATGCAGTTTGCCAATGTACATCCTGTAAATATATTTTCTCTTTGCCTCCATCATCTGGCATCAATCATCGTCTGCTCCTTCAACACCGTCGAATTCACGTTTGGAGAGGTCCTGTGTCCCTCTGAATAAACGCAAAGAACCATCTTGAATTTACTATGAGCCTGTGCCATACCGTCTAGTACAGCTGCTCCTTCACAAGTCTACTGGTTGTCAGCAATAACAATACAAAACCAACAAAATTTCTCTTTTTCAATGTATATTATGCATTGGTCAATGTGATCAACAAATAATCCATAATTTATTGAAAAAAAAAAAAAAATGTAGCACTTTTATGTACTGTACTGGCCATAATATTATGAGGCATGCTTTGGCGATCAATCTATTGTTACGCCTTACCTAATGAAATTTATGAAGTGCTTTACACAGTCCATGACCAATTTTTCACTCTGGAACACTTAAGCTCCACTTTAAGGGTATGACACAAGAACTTTAGTGGGTTAATTAATGCCCATATATGCAGAATTGGTCACTCTCCACTTTACATTCATAGATCCCTCGGAGTACAGATGCCACTCCTGGCATAGTGGTGCAGCAAGCAGTTCGGCGATGACAGGTGCTGCCACTGGTGGGGCTTCCCAACCCATGTTGCTCTTTCCAAGTGATCTCTCGCGACCAATCATTAATTTAACTGCCACCTGCCACGGTGGTCAATTTGCTCACAATCCGATGGGCAGATTGTGATGACACCACAAGGTTACGTCACCTCGCTGACCCACCTGCCTACAAGATTGCTTCTGTGGGGATTTTTCACTCACTGCCAACAACACCAGCGATGTCGACGACGAGTCAGGATTTTCTGCTCCTTAGCATTATCGCATTATAACTGCCACTATGCTGGAAGAAGGGGTCGGCAGTTTTGTGCACATGCTGAACCTCCTCATGCCTACGTCAGTGCCACCAGCAGTGCCTCAACTGGTCGAGAGATAGGCAGCCTCCCGGAGAACTATCAGTGCAAACATGAGACTCAGGGGAAGAGCAACCTGGGTCTCAAGACAGTGGTACATCTTTTAACTGCTGCACCACTGTGCCAAGAGTGGTATGAGGACTCTCCATGATCTATGAACCTATGCAAGAGAAGGGGCACAGGGATCTCTAATGCTGTCGCACTGTACTGCAGTGCGCTAGCACTACAGCTTCCACTCAGCCACTTAGCCGTTGTCTGTGCGGGCATACCTCTGTGTGGACAGGTTGTGATGACATCACTAGGTCACGTAACCTAGCTGGCCCACCGGCCATCTAGGTTGCTTCTCTGGGGATTTTAGTGCGCTAGCACTAGGGCCCCCACTGGCTGATTTCACCAATGTCCATCCGGTCCCTCTGCGACCTTGAAGAGCTGGATGGTTGGGTGCACCCACCTGGGTCACATGACCTTGTGACAACACCACACTCTGCCCACCGGGATTGTGAGCAAACTGACCAGTGTGGCAGGTAGCAGTTAAATTAATTATTGGTCGTGAGAGGTTGCTCAAGAAGGGCAACCTGGGTCTCATAAGCCCATCAGTGGCGGCACCTGCCATTGCAGGGCAGTGGCACATCATTTAACCACTGCACCAATGCGCCAGGATTAGTATTGGGACTCCCACATATCTATGAATAAAAGGTAGAGAATGGTTATGGTTTATGAGGGTTTAACGTCCCAAAGCGACTCAGGCTATGAGGGACGCCGTAGTGAAGGGCTCCGGAAATTTCGACCACCTGGGGTTCTTTAACGTGCACTGACATCGCACAGTACACTGGCCTCTAGAATTTCGCCTCCATCGAAATTCGACCGCCACGGCCAGGATCGAACCTGCGTCTTTCGGGCCAGCAGCCGAGCGCCATAACCACTCAGCCACCGCGGCGGCCTACAAAAGGTAGAGAATGACCAATGAGAGAATGAAAACCGCAATGGTAGCACACCTAGTAATTCGCACTTGACATAACTGCGCTAAATAGTCAGTCATTTCTAATTTTTTACTGCACCAGCACGTTCTTCAGTTATTAAATTTTAGCTCTTGGTCAGCACTGTGTCCCATCCATATACCACGTCTTTCAGCGAACGCTTTCAAAAATTCCTGAAAATATTGGATTTGATGTAGCAAAAAAATAGGTGTAAGATCACACTCTCTGCCTAGGCGGGCACAATATGCTTCAAAATCCCTCTAATTATGCAGGTAATGTACAAAAACCGATAAATTAACTTATTAATTATCATAGCTGTGTGGTTACTCCCAATTGGGAGTTTGATGCCATAAACAAGACGATGTCATATCAGTTTATGAAACGAAGAAAAACTTGATTCCTAGAGCCCTGCAACCCGAAAAAATTTGACGCTTTTTCCCTCATGTGACCGAAACTGAGCGCATGAGGAGCAACAAAAGTGTGGCGTAAGCAAAGCGTCCGCTGGTGACGTGTCGTAATGGATGCAGCGCCCAATTCGAAACGCATGTGGTAATTTTCCTCGCTAGAGAGCCTCGGCGTTCAGCTTAGACCGCGGAGAGCGTTATCGACTGCTTCATCGCTCAAGGTAAGGAAATTTATAGTCATTGCCAGTTACGGGAACGTCTATTTTGAGAGCCCTGATAGGAGCATCTGAAGGCGTTTGTGTGTGCGTGTGTGTGCGCGTGCACCACTTCTGGCATGGCTGCCCGACGGGCTCGTTTTTGTGCATCATCATGAATTCATTTACTCACTAGCTTGATCTCCTGTTTTCTTATAATCACTGCGTGTCAGGAACCACGCTCGAAGAAGAAGAGCGTTGTCAGTGTGGCAAGGAGAGCTTGCGCGGCAGTGGCTATGTGCTATCGCACAGCGGTTGTGTTAGCGTGTGTTAGCTTCAGTTTCCCAACAGAGCGCAGTCGTTCGCATTTCAGGTACTTGTCTTGGAGGTTCGCGTGTGATAAGGCCATTGCAGTGTCAGTGTTTCAAATCAGTGTGGAAGTGCCGCCTAGGATTGAAACGTCACGCCTCATTGTGTGGGGATGGCCATGCCAACGCAACTCCAATACTCCACTGCGGAGAAGGTGGACAATGTGATCGCTTACGTGCAAATGGACTCAGAGCTGGCATCCAGACTGTATGCTGCCCAACATCCTGGTCGTTGTATGTGGACTCATCCCATGTTCGTATCGATATTTAATCGATTTAAGTCTACTGAATCAGTTCAGAAAGGAAGAGCCCAGGGTGAGCAACCGACCATTTTGACATTGATGTCCTCGCGTACGTTTCTGTCAGACCACAAGCAAGTGTCAGGGAAATTGCCAGCGCGTACGGAGCCAGCCCGGCATCAGTTTGGAGGTGACTATCAGGACACAGCTACCACCCCTATCATGTGTGTCTTCACCAGGAACTGACACCGCATGACTTTCAGAAACGGCTCGATTTTTGCAACTGGTGCCTAATTAAATGTGATGAAGACCCAAAATGCCTGCATAGTGCTTTGGGCAGACGAAGCCAGATTTTGCAGGCACTCCAATGTCAAATTGCACAATGCGCATTATTGGTGCGACAAGAACCCACATTGGCTATGCCAGCACAAGCACCAAATAAGATGGTCACCAAATGTTTGGCGGGCATTTATGGCAGCCATATTGTCGGTCCTTACTTCACCGATGGAAACCTCACTGGGGAAAAGTACACAGACTCAATCCTAAAAGGCGCAGTCTCTGAATTTGCCTCAGAGCTACCAGTGCCCGAGTTGAAAAAAATGTGGTTTCAGCATGAGGGAGCCCCACCACCTTTTTTTCGTTCTGCGATGCAATTCCTCGAGAGCACCTTGCCCAACCAATGGATTGGGCAGTGGGGAACAACAGCGTGGCCTCCAAGATTGCCCAATTTGTCACCTGGCGGCTGAGGCAGTGAAGAAACAATGCAACTTCACAAGTCGTTAGTCTGAGGAACATCCCCTACCTGCGTCCCAGGCCTGCGTGCCGGGAGCGGGGATTTGGGGGATCCTTCTCAGTGGACCAATGAAATTTTCATTCATTCATTCATTGTCACCACTGGATACCTTCCTCTGGGGTACGTTAAGAAGTAAGTTTTCAGTACAGAGCCAGCAAAACCCCGAAGACCTGAAGGAGCGTATCAAGATATAAAATTTAAAATATTCCCCAAGAGATGCACATTTCTGCTGTGAATTCCATCAAAGACCGCATTCTACTGTGCATTGCAATGAACTGCAAGCATTTTGAACATGGCTTCTTTTCATCCCATATACTAGTTCTTTCCTGGAGTGTCCAAGTGGGGCTGCAACCAACTGAATCCATAAAAGGTACAAATTTCATTCATCCCTGTTTGTTATGCAACTAGAAAGTGCTAAACATCTACGGAAAAGGTTTCCTAATTAAATACTACCACTACTTACAGCACGGGACGTGTCTGATCCAGCACAAGGCAACCGTATTGAGCCAGCTGGTACGGAGCACCTTAGTGTTAATATTGGAATGTTTTCAGTTAGAATCTTTTCACCTACGAAGTCATTCTCATTAATTCTAGCAGTCAATAAGCCGGTACCGCATAAAAGAAATAGACGCTTGACAGAAATAATACAATGCATGTCGATATACTGGCACTATCTAACGTTAAACAGTAGTCTGCACACTGTCAGAGAAGAGTGCCTGTATCCCTTTCACGAAGCTAGTGACGAAAATAAAAAAGATTTAGAAAACTCTTTCCGGAATTAACCAGACAGCCAGAGCACCAGGTGCGCTTGTCACTGTTCCCAAAAGCGACGGCCGCGTAGCAGACGATGACCATATATTTTTTGTTACTCCAAGCGACGAAGCAGTCGATAACGCCGTCCGCAGTCCAAGCTGAGCGCCGATATTCTCTAGCTAGAAAAGTTAGCACACGCGTTTCGAATTGGGCGCTGCATCCATTACGACATGTCACAAGTGGACGCTTTGCTTACGCCATACTTACGGTGCTCCTTGTGCGCTCAGTTTAGATCGCGTGTGGGAAAAACAATTGGATTTCTTCACGCTGCAGGGCTCGCGAAATTGAGTTTTTCTTCGTTTCAAAAACTGATATGACATCGTCTTGTTCCCAGCATCAAACTCCCAATTGGGACTAACCACCCAGCTACGATAATTAAAAAGTCAATTTGTGGGTTTAATTACCAGATAATTGGAGGCATTTTGCAGCATATTGTGTCTGCTGGGGCAGACAGTGTGATCCTACACCAATTTTTGTGCTATATTGAACCCAATATTTTCAGGAATTTTTGAAAGTGTTCGCTGAAATACCCGGTATATCTTGCACTCATACTGTTGTTCTGCAGACATCTAAACAAAGTGTGCGCAAACTAGATAGGATTCAATCATTTCTGCAGTCCACCCCTTACCTGACAGAAATGCAGATAATAGTGGCCATAATAATAATAGCCCACCTTAAGAAGTGGCTGGGGTGGGGGCCACAGCCTTGCCGCTGGCAAGCATAACATCCGAATAGACGAGCTTTTGTCGACCAATGGACTAAAGGGCATAGTACCTTACTAGACCTCCTCAGTGCTCACCTCGATGTAGCGCTGGTGCGAGAGCAGCACGAAGGGCACGATGCAGTAGCCGAACATGACAAGCACGTACACCTTGAGGAAGAGGAAGCGGGGCAGCCGCAGGTACGGGTGGTAGATGAGCCGCTTGAAGCGCGGCAGCCGCTCAATCAGCTCAAGGACGTCGCGCTCAAACTTCATCACAATGAACTCGTTGAAAAAGCAGACGTAGTAGCCCGAGTGCAGGCCGTGCCACAGCGCCAAGAAGAAGAGGGCACTCAGCTGCGACAGCTGCTTGTTGCCCAGGAAGCGCAGCCGCTTGAACACGTACCTGCGGTGACAGCATCATCAGCCCCATTCGTTTGTTTGGACGAATAGAAGACGTGAAGGTAGCCCCCACGGTTTACAAACAAACACCAGCGACACCCTGCGCTCACCCACCACCGCCCTGGACAGGCCCCCTTTCTGGTGGCGATAGCTAATAAGTAAACAGCAGGTCACATTTAAACTGAAGTTGTCTACGCAGTCGTTTGTGCAGTTGGAGGACATGGAAAAGGACCGTGGATTTGAGGTCGGTTGCCAATGCCCTTTTGGCGCACTGTGGCAGCAAGCAAATGCAGCTTGCTTGCGAACAGCGACATTATCACTGACATCACATAAAGCAACCCTCCGGGCCGCGCGTGGGAGTTTAGGTTTCGGTTTAAACTTTATAGCTTACTTCAAATTACACTTTGAGTATCTGAAGTAATGAAGTCACATACTCTGACGAGAAAGCCCTCAGCAATATATAAATCAGCCATTAACTAAGTGCACTAAAAAAATTTCCAAAGTTGCTCTTCAAGAAGCAGAGCTGTGTTTTAACAGCTCATGCAAGGGGCTCGCAACCCACAGATGTGTACGAATAACAAATTTTTTATTGCAAATTTTTGGTCCATTACTGAAGGGGCAAGGCGCAGCGTGCTGCTGGCGAAGCCCAACAAGACTGCGTGCAAAATGGACGCAACAGCAGCAACCTGAGCTACAACAAAGTGGTACCAACCTTTCCACACTCCCCCACGAAGACTAAGTGCCAGTTGTGGCATGTCAGCCCAAACGCAGTATTCACAGCAACATGTAGCCCGCTTAATCATACTGCGTCAGTTTGACTGAACTGCAAGCCCTGTGATGGGCCCAAACTAGTGATGCAAAACTACTGATAGTACTGTTGATACTATCGACAGCTGAATCACTACTACTAATCGTAAAAAAACTATTGGTGGTACACTAGCGATAAAAGTACTGAAATTATAAGGTCACGCAACATACTGCTCGTAAACAGTACAGCATAAACTCGGCGAAGTTTTCATGCATGTCCCAAGCGTGTGAAATGCAGGAGGCAGTAACGATGATAGGACTCTCCATTCTCATAGTCCACGCGTCACTGAGCACTACAGAAGTACCTTCCACAGAGTGATTGGATAAATCATTCAGCGTACTGCGAACGTCCTAGTTGTGCTGGCAACAGTGACCGGCACCATCCACAGGCTTCCAAGCGCCCAGAGATGCATCGTTGGGTGCTCCTGGTTTTGAGCCGAAATCGGATGGAATTATTGCTTCAGCGGCTGTGTTGGCCAACTTCCGTGCTCTTGGGAGTTGCTGCTTACAACACAGTAGAAGTTACCGGTTGTGCTTGTGTGGAATGCTCATCTACCAGATGCAGACAATGTAGCTTAAGATTACCGACACTTTGCAACCCATAAGCACAGCATTGTGGATAAGACTTACTTGTAGTTTTCTACCTTACATTTTAACCTGGGCTAAGTTCCTAGGGCATTGCACCCCTCCAAGATTCCACAAATAGGAAGAATTGAGCTTCCAGGTGGCACATTCGGTAATTTTCTTGCTTGACATGGCTCTCGCATTTTACTTCAGCCCTGGCTGAGTAGGCAAAGAAAAAAAGTTTCCGCCAGTCTAGAAGACTAAGTAACGAGCGTTTGCTGTTTGGTTTACTAGAATTGATATGACGTCCTAATCACGTGGTTTCACTTCTGTCCGCCACATTAGATTTTGACGGCATCATTGGCACCCGAATTTGGCCGCCATCTTGGATTATGACATCACAGTCACATGGTGGCCAGAGTCGGCCGCCGTCTTGGATTTATAAATGACGTCACCAATCAATCGCCAATTGGATATATTAGTAACGTCATCAATCAATCACCAATTCGATATACTAATGACGTCACCAACCAATCACCAATTGGGTTGCTACATCGATTTACCATAAAAGCCCGCGTATTGCTTCGTTATTGCGCCGTGGCTGCGGCTTGGATTCGCTACTCTCGAAAAACGACGTCACGATGTCGTTTCTTTGTTGTTGATCCTTTGGGTGTGAGAGGGCTGTGGTGTGTCGTGTGCCTGTTGACAACGCACGTGCTCAGATGTAAGCCACGCTTCGTGAAGTGGATGTTTTTTTGGGAGCAAGATGACAGGGTCTCGAAAACGGCACTCGGGTGCTTTCAAGCGAAAAGTTATTTTAGCTGCGGAAAACAACGGCAACAGTGCGGCCGGGAGGCAGTTTGGTGTCGTCGAGAGAAGCATTCATGAATGGAGATGACAGAAAGAAGCCCTTTTTGTATGCAGCGGAACGCGACGAAGCTTTCGCGGCCTGAATAATGGCGCATTCCTTGAAAATGAGCTTGGCCTGACGGAGTTCGTACGGCAACAGCGAGCCGCACATCTAGCTATGAGCGTGAATCTTATGCAGGCAAAAGCTAGAGAGCTTGCAAAAGAAAAAGGGATACCGCGCTCTACCTTCAAAGCGAGCAAGCACTGGATCCATCGCTACATGTGCCGTGCTGGCTTTTCACTACGGCGGCGGACCTCGATTTCACAGAAGCTGCCTGAAGCGTTCATAGAGCTGCTTGTGAGTTTTCAGCGCCATGTTATTTCTTTGCGCAAGTCAAAGAACTTTCTGTTGGGCCAAATGAAAAATGCCGATGAGACGCCGGTTTACCTGGGCATAGTCTAGACAAGTTAGCGTCCGGGCCACTGGCAACGAGAAGATGCGAGTTACAGTCACGTTATAGTGCACAGCAGATGGGCGCAAGCTCCCCGCTTTTGTGATCTTCAAGAGGAAAGCAATGCCAAAAAGTGAGGTGCTGCCGAAAAATGTCACCGTGAGATGTCATGAGAAAGGGTGCATGAATGAGGATCTAGTCTTGGACTGGGTAAAGTTCGTGTGCTGTAGGCGACCTGGTGCACTGTTGTCTTTGCCGTCCATCCTTGTGCTGCATGCGTTTTGTTTCCATTTGGCCGACACGGTCAAGAGGCTACTGTGGCACTGAACTCATAGTGATTCCGGGTGGGATGACGTCTCAACTACAGGCCCTTGATGTTTTCGTACACAAACCTTTCAAGGACGCAGTCAAGCGGTGCTACGCAGAGTAGATGCGCTCAGGTGAGCGTCCAGTGACACCAACCGGGCGGCTGAAGCGGGCTTCACCAGCCACGCTTGTGCAAATGTATCATGGACGCACGGGTGGCCATCCCAGAAGATCTTGCGTGTTGTTCTTTTAAGAAATGCGGCATCTCGAATGCCCTCGATGGCACGGAAGATGAGTACATTGGGGATGATTTGTCGGACAAGGAAATGTCCAAAGAAAGCGCTGGTGAAGAGGAAAGTGATTGATCTGAAGTGCGGGATGGGATTTGAATAAATGCCTTCTCTGAGCTTTCGTCACTCCTATTACACGCGGGTAAAACTTTTTTTTTTTTTCCATTTCGCGTCTCTACAACTTCACCTCGTATTATACTCGGGTTCGTATTATACACAGGTTTTTACGGTACTATGGGGGCCGCCATCTTGAATTCCTAGGACTTAAAAAATTTCGTGCCGAAGGGAGGTGGTAGGAGACCCCAAGAAATCGAGAAACGCGATGAGTAAGAGCTAACGCCCTTAAAAATTGTCATAGGAAAATTTTGGCAGAATATGCGGTACAATGCAACTGGGAAGCAGTCAGGAAATGATTACCCTATTTTATTGTTTTAGAGTATTCCATCATCACCTTCTGCTTTTTTTCCTGCAAGGCAATGGCCAGTACCTTCTGTTCTAAAGCCTGAAGTTTTCAGAAGGCCTCTAAGATAGCCTTCAAAACTGAAGAAGCAAGCGGTGTTCAGCGCAACCGGCGTGCTACCACCTGTGAGCATTGTCACATGGCTGGAAAATCGAGCAGCGTGCTACTGATATGCAACTGCCGCTTTTCGACCAAAATGATAGTGCAACCTTTGCAGCTCAAAAATTCACACTTGCAAGCCTTGAGGTAGCATGACCGTTAAGGTGAAAAAGCGAAAGTCGCAAGGACGGCTGCAAATACATTGCCCGATTTTGCAGCCTTCCGAGCACAAGTCCCAAACTGCAAACCAATGAGCGTGCCATGCTTTTTAACAATATCCTGTTTCAATAACGTACCGGTGTCAACTTCACGCATGGTTTTAATTTTCTCTCGAAGCGTTTTGGCACAGTAATTACCGCAGACAGTAGACACTTCTAAATTACTACACCGTGGCACACCACGCAGGTTGACCGCTACAGCTGCAACCAATTGCACGCAAAGGACACTGGAAAGCAGAGATAAAGACGTGCAGCAAACATCACCCAAAGATTTTCCAGGCCCGTCGTGGTTTTGTGCGCAACCACATGGTTTCAGAATCAGAATTCTGGAGACGCTGCGATGTGTCTGATTCACTGTATCTCGCTGCCAGTCACGTCGTCCATCGCTCAACAGCTAAAGCTAACCCAGCAGGCTACTGAAGCCTCCGAGTTCAATGCTTACAAGCAAGCCGGGTACAAATCTCGGAAGTCATGCAGTTAATTGCTGCTGTCATGCCGCTGCTAACAGAGAGAGAGAGAGTCACCTCCTCCGTTTACATCTCCTCCAAAGAGGCAGTGCAGCTTCGGGGGAGCATTTCTTGGTTCACCTTGTGCTCAGGCCCGCCCAAGACGCCACAGTGCGTAGTTGGAATTATTGGTGCTGCAAACAATTCTTGTTCAAATTAACGGGCTATGTTTTACATAGACTTCAATGGAGCATGGACGGACCAAGCCATGCAGTTTGACTTATCAAGAAATCTGAATTAATGAGGTTCGAATTAACGAGTTTTCTACTAACTGATAGGACAAGCACAACATATAGACAAGGCGGCCATTAGCAGCGCCTGAGCCTGTCTAGTGAGCCTGTCCTGTCCAGTCTCTCTTCTTTGCACTCCCCTTGTGCTGGGCAAACTTGCTACCCAGAAAGTTTGCAGAGCCCAGTCCTCAATGCCCAGGGGCAGATTGATGGGCCGCTCTTGGAGGGGTACAGTAGAATCACGATGATACGAACCTGGCTGATACGAATTCGTAAAATTCCCCGGTTGAACTGCATTGTGTACAATGGGCCACAATTCGGATGTTCCGAACACTGTTCCATGTCACGCCAGGTGATACGAACCTGATCACCACGACCTTCGAGCAATTGCCGGCACAGCGTATGCCAGTACCAGTTTGGGAGTCCACAGTAACAGGGTAGCTGATGAGGGAAGCGACGGGCGAGTGGAAGCTTTCTATCTTGTTTTTGACGGCGGCCTCTTCACCATTTTTTTTTACTTCATTTTTGCCCGAGGCTAGCACCGCCGCTTATTGGTCCATTCGCCCTGGGAACCAGCCAACCGAACCAGAATTTTTGGGTGCAGTCGTCCTCTCCACATTTCTCGCAGCTCCGCACGCCCCACTCCCCCACTCTCTGCTACAGCCAGCACACAGATCGTTGCAGCGGCAGCAGTTCTTACTTCTTTGTTCCCTCATGTGCGAAGACAGACTACGGAAGTGCAGCGTGTTGTTTGCATGTGTCATTTCATGAGCACCGATCACTTCAGCCCAAAAGGTACTGCAATCAGTACAATGTCAGCAAAGCGGAAGGCGCTGTCTTTTAAGGACAAATTGGATATTTTAAAGAAGGTAGACGAAGAGCCCATGAAAAGGTGCATTGACATGGTTAAGGAATTAGGCCTGTTGCTTTCTAAACTGTCTACGATGGTCGGTAAGCACGACCAACTTGTGCAGAATGTGCAGCACTTTGGCATAAACTCCAAAGAAGCAAAGACTGCCCACCATGTGAAATTAGAAGAAGTTCTCCTAACATGGTTTAAAGCCACCACGGCCGAAATCAACATTGCCGGAAAAGTTCTTCGAGAGAAGGCTGCAGACATCGCACTCACACGGAGAGTCGGAAGATTTTCAGGCCCCTGGCAGCTGGTGATCCACCAATTGAAGGCACGGCATGACCTCTCTTACAAAATTGTTTGCGGCGAAGAAAAAAAGCTTGACACCTCCGCCATTGAAGACTGGATGGCAACCACGCTGCAGTCTTTCATCGCGAGATGTGACGCTCGCAATGTTTTTAACGTAGACGAGGCAGGGCTATTCTACAACCTTCAGCCCGAAAAAGAGTCTGTGCTTCAAGAGCGGAGCCAGCCAGGGCGGACAAAAAGCAAGCAGCGTGTTACGGTACTGTTTTGCTGCAATGATGATGGGTCAGAAAAGACGAAACTGACCATCATTGGCTAGTACCAAAAGCCCCAACGCTTTAAGGCAGCCTGTCGGTTGCCCTGCATCTACAGGAATAATAAAAGGTTTTGATGACATTGGCTCTGTTTGTGGAATTCATCGCGTACTTGGACCATAGGATGTTGTGCCAGAACAGAAAGACTGTTTTGCTGCTGGACCAGTCTGCAGCCTACTCGAAAAAAATGATGAAACAGAGTGTTAAAGTGGTATTCCTGTACCCGAATGCTTCAAGTCATTTGCAGCCACTGGATGCTGGCATTATCAGAAATGTCAAGAACCATTTCAAAGGTTTGTTGGTGCACCGCCTCCTTGCTAAGATTGACCGCAAGGATGCGAATCTGAGGATTAGTCTTCTGGACGCTATGCATTTTATAGCAATGGCCTGGGATTGCGTCTCCCCTGCAACCATCGCCAATTGTTTCACAAAGAGTGGAACTTTTAAATCAACAGTGGCCACCACCTCGCAAGTGCCAGATCCGATTCCTCTTTGTCTGAAACCAGCTGGCGTTGACTGTAGTGCCAATGATTTCATCACTGCGGACGACGATCTCGCCACCTCTGGTCTGCGCACAGTGGAAGACATCGTTGCAGCCTGGACCAGTGATGAAGAAGAAGACCAGCCATTGACGACAGCAGACACTATGCACGCCCTCGATATTCTGCGGCGTGCTGTGACATCTGAGACTATGAGTGAGAACACAACAGCCCAGTTCTTCAGCTTTGAAAATTATCTGCTGGCCGACCTCACGAGAAAAAGATTAAAAGAACATACGTGACTTCTTTCCACGTAAATAAATGTTTTGTGCATGTCTCATGGTTTGGGAACGAATTTCGCTCGTTTTTTGGTGGTACGAAATTTCGGCTGATATGAATATTTTCACCTCCCATTGAGATTCATATTACAGAGATTCAAATGTAGTTGGGGGGAGGAGACGGGGGTGGTCAAGTTCGAAACTTGTTTCTTTAAACTTTTCTGGCCGAAAATTGGGATTCTGTGTAAAAGTGCTAACTTTGAGAGGACGCCCCCCCCTGCTTAAATTCGCCCCTGCGACTGCCTGGTGGCCATATGCTTTGTAATCCCTTTGAGAGGTGTCTGCCACTTCCATCTTGGACCACCATGGCAGATTGTGCCACTAAGCCAGGCTGTGGCACAGTCGCAGTTTCTGTCCACCCCCAAGTCATCACCACCAAGTCCACAGAGTATACAGCAGAGTACGAAGACCTCCCACACTGGTCTCCAAATCACCTATGCCTCGCAGCAATGTGACCACCCTATCGGCACACTCCCACATCGCACAGAACACTGGCACCTTTTGCGTCTCCCCTCCATCTAAACACAGCCACCACAGACAAGTGGCCGAGCAGTCTAAGGCCTGACAAAGTGACAGTGTGTCGTCAGCAATAAGAGCGCATTTAACATGTTCACTGCGTCGTGGGTCACCGGTAGGCCACGTCGTGTATTCACGCAGTGTGACAAGGAATACACCGAGTTGCAGGTGAGAAAGTGATGGCGGAGGAAGAGGAGGAGGGAGACCCACTGTGCAACCCAGAGGTTGGTGTTGATGTTGAAGGATTTGATGAGGTCGTCAAAGGTGGTGGCTGTCTCGTAGCGCCAGACCGAGATGTTGACGCAGCCGTTCCAGAGGTCATTGCCATTCTCGTCCCGGCCGTTGTACGTCAGGCCCGCCATAATGCAGCTGCCTTCCTGCATGGGCCGAGGGCAACATCTTTGTAGGCAACTGCTGGTCACGCATTGGTGCTAAGGTGTCAGTGCATTGCATGACTGCCTATTTAAGAAGCTCATCTCCTGACAAGCCCATTCACAGCGCTAAGAACTTTACTGGCCCCTTCATCAGGGGCATGGACTTATGGGTTGCTCTTGGAGGGGCAGTTCCATCTGAACCAATTATTTTTTCGACTTTTTTCATCAAAGAAATAGGGTCCAGCCCGATTTTCCAAGTAAAACTAGGGGGAGCGGAGGGGGCGTCGTTCCCCCTCCCCATAAATCTATCCTTGCCTTCTATTGGAATGCATATGTGTGGACATTTAAGTGCTGCTTTGTGCCAAACGCTGAGTCCATGCTCTGAAAAAGTTGACCAGTAACAAGTGTTCCAGTCACCATTAATGATAGGCACGAATGAGAAAGAAGGCGAGATTCGTGATGGACTAAAAACAGGCACTACGCAGACTAGCTGAATATTTGGATGGCAGGCATGCACAGCTGTGATTATTCTTTTACAACAGTCGTATCATGGGATTAGGAGAAGATGCCTCCACTCACCGAGAGTAGCCAGCAGGCGACGTACTTGTGCAGTGTGACCACCTGCCACATCCCCATGAGCAGCAGCCGCATGGCTGGACCATGGGCCTGCACAGCGGCAACACTTCAGCCACCAATGTTCCTTCCCTGCTACCTTATTGTCATGCGACAGTTCCTGAACTTCATCCATTGGCTGCCCTTCAATCCAACCGCTCTCCTTCTTCACTTCTTACAGGGGACTGGCATTCTCGTCAACCGACCACAGGCCTCGTACCCCTCAATGGACAAAGGGACATTACCTACAGCACAGCTGCAAATTCCTTCTGCCACGAGTTATTTCCCATAGCTAAGCAATAATATATTACATTCAATAATGATTCAGGGACACAAGAATCAGTTTCACACTTCAACACATAAAAAAATAAAGACACAGCAATTTCACAACCAATTTCAGAGCTGGCCAACAGGCACGAAATGGATCGCGTGGCGGACACAGCTGCATGGTTACCTGCAATGTTACGCCTACTAGGCTTATCAGCTGCTAGCAGTGAGCAAAATGCAGGCAGGTGCCAAACAGGCCCAATGCAGTGGCTGTAAGGTATGACTTTGTTTGCAGCATCAACCCCACCTGTCATTGCAGCAGCCAAACCCAGATGCAAATTCAAGGTGCTTTGTCAGAAGCTGATTTCCTTAACTGAAAATACACAAAAGGTATGCCATGTCTTTGTTGCAGTTCGGTATGGAGTACACTATTTTGACTGCATTCCGATTGCATGCATGCCGAGAATAGCCCACAAATTAAAAGCTCAAGAAAATAGCTTGCAAGTGCCGGTGGCCTTTACAAAGCACCAAGAATGAATAGATGGCTTAGTGCCACACACTGCACGCGAGGAAATAATAATGAACACAGAAGAATGCACACACTGCAAACTTCATCATGAACCAGGTCACCCTGCTCGTAAAATACAGCTTCGAATTGTTTCACAGCAGCCTATACAGACTTGGCTGATTAGATTCATATCTGCTTAAAATATCAGGTGTAAGGAAATGAAGTTTGCCTTTATTCGGTTGGTGTGAGGAACTAACCAGTCATCAGTAGTTAAGACATACCCTTCATTGCATTTTAATTTTGTAAGAAAGACACAAAGATAGAGATCAGAGGTTAATTACAATAGCCTGCTTGTCAGTGCTCCTCACATTAAGAGGTATCTCTTCGTATCTTGGCATATTTGTTTTTACATTATTTTCATGCCACCTTAGAAGGTGGCAAGAGCAAGGTGGCACGGAAGAGCCAGCTGCAACCTGCCACAGTTGGCAGGTGGCAAATGGAGAGGGACATCACCCTCTCCTCTTTTAAGAAAGAGGAGGGGGTGGCTACCATGGGAAGAACCCTGTCACCTGCCAAGGTTAGTTCACAGATGAGCCAGCTGCAACCTGCCGCGGTTGGCAGGTGGCAAATGGAGAGGGACATCACCCTCTGCTCTTTTAAGGAAGAGGAGAGAGTGGCTACCATGGGAAGAACCCTGTCGCCTGCCAAGGTTAGTTCATGGATGAGCCAGCTGCAACCTGCCACGGTTGACAGGTGGCAAAATGGAGAGGGACATCACCCTCTGCTCTTTTAAGGAAGAGGAGAGAGTGGCTACCATGGGAAGAACCCTGTCACTTGCCAAGGTTAGTTCACGGATGAGCCAGTTGCAACCTGCTATGGTTGACAGGTGGTGAAGAGAAGAGAGGGAAATCCCCTTTCTACTTGTATAGGATATGCGGTGTTGGATGTGTATGCAAGTGTATTTGTATTTTATAGTATTTCATTGTGACATTTTGTGCTCACCGTTGCTTGGACTCAAAGCGACTCTGCAGTATTGATGATAATAATAATAATAATAATAATAATAATAATAATAATAATAATAATAATAATAATAATAATAATAATGTGCATGGTAGGTTCACAATGAAGTTTTTAAAGGGACACTGAGGAGAAATTGAAGTAGGCTTGTATCGATAGAATACCAGCTCCTGATCACAAAAACGCCACTCTTACTAAAAACAAAGCTCTTGTAAGGTAGATAATAGCAAGAACCAAAATACAGGTATTGCCGCCATAGGCCAATCTGGCAAGTACAAGCGTGATGACGTCATAGGACAAGAGACGCCACCTTGGAAGAATTTTCCTGCCTGCATGAAATCTCTGAGGCTGACAAAGGAAGGTTGCATGGTTCAATATTGAAGTAAGTTTTGTTTTAAAACCGATAGTGCACTTTTATCAGACAAGGAAGACAGACAAAAGACAACCTGAATGTTGGAAGCAAAAAAAACCAATGCTTGGTGGCGCTACAGGCGGCCAGGAGAGTTTCGATTAGTTATGGCGCTTCGCGTCTATGAGCTTTGCATGTCCCGTGGTTTTGTTTTTGACGCGCCTCAATTTACAAGCGCCGAACAGCAGAGGAACTCCAAGTGCCGCTTCAAGTATTATTTAACCTTTGAAGTAGCCTGTTAAGGCTGGTCAGATGATCGCCCCGGTTGATGAAAAGCTATGCTGGCACGATGGTCAGTGACCATACAAGGCAATTCGCAGTATAAAGAGCACTTGTGCTTTCGCACACTCACCCGGCGAAACATTCCCGGCTGTGCCAGTCAACTTCAAACTACTTGACGGAAATCATTTATTAGGGACGGGAGACAAGGTACAAGGTAGAAAAATTGCTGATGGCCTAGCTCTGTTAGGCCAGGATATACGTAGCGAAAGCGCGGAGACTTTTGCATCGGAAGAGTGCATTCATTAGATGCGCCTTTATCCACTGTTAAAGCCTGAGCCGTTGTGGCAGAGTGGTAGCGTCTCCGCCTCAAATGCCAAAGGCCCTGGTTCGATTCCGAGCCTTGGCACAGGTTTTATATTTTATTCAGTGAGTGTGCGGGGGGTTTCAGTGGCTCCCATAGATGCAGCCACTGAATACGTTGGTTAGCAGTTAAGCGCAGGCTCTGTTAAGGCGCGTTTATACTCCGGCATAAGGAGCGCGCGCGCGCTGCACAGCGACGTCACGTCGGCCAAAGCGAGACCCTGTACACTCCAACTGCGCTTGACCGCCAATGCGTTCGGCGGCTTCGGCGCACTCTGACCGCACTGGCGGAGACCTGGAGCATGTCTCTATTTCGCGCCAAGTGCGCTAGCTGCCGCCGGTCCAGCCAGACCGGTTCGGCTCCGCGGCGATGTGCGCATTGTGACATCATCCAATAGCTTCGGCAGTTGGGAGGAACTGTTCTTTTCAAGCTCTCGGCTAATTTAATCCATTCACAGTACACATCTGAAGGTACATGCAAGTGGGTGAGAGAGCCTGATCCAGTGGACCCCGTACCTCCAGAAACATGCAGAAGCTGTCGAAGCGTTTTGCGTCGGCTTTACTTTCAAGCCGCCAACTTTAAAAGCGAGCGCCCTTGAGCACCCATCCGTTTTTTGTGGCAAAAAAATAAAAATAACCTGGTCCTTGCAACCGTGGGAGACGTCGACGCCGCCTGCTGCACCGTGCAACAGCGCTGTTCAAGGAATCACAATCCGTTAGCCCCAAAGCCCCGGCCAGCCTCCAATGGGAGCAACGTGCCGACCTTGTCCTCGTCCCTCGCGACTCCCCACACTGGGGTCATGATATTTAATCTGCAACGGCTGCTCACGACGGAAGGGGGAAATGACCCGCCGGCACCTACCCTAACTGCATTCCCTCAAAAGCATCACACGCTCTGTGGGGCTGAGGTCGCTGAAATGAAGACTGGCGTTTTTGCAAGAACTTCATCATCGTGTTCAGGAACGGGATCCACTGTAGCGCTGGCAAGACGCCGGTGCAAACGTAGATGAAGCGACGGTAGACCCCCGTGAGATGCCTTCAACGTGCGGCGGCGGTATCTTTCATTTCGGCTGCTGCTAGACTGCACCAATAGCCGCCAGAAATCATGGAGTCAACGTTCACATCAAGTTTCATGTCACTCTGTTCTATGACGTCATAGGAGTGCGTCGTGACGTCATAACAGTGCCCTGAGTTTGAATCGGAGTGGCGGGAAAAACCTTTTCAACTTCGAATCCAAATTTCTTTGAACTAAATGCATCTTTCGTTTCCGGACAAGCGGTAACAAAACCATGAAATGCCGAACTAGCAGGTTTTGCTAACAAAAAAAAATTTGATACAGTTCTCCTCACTGTCCCTTTAAGCATGACATTGTGACAGCTAATGGTGACTAGTTGTCTTCTAGGTTTTTCTTTTCGCTGCTGAGTGGGCTTCCAGTGGGCACAGAAGGTGGATGTAGGTGGGTGGTGGATGGCGTTTCTCGAAGGTGAAAGTGGGCAGAGATGGGAGTGGGGCAGTGGATCAGGGATGGGCAGCCTCTTAGGACGCAGTGGAGAGGTGGCTTCTGGAGAATGGAGGCTCTCCCTGCTTGGGCTGGAAGCTTCACTTCAACAGATGCTGGTGGGGGGGGGGGTGAGAGCATATAACTTTTTTTTGCTGCAAACAGAGAAAGCAAAAGAAGCACAAAAGAAGCACAATGTCCCAATACACGGAACGTGAGTGGCTGAGCCCCCACCCCATATGGTGTCTTTACAGGCTACAAAAAGGCACAGCCTGGCGCAGTGTAGAGCACTCACCGCATACTCGTCCGAGAGCAGAAACTTCTCGTCCAGGTGCCCCGAGCCGACCAGACTCAGCAGCAGGCAGCACATGCCCAGGGCCAGCCGAGACAGCGCAGGCACAATGCTGCGCACATGCAAGGCACCACATCACTCACTGTCAACATAGAACACGGTGGCAGCACTGCAAACACCCCACCACACACACCAGCACAGAAGCTGACAGTACAGACAGCAACGCAGGCAAGGAAAGCCAGCACTTTCTGTGGCTACCATTACCCACAGGGAGCAAAGACAAAAACACCTGCCCCTTCACCATTACCATGAGCTTTAGCATGAGGGATTACCATCGAAGATGATGATAATCTAAAACTGTGAAACACGGCTTCAGACTTGACATGAAACAGCTAGTGTCAGCAGCAGACGCACGTCGCCATACTGCAAGCTGCTTGAAGAATTAAATGCAGTGACGGAAAAAATGTGTGCTGGAATCTAGTGGAAATGATGCATGTAAAGCCAGCACCCGCCACCAAAGTTGTCGAAAGACGGAAACCAGCCAGCCCTAACATGTACGCAAATGCTTTCCATGCACAGATTGCACCTAACGGCATAAAGCAGCAGCGTCTCTGTGCACAAGTTGGTCCTGTAACAAATTCTGCTCCTCATCAAGGCAGCCAGGGTGCCACTGCCAGGAATAAAGCGCCATCGGAACCAAATATGAGAATGCAGGTGCAGCCTCGCAGGGAAGCAGCCGCAAAACACTCACCAGGAGGGCTTGACGGCCTTTCCATGGAAGAAGTGGCCCTGGGTGAAGTCCAGGTAGCGCTTCATCGGGAACTGCACATGCATAACGGCACAAGGTTCTGAGGAGCTTGCCAATATATTCTCCCTTCGCATCTATAGTTGGCACAATGTAGCTGAGATTTGTTGGGCCACAGCGCTGATGGTAAATGCCTTTTCAAAATTCTAAAAACGGATATGAATATTACTCATGGTGGGCTACATGCCTCTCAATAAATAAGTAGGCTAAGGGTAACAGAAAACAAGTTTACTATTCAATGTCAGTTAGCCAGCTTACTAGTTAGCATGCCTTAGCTGTATTCTGATACGCTACACCTCTGACAATACTATACCAAAAAAAATAATCAAAAAGCGTTTTAAAAATTGCAGAACATCTTACACGAAACACCTGGAATGCCACCTTCCTTACAGACTTGAATTATGAGCAATCTTGCCTTCAATTTCGTCCACTGTTTGATTTCAATCAACTCAGTCAGCAGCAATGTCTCTTGTGCATGTATACAAACTCTGTCTTAAATGAATAACTGAGCCCTCTTTGTCAGCTAAAGCACTACTTGCCACTCTGCCCTCAACCCTACAGTCAGACTCTCCTTTCCATATCAAAAACAAGACTGCACAAAGGACAGCAGCAAAGAAAGCAGTGCACGTAATGAGCACTCTCTGTTGTTGCCTTGCTGTGGATTAAGGCAGGATGCAGCTTTCAGCAAAATTTCTTTATTTCTTTATGTATTTCATAACATCTTTTGAGAATATCAGAAATAATTTCATCACTACTCTCATAAAATTTCGCTGCTATATCTCCGAAAGATTGTTTTCTAATGCATATTATTTCTCTGAATAACGTAAAAAAGGCTGCAGAGTTAAGAAAACGTGGCAGAAGGCTGATTCAACTGCATTCCTACTGATGAGCCACAGGTCAAGACATTCATTTTTTTCAGAGAATACAAATTTTTTTGTTTTCAATTTTTGTGATGTCCACTGACATATCTAGAGTGAGCAGAAAATTTCAAACAAAAATTCACAAATTTCAAAACATATAACACCTTGACCTGCAGTAATGCTGTTATAAATGCAAGAAAACAAATGAAGTCAGAAAACCGAAATGAAAAGAAACTCAGATTGTTAGAGCATATCCCCGCAATGAACAGCTGCCATGGTTCACATCTTTTTCAAGCACTTGCTGGTCAATTTCAGCACTCAAACTTCGGGACAGCATAAAAAGCAAAGTATTCAAGCAGTTACAACAACCGTCAAAAAATCAATTGGCCATTTTGTGGGATTTAAAAGTCATGTCCTCCTTTAAGACAGTTGCACCATCAGATTTCAGCCAGCATCTGTAGCCACGACAACAGACTGCCGAGTGATGGACTGGTGCCGAGAGACGTACCTGTGGGCCGACGAGGAACCCGCCAAAGAAGTAGGAGTGCCCCAGGACCTCGAGGAAGGTCGGCACGTTGGCGAGGGCAGTGCGCTTCTGGTCATGCGGCAGCGCCTCCTGCACATGCACCACAGCCTCATTTTACTGAAAGGTGGCACAAGCAGCCCCATCTGCAGCACAGAGTCCTACAAAACTAGACATCAACATCCTTTCCATGGAGCCTCATTTTTGCAGCAGTTTTGCACTGGCAGCATGAGCACTTAACCCAAGTTCAATTTAACTGAAATCAGTGGCCCAAGTTGAACAGGTCGAGCCACAAGACAGATGTCGATGTCATGGGATGCACTTGAAAGCCTCTTAAGAAATGTGCTTCCTTGAAAAGATGTGTGCAGTAGAAAACTACTGTTGGCTCTTGCCTAGTTAAAAAAAAAACTAGCTCTTGAAACCATATCCGTTGCAATGTTCCAGAAGGGTCACCTTTTTGCCATCTCCTATGTTCCTGCAAGAGCCTCATGGGACAAGCTGTTACATGCTCTACACATGGCATTAGCAGCCAATCCACGGCAGCCTCCCAACGACCTCGTAAAGAATTTGGGGCCTTCTTAACAACATTCAAGATGAAAATGCGACAGCATTTGGAAGTTGGCCAACCACCAAATGTTCTAAAGCCCTCTGCCAAATTTTGGAAGTAGGCCTGGCCTAAAAATGAATTAAGGTGGTTTAGTGGGTATTCCTAGGTGGGTTCAGATAGACTAATGGTGATTTCTGGGTGGATTGAGGTGGATTAAGGTGGAAGAGTGTGTCAGGTTAGTTTAATCCCATATGATAATCCAATGAAAGGTACTCCAACGCTCTAGTCCTCAGATTTCCAAATTCAGTGGTTCTGATGACGTGACGACCCTCTCAAGCAATCAGGGAATTTCATGAGAGAGAAACCTGGTGATTTTTGCAAGACAACCAAAATGCTATCGCATTAAAAAGTTGCATGGCAGTGTTTGACTCCAAGTGTAACGCATACAACTCTCTAGATCAAGACATGTCCCACAGGACTCTGTACAAAGCAGTTGTTGCAGCAAAAAAGCAAAGTGTCAGCGCTGAAAGCAGCAGCACAATGTCAAAGCCAGCATGTAAAAGCGGGACACCATAGAACACACGGAAGGAGCGCACTGCCACCCCAGCCCAAAACACAAGCAAAGCAGCAGCAGCAAACAATTGTGGTACATGATGTTCCAGTCCACCATCTCTGATCCACCACAGTTGACAAGACTGCAAAAATGAGGAGCAAATGAAGTACACAGTACATAAACAAACCGAAAGGGACCACTTTCACAGTTAAAAAACATGACATACACATATACAAAGGCCAAGGCAGCTTTAAGCTCATCATGTGAACAGCACGCCCTACTATAAGGCAGAGCGCAGCATCAGCAGCACAACTGCAAACTTGGCAAGAGCGCAACACAAAACCCAACTACCACCATGACCCATGTGCAAAGGTCAATGCCCAACCTGAAACATCTATGTCTAATGACCAGTGCAACATCTTGCTCTAATGCAGCATTTTGCCGCCTGTGGCTTCTTTCCATCTCTGCTACTTAAAAGCATCCATCCAGAAAAGGGCATTCACCATCCACCTGCAAGCTGGCAGTGTTCCAGTTTTTCAGGAAACCCATGAGGCAAAAGTTCAACATGAGTAAAGTTTTCAATACATTTTGCTTCCTAAAACCTTTGTAGCATTATGCTGTTACTCTGACCCCATGCACCACAACCCCACTCATCTCTGCAGTATGCTTCTCCTGGGTCCCTCAGCGGCCAAAAACCGTTAGCGCATGCTGGATGTGACCTGATCACCATTCCGAGCGGATTGACATGATTTGTTCAGCAGCTGAAGATGCGCTGAACGAGCCACTCAAAGACCCATCGGATCGTTTTACAGTGAATGATTCCAGCAGGAAAACCCGAAGACACCGACTGAGCAGCTGAAGCGCGCTTCTTAGAGTGAAGTGGCGCAATGGGTTGTTGGTGCCTGGTACGGGCCGCAGTCGACGTGTTCTGTGCAGCGTTTTCCACGTGCAGTATGTCGGCACCACTTCTGATGACCAGCAGCAGCAGTGACTTGTGAGCCAAGACTGTATCCTTCTCAGAAGTGATGAGAAGTCGCAGCAGGTGCCACGTAGACAAATGTAACTGTTTCTTTGCATGACCCGGTCTTCTGAAAACTTTATCGGCAAGCTAGGACAGCAGAGTGAGGAAGCGTCTAAAATCAGCAATGTGTGGTATGAGGTTGTGTTTCTTGAGTGGCCAAATCTGTGCTGAAGCCACGTCGCCGCTTCCATGATTCCCACGCACCAATGTCGCACAGCTAGCAAGTACAGTGAAACCTCATTAATTCGAAATCGCTTAATTCGAACTTCCGGTTAATTCGAACTGACGGCCGGGTCCCGGCAAAGCCCTGTGTATTTCAATGGGTCAAAACTCCCGATAATTCGAATATGCCGGTATCCACGTCAGTTAATTCGAACTAGGCGCCGATGGCTGGCATTGCTCCTCGCATATAGAAGTCACCTCGTAGCAAATACAATGCGCTGAAAATTTTAAAAA
The DNA here is from genome assembly GCF_052857255.1 of Amblyomma americanum. NCBI lineage: Eukaryota > Metazoa > Arthropoda > Arachnida > Ixodida > Ixodidae > Amblyomma > Amblyomma americanum. The sequence continues at coordinate 188,740,612 of NC_135498.1, read as the reverse complement.
AATGCAGAATGATGAGAAAAAAATAAGCCAGCACGCACGAGGTGAGACGTGAATTTCGTTGCCCGAACCAACCCTCAGGTGCACGCCGTAGCAGGTTTTCGCTGCCGGAGCGTCACAGCATTGGCTTGTCTATTTTTGGCTGACGCGCGGTCACGCGGGTAGCCACACTACCGCGGGCGCCGCCTATGCTCCGGCCACGGTGGCTCCGGCGTAAGCCGTTGCAGGTTTCCGCTGCGCCGAGGCGGTCGTGACCATTGGAGACGCACGCGACCATGGAGGAAGGAAGTACTCGGGCGAGGCGGTTACGTCACATTTTTTTGAAGGCGCGCTTTTTTTCTGATGGAAATAAACGTTTCAATCAAGCGGGCCTCCCCTCCCCGCTCCCCCGCTTCCCTCTACTTGGGCGCCGTCCCCCAGCGCGCCTGCCCATGCAGCAGACGACGCCGCTGCGCCCAGCGTTCTATTGGCTGCGCCGTCGGCTAAACTCTCCCAGTAGCCCTTGCAAGAACGCGTGACTTCCGGTACCCTTTTATTGTGCAGCTCGGGAAGCGAAGACTCTTTCCTTTCCTTCATCCTGCACGCAGCACCCGGCCCCTCTTGCGCCTAGTCTTTGTTGCCGCGGTGTCTAGCGAAGTTTGTGTTGCGTGATATTCCTCATTTGTTTGGTATCTCGCTGGTGACGTCTCATCGACTGTGGCAATCATGGCAAACCGAGGAAAGTACTCCGCAAAGGATTTGAAGACGAAGGTGGAGATATTACAGGAGGTCGAACGTGGTCTCCTAACAAAGAAAGCGATCGCAGAGAAGTTTGCAGTCAAGAAAAGCACGCTGTCCACATACCTCAAGAACAAGGACTCGATCTTCAATGCGTATCAAAAGGAGATGGAGCCCTCACGGAAACGACTGAGAACATCGGCTCATCCAGAGATGGAGGATGCTGTAATAGCATGGATTAAGGATGTTCGCAGCAGGAACATTCCGCTAAGTGGACCAATAATTGCCGCAAAGGCAGTGGACTTCGCCAGCCAGGTGGGCATAAGTGACTTCAGCGCGTCGGAAGGCTGGTTGCCGCGTTTCAAGGCCCGTCACGGACTTACGTTTAAAAGCGTTTGTGGAGAGGCAGCCGCAGTCGATGAAGAAACGTGTCAAAATTGGATCTCAGGTCAACTAAAGGACTACCTTGCCGATTACTCGCTCAGCGATGTGTTCAATGCAGATGAAACCGCGCTTTATTTTAAGTTGCTGCCGAACAAGACTGTCAGTTACAAAGGCGACACGTGTTCAGGCGGGAAGAGAAGCAAGGAAAGAGTGACGGTGTTGGTGTGCGCAAACGCGACTGGCACGGAACGGTGCCGCTTGCTAGTTATAGGCAAAGCAGCGAAGCCTCGCTGCTTTAAAGGGCTAAAAACTCTCCCTGTTGATTACACTTTCAACAGAAAGTCGTGGATGACGCGAGCAATTTTCACGGATTGGCTGCGCACACTCGACAGGAAGTTCGCGGCACAGAACAGGAATGTTCTGTTGTTCGTCGACAACTGTTCAGCCCATTGCGACATCAGCGGACTGAAGGCGATCCGTCTGGCATTTCTGCCGAAAAACACTATGGCTGTGCTGCAGCCTATGGACCTTGGGGTTATTAAAAACCTCAAAACACTGTACAGGCGCCACCTCCTAGAGCGGATTCTTGTGTGTATGGACAGCGGCAAATCGTACGACGTCAATCTCCTCGGAGCCTGCCACATGCTGGCAACATCGTGGAATGCTGTCAAGGCGGACAAAGTCGCGAACTGTTACCGAAAGTGCGGCTTCATTGAAGGCCCAGAAGCCTGCAGCACGGCAGAGCTGGATGCTCAGTGTGATGACTCTGTCGCGCTGCACCCTGCCTACGCTGCTTTATCGGAGGGTGTTGACTTCCAGAGCTTCGTAGACGTTGACAGCGGCGTGGAGACATCGGGGCCGTTAAGTGATGCCGAGATTATTGAAGCGGCCTGCGGTGACCAGATGCCGCACAACTCGGGCGCGGCGAGCACAGCTGACAGCGACGACGAGTCCGACGGAGGCGACGATCCATTGCCACCCCCGAGTGCATGTGAAACAGCGTCAGCACTCGATCTGGCTGCGCGCTACTTCTCCGCCGATGATAATTCGGACGCTGCGTTGGAGCTGTTGGGCAAGTTGCAGACGATGCTTGTCGAGTCATGGCAAAGAAAACGAAAACAAATGCGCATCACGATTATTTTTCTCTTTGATATGCTTTGCCAATCTGCTGTTAATAAACATGTTTTTGAGGCATAGTGTCATATTTAATCATTAAGCTTGCTGCTTACGCGAATGCATTTTGATGTTAGCTCCAACCGCATAAACAAATGAACTTTATTTCCTTCGACATTTGGGCTCTATGATTTTAATTCGCGCAATCGCCCGCCGCAAATGTGTAGTAGCACGTAGTAAGAGATAACGATCTCAGATATGCCTGTTTTAGCTTCGGCCCGTGCTGCCGGGCGTGATGGCCGCTTTTTTTAGCGCCCGCTCGTTAATTCAAACTCCGCTTAATTCGAACAATTTTCCGGTCCCCCTCGAGTTCGAATTAACGAGGTTTTACTGTATAGATGCAACCAATTGCACAGGTCTAATCCAGAACTTCATAGTTTTCAAATTGCTCAGCTGACAGAAGCAGGTGTCGACGCATCAGCAGAGCTTCACAGTAACTTCCTTCGGGTGCTCTGTGCTGTAGCAGCAACTGAATGTGTAGGTGCTAGGCAGGAAGGCACCTGCTAACTGTGCAACTGTGCCATGTGGCCGCAGCGATAGCTCCCCGTGCGTTCCCCAAGCACTGCAAGCACACAGTCAGTAGCCATGAGCGGCAGAGAGATGCACGACTGTGCAAAACACGCATAAGCAGCACAAGGGGGCGCTGCAAGCAAGCGTGCGAGAGTCAGCCTCACAAGGAGAGGGGCTGCTCACCTGCTGTTTTCCACTGGGCTGCTACCAAAGTCAGGGCACACATGGGAGAAGAGAGAGAAACGAGGGCAAAGTCACTGTGCACCCAACTGGCCACAGCATGCAACTGCAACCTCCACAAATACATCGCAGAGGGCAGGGCATCCTCAGCTGCACTCTCGTGGTACCCCACACTCCACCGCATCTCCACAGGGTGAGCTGTGGTTTCGTGCCATTACGCAGAGGGACAACACTTGCAACTGTCTCTTCAGTTTTGGGACCCAAACCCAGCATGTCACACAAAGCTTCCCCTTGCAAAAATATACAGCCAACTGTGCGCTCACTTCTGAAAACAACAGTGCATTGCCTATTTTGAGTTCATGACAGGGGGTGTCAGGAGGCTCTGACACCAGTCACAGCCAGAAAGTTTCAAATCGACATTAGCAAGGATGCTGTTGCCGGTTGTGCAAGGCAAGCCTGGCTAACGCATGCAAAACAACCTTGACGTGGGACTGTACTACCTTTAGGTTAAAAGGAAAGTGCGAACCCACATCAAGGTTGTAACAAGACCCTATTATTTTCCAATGGGCACGATAACAACAGCATGAGACCAAATTTCATTGAACAGTCCACGGCAGCAGAAAAGAAAAGCAGGAATCACACTAACAAGTATACCGTCCATAACCCTTTCTTCCACATTTGTTTAAAGGCCATAAAAAAAGCTGACAACCATTACATGTAGCTTAAATTAACTAAAGGCTAACAAATTGTGTCTGCTCAGAAAGCAGAGGCTTGTAAAGGCCTTGCAATGCAACTAGTACTTTGATGCTGCAGCCGTTCCACCAACACTGCAGAGAGGCATCCCGCACAACAAGTACCCATCACACTACAGAACAAAACCAACAAAAGAAACGTCAGGTCAGCTCGGAGCAGCATTCACCGAGAGTTGCACTGTACACCGCTCTCTTTTGGGCAAGAAGCGCAGTGGCTGCAATGCATGGGTTACAATGTGCTTTGCCACCTGCACACTTACTACACAACTGAGGCCTCTGTTCACAAAGGCTGGCAGTCAAGGATGCCTTTGACAATACCATGCCCTGCCACTACGCTTCATTCATTCATCCAGGCAGCCAGGCTACAGTGGTCTGCTGAACTGAAGCAAATCGTACAGTCTCAGCAGCTCACAATGCAATGCAGGAACTACGCGAACAACACGTAAGTACAGTAGAATTGTGACGATAGGAATAGGAGCACAGTTGATACGAATTTCAGGACAACATGAATTTGTAAAATTCCCTAGCTGAGGTGCACTGCGTACAACAAGCCGAATTTCAGATCTTCTGAACACTCTCCCATGCCACTGGGCGATCCGCAAGTGCACGCTCAGGCACCAAGATATGCCCGCAAATTGCGTATGCCACACCACCAGTCATGCTGTACTCACCGTGAGCAGTGAGTAGCAGCATGCAGCCGTAACTAACTCTTGTGGCCATAAACAGTTTTTCCTGTGCTTTTGCATACAGATTTTGTTAATTTTGGATGATACGATTATTTTTCGTGGGCCCATGATATTTTTATTATCGAGATTCTACTGTACTTGGTGTTGACAGGAAGAGTATGTTGGTAGAAAAGCGGGATTCGGTGCAGAGAAGATGCACACTGCCCAAAAAAGCAACAGCAAAAAAAACACGACTTCTCTGGCATTTGCCTAGGGCTATCAATGCATAAACCACAAAACCAAAGTAGTTGTAAGTCACAACTTTGCGTTGTTTTCTTCTTCTTTTCTGTCTGAACCTCCCCTGTACCATCTCTGAATTTCAAGCGTAGCTTTTACAACTATCAGAAGTACAGTCGTCAGAGCTGCACCCACTTGTGACTGTACCAGCCTCTCTTCCTTGCTGCAGCCATGCCAGTGGAATGACCAAAATGGTTAACCCCTTCCCCTTGTGCATCTATGTAAATGCATTTGAAATGTATTCACTGGCACAGCATGAGGTCCTTGCTTTTCCTTCGCCAGTGTCTTGAAAATATGGAGATAAATACACAAAAGGCGGAAGATAAACTAAGTCACATGTGATATAATAGGCTACTTAACGACCAGCACCACTGTAGCAAGTGGCAATTTCAACCACCTGGGTTCTGCAACACAAACTGACACTGCAATGTAAGAAGGTGATTGTACAGTTCACCTCTGGAGAGACGAGAAAGCCACGAACCGTGGCCCAAGGTGGGACCACTGAGGCTTGACAGCTGAAAGCCACAGCCACTGAGCCAGCACAGCTAGTTGGAAGTAAAAAGACAAAAGAGGAGCCAGGCAACCAGCGCAAGTCAAAAGCCCGTGTAACCTAGTAGCCTGCTGGAAGGTTCAACTGCTGGCAACCAGCGTGAATGTGCAGTGCCATCTGCTGAGCAGGCAGATTCCCAGATCCCGTACAGTATGAGGTATAAAGGCCTTCACAATTACAGCATCATGGAAAGACACAGCATAGTGTTAAATTGGCACCAAGTAGCCTCATTGACTGCCTCGCTGTTTTTATTATTTTTCTGTTGCCAGGCCAAGATACAGAGGCATTCAGACTCTATGCACGAAGCTTAGACAGCCCTAGCGTAGCTTCAAGGTTGCCACGTATGACAGCAGAGCACAGAGTGGCCACAGGTATAGTTCACTTACCATGATATCTTCTTCACTCTAGGACAGACACAAAATAACGTTCACCACAAGCAGCCCCGAGTCACATTATCATTCACAAAAAGATGCAGAAGAAAGCTTACGTCGTGCTTAGACGGCAAACATACTCTGCACTCACAAGGCATCACCTACATTGAACCTTTGACATGAACAGACACTGGTGCTCCCTAACGCACCAGGACGCAAGCACACTGTGTGCTGCCTCATGCACTGAACGCAGCCCACAGAGCATACCCTGCATTTCACAGCTTAGCATACAGCACATCAACTTGAAAGTAAGGGCACTGTGCAGAGAAAGTACTTATACTTTCTGCACAGGAATGGATCCCATTACAGATGCAAACACTCATCCCAAGCACTCGCTGGCTGCCAGACCATGTCACTAATGCATCCCTGGCGAGCACAAAGAGTCATTCAAGAAAAAAAGAGGAAAGGCTGACAGCCGCCCCATGATTTTAGGTTAGGTGAGAAGGTCGCATGCAACAGGGCAGTTTGTCTCCACTTTCTCCACAGGGACAATATTCCACCTTGCCTGGTCTTTTGGGCACACGTTGGCAGTGTGTGGCAAGCAGGGCTGCCGATCCAGCTAACACTACCTCCTTGCGAACAAAAGCAATGCATGCAAGAGAACACCCTTGTGCGCGTTCTGCCCCTTTCCACTGGTTGCTTAAAGTCATGTGTGGTCTAGTCACACTTGGCTCCACGGGAACAGACAGCATACCTCCCACTAACACTAGCATTGTAATCCTTGGCCAAAGAGTGCCATGGCACAAGGTGTTTTGGGCTACTCCAAGGTAGAATCAGACCCATTCTCCACCATAATTAAGCCAAGTACCAGACCAAGGGAAAACCCACCGGTGGGCACCAGACGGCACTGGGGACAGAATCCTGCACCTCCCGCTAACAGTGCTCTGCTAAAGGCCTTTTCGGGCCTATGACTGCAAGAGCAGAGCCCCAAAAAATATCCACTCCAAGCATAACAGCCCCCTCGGTCTGACAACATGGGCAGACCACACCACTTGGCATACTGTGGTCACACAACAAGAAGAACCAAACAATCTGTGCACACAGAAAGGGCAGAAAACCCCAGGAGCCAACCAACGAATGCTGGTGGCCAATTTGTTTCCGCTGTCAATGAGAAGAGGAGGAGGATAGCAAGTGCAACAAGGGTCCAGAGGCTAGGGAATCACCAAAATGTGAGACCTCCAAATCACGAGCAGCAGATCGAAATTTTATACCTGTAAAAGCAACTAGAGGTTTGCAAAACTGCAAATAGTTGCTAACACACCTTCAAGGAGGGATGTGGGGATCAGATTGCAAACATCGCGAAAAAAAGTCGACTTTTTAAAAGTACACTTTTCAGTATATCTACAACACTCTTTCTATGTTGTACTAAAGTAGTATTTCACCCAAAAATAAACATACGCATACATACATACATACATCTATGCATAGTCAGTGCGTGCTAGATTAGAACTTTCAGGCTTGTTTTCTCGAAAGTTTGTTTTGAGCTTATCACCTTGCTCGTGGAAAGCATAGCACGGCAATGGTAGCACGGATTTTAATCCCGTTTGTTTTGTTGTAATTGCTGAAATGTACCTTGCGTCGAGAAAGTCTCAGATTCATTGTTTAGGCTCACCATTTTCTATTACACAATAATTGGAGCATGAAACATTCTAAACATAAAGAGAAGGTGCATACTATGTCGTTCAGAAAAAGAGCAGAAAAATTTAAAAAGAAATCCAGAGAATCTTGATTTAGACCATACTTCTTAGCAGCTATTAAAAACTATTACAGACCCATAACCAATTTTGCTGTCACACTAGGCTTTCCACGAGCAAGCAACATGTGACCAACATATAAACAATGATAAAATAAAAACTACTGAAGATATCATTGTGAAACTTTGTAGCTGTCTGTTTGATGCTATTTCAAGCCAATCTGCCAAATTTCAACACTCTAAGTAAAAAAATAAAGTTTGCTACGATCCCCTCATCCCCCCTTAAACTGCATGCATCAAGCTCAAATGTTCTGAAGTAGCTTAAGTTGCATGTCGCAGTTAGTCTCACCCAATGCCACAGTTTATAACAGCCTACAGTTATCAGCATGCTCATTTCTAAGAGAGCTAATTTGGGTAAAGGAAACAAAAAACCCAAGACTGTGAACCAGGGTTCGTATGTGCAGTCTCCAAAGGATAATCATTTGTGCGTAAGTTAGGAGGATTACCACGCAGAGCTTAGGGCATAACAGGCCCATTTGTTCCTTTCAGCTCAGGTCTTGCATAACATTCAGGATGTGTTGATGCGTCCAGCTTTCCAGTTTGATACAAACACCACACTACATAGAGCTCTAATGAACTTGGTATTCTGACATCTCTGACCTTTGCACGTTTCTATCTAACCTTCAAGTGACCTGTGGGCAGAGATACCACAGACAGAACGGTAATAGGAAAAAAAAGAGCTCACATGACAGTTACTAGTGTGTGATGTAAGATGCAACAACAGCTATCAAAGTAACTGTCATCATCAGCCTGACTACGCCCACTGCACGGCAAAGGAAAGGCCGCTCTCATGTCTCTGCAATAAACCCTCTCCTGTGCCAACTGCACCCATTGTACCCAGGCAAACTTCTTAATCTCATCCGTCTATCCAACCTTCTGCTGCCTCCTGCTACGCTTGCCTTCTCTCGGAATCCACTCCGTTACCCTTGACCTTGGGCAGGGCATATAATGCCCTGCCCAAGACCATTTAACTATATTTCCATTCAACTATATTTGTCGAATTAACTATATTTCATGATATACTGAGGTAAAGAATGAGAGCAACTTCATATTAGTACAGTTATAGTAACACTCCTCTCCAGCCCACCACTCTAGGTGCACAACACGTTTCACAGCAGCCATCACAGATGAACCGTGCTACATTCTGCTGCTCTTGCCGTGCTCTCCCTCCTCCTAGCACATTGACCACCCTTCGAAGGTTCCCTTGGCAGCCACCATCCAGTTGCTCACTCCTTGTACTCGCCATACCCTCTTACTTCCTCCAGATTAAGCTTCCTGTGCTTTCACCATTCCCTTCTACCCTCTGGATGATTCGTGACATAACCACCCTCCTATTTTGCATTCTTACGCTCTCATCACATACTCCTCCTTCCACAGTAACCACCTTCAGATTGGTCCCAATGACAACCACACCGGTTGCGCTAACTACTACTGCACTGATGCAAAAACCAGGAATGAAGGCTTAGCAGCTGTCTCTCCACACCCTCATGCACCTGTCCTGAAATGCTCTTGCAGTCTATTGTGGACTGAGTTAACACGTTTGACTGCATTATGCATTTCCTTGCCTTGGACTAACATTAGGCTGGGTAGGCTTTAGTTAGGTTATGTTTCAGGGGGAAGCAGGCACTGCCACAATGCAGCTGGACGACAGCAACACGATTATATCCAAGAGTGACATCTCTACATGCACTGCCACTGAAGTCATGATTATGTCCTTATATCCGTGTGCCCTTCCTGCTTGGACCTAAAGAAGGGTCTGCTGTATTGTGTAAATAAAGAAAATAAATAAATTTGCTGAAAACATACAGTCTTAATACTCTGCTTCAATCCACTACAGGCAAACAACGGAACGAAGGCCACTTACGGGGTTCTTTGTGCCATCATAGACGTCAAACACCAGACCTGCAAGTGACAGAAAGTTTGCGTTGTGAAGTTTCGGCACACCACAGGCAATGAGAAAAAGTGGCTGATGGCATCACTAGGCGCCTCCCAGTCTTCCTCATGCAAGGCAGGTGAGGTCACTTCTGTAGCTAGTTCTTACATGAACTTGAGCCAGTCCCAGCAGTCTGGTAAGCCTAAGTTATAAGCTTTAACTTATAAACCTAATCAGTAAGCTTATCACCTGACTTCTGCCTGTGACTGAGAGGCTGGCCACAAGCAAGACCACTCAGAACACTGCTAGATGGATGCAAGGGGTTTGGTTTACCCCCCCTTCAAGAACGTGACCAATGGTAAGTGGATTTTCATGAGGCAAAAAGAGAGATAATACAGGAGATAAGCTTCAAGTTCAGCCCAACCAATGAAGCCTCATTACTAAGCAGTGAAGACATGGGGAAGGGTAATAATATGTGGATGATGATGACGATGGCCAAGCTGCTTTCCATCCCACAACAGAGCTCTTAAAACAGGCACTGCAACTTCTACTTTGTTTCCACCAGCCACTTTCACCGTGCAAAGGGCTCCTTACAGAATGCAGAAAAGAGAATTCAGCATGCGCCAATTAAAGTTACTGCACTTATAAAATTTAAAATCAGAAGCAGAAAGAAAGAGGAGAACAAAATGGCTTTATCAATATACTTATCACAGCACTGCTGCGATAAGATGTTCTTAACCTCATCAAGCATGCATCATGTTTAGGCTTTTCTTGGTTAACACCGTGCTGCTTTGAATGTTATCCCCTTGACGTAATACCACAAGCAAAGCTAGGGTATTTGTACATAGTGGAGCCTCGTTAATTCAAACGCTTAATTCAAGCCACTGGTTTGTCTAACTGATGACTTGGTTCCGTCACACATATTGTTTTTAAAGGCTACCCTTAATTTGAATTCCACATATCGCCAACAAATTTCTGGCCCCCTTTGCTTGTAATTTATCGAGAGCAGACTGCAAATACACAAAATGGGGGCCCTCTACCTTGAAGTCAGAGCGAAAATACCATCACAGATATTTAAGATTAAAAACTCCCCTCTTAACACTTAGCAGAAGCTGTCTCAAACTGCCAATGCTGCACAGCCATCGGCATTCCTACTGCCTTCAGAGCCAGTGTGCCTGGATACTGGTCCCCAAAAGTGACAAACTACAATTAGAGCAGAGATCACATGCAATGCCTTCAAAAGCAATGCTGCAAAACAGTCCAGGTGACATTTCAATTAGTTCCTTCACAGTGGAATATGCGGAAGTCTCATTAATGGCAATGCCCTGCTCCATGGTAATGGTGCTGCTACCAGAACGAAGACAACAAAACAGGCACGGACAAGTGAGCAGACAGGAGCGAGTACTTGCCATCAGTGTGCCCTTTTCCTCCACAAATGCTACTCAGAGCAGCGTTTCTAAGCAGTCTCTGACACAAGGCCGACAGGGAACTCACCAATGAGCCGAAGGGCCAGGATGCAGTGGGGCATCGTCCACGTGATGTCATACTCCTTGGTCGCTGTGTAGTAGTAGCCCAGAATCAGGTAGCCCTACAAGAGGAGGGGTCGGGTTAGCCATCAGGGAAAAAAAAACACCTGTGTAGGCAGAAAGCAAGCACTTTTAGCGCCCTTCAGGGCATAAAGTGCACGAGGATGTCGCAGAGTAGCAAACTTTGCAGATTTTTGCAGAAAGAACAAAATGTCCACACAGCTTCAACTTAAAGCAGTCCTAAAGCGACTTCGGTTCCAAATATGACATTTAATTTCAGGTACAGCAAGTCCTTGTGCACTTATGAATTATATTATGGAACTTTTCGCCGACAGCTTTAAAATTCTGCCACAGGGAACTTGCTAGAATGCATGCCATTGATTTCTCTTGACATCAAGCTATGCAATAAGGGTAAAATTATTATCCTGCCTGTCATAGAAGTAGAGTTATAGGATTTTGAAGTAGTCACTTCAGAAACAGGAATACAAATTTTTCTTCCCGTTTGTAAAGTGGCAACTTCAAAACCCCGTAACTCAACTTCTATCATAGCAATGACAATAATTTTACCCTTATTACATAGCTTGATGTCAAGAGAAATCAATGGCATGCAATGTAGCAAGTTCCCTAAAGCAGAATTTCTTTAAAGCTCTTGGCAAAAAGGTAACAACACATTGCATAAGTGCACAAGGACTTGCTGTACATAAAATTAAATGACATATTTGGAGTCAGCACACAAACATATATATTGCCTGATGTTTTCATAATTTTGACTTCATTAACAATTTTTTTTTTTTAAGAACAGTTTCCCCTCTTAAACCTAGAATGAAAGTCATTTAAAGCCCTGCAATTCATTACTTATCTCCGAAAACTGCAGCACTCAGATGTGCGGGTCAACACCCCTGCGCACACATTCAACCACCCCTACCCATTAAATGACAGGTGCGTGACTGACATAAAGGGGAAAGCATCATCACTGGGCTTGCCAAAGTGTGCTGAAGTTTTTCTCAACATTACCTCACTTAAGTGCCCATTTTGCTCTTATTCTGTTCAGGTCTCGAAAATGCACATGAAAGTGGCCAACAAGTACATGTCTTCAAACAAATGCAGGCCATCTGCAGAGAACAAAGTCCATCTGCTTGAGAATCCTTGAGGAATACCACCACAACTGGTGCACTGGACCCCATTCAACCACATCTGTTCTATGAAGGGCCACAAAGCTGATCAGCCCGTCCAGCAAGCTGAACAGCTGCTTTCTTGGTCGGCATGATGCACGGGGTCACAACCAGGTGCACATCACTGCTGCGAGGCAGAAAGGACCCCTGAACCATTTCTTTTTCTTTTTTAATATGACAGCGTTCAGGCTATTGTCTCACAAAAAATTCTGGCTTCATTGTGACAAAATCCCATGGTTGGTTGAGAGGGTCGCGACATCAACACCAAGTGCCAGATTAAGGCAATAAGTGGGGTTTGGTGGCCAACTAAGGTGGGTTGCAGTATATTAGTGAGGATTACTGGGTGGATTAATGTGGTTAATTGGTTACTAAGAAGTTTAGTGGCTGGATTAGTATAATCCCATATAATATTGGCACACTGCTCACATTCTGCGAGCGCCGCCATGGGGCCGAGTGGCATGACTTGGCTCGTGATAAAGCGAAGAAGACGATGTTTCCGCTCGGAAGCGCGCTGCTGGTTTTCTTGGCCATCCGATTAAACATCCCCTTTTGAGTCGCCCTACGTTTGTCGGCGTTTGTCGCCGACAAATGTTTAAAATCATCCAATGGAAGATACTCGAACATTCTAGAAGGTGATGACTCAAGCATACCATATAAGGGCAACAGAACCAGTTCCAACTGGAGTTTTGACAGGAAAATCACAAGGACATTAGACACTCAATGTAGAGACCATAACAGGCAACCTAAAGGCTATTGCATTTTCTTTAAGAATGTGGTTAAGGCCACCAAGTTTTTTTTTTTCTTTTTCAAGGCTTTTTCCTCCTCTCGGCAACGCTGGCAGCTGCACAGGCACTGGTGGTCGGCCCTTCATCAGTCAGCTGCTCTGGCAGTGCTCCTCACTTGGCTAGAAAAACTCAGACATTTTTGTCACGAGCTGCTTTTGTGCCTCCTGGCAGAGCACAGCCACAGCTGCCACAGAGTGAGGAAGGAAGCCGCAGTACGAGAGGAGAACAGTGACCTATAAAGACGGATGTAGCTCCAGCTCCTGGCAGAAGTGCCAGTCCTAACTGGAGAGCAAAAGACTGCACAGCGCAACTGGAAGAAATGCTCCTGAGAAAGCAGTGTTGCAGTAGTGGCCCTCGTGCCCAAACTGTCCAGCTCAGCTTGCCAGCTACCAATTGAGGCACCTGTTAAAGAGCACCTCACAACACTCAATTCTTCCCATAGTCAGTGCATACTCTGTGCAATAAGCACTGTTCTCCACAAACAAGCCCTAGCTGAGAGCCTGCTATTGTTCTGCACCCTCTGCATGCATTTTACTATCAAACGCGCTGCAACACTACCAAAGATCTTCAACCACGCAACCCCCCCTGGCCATCATGCTACGGGACTAAGCAATTCCATCCAACTTGATCACATCGGTTAACACGAACAGTTGCATAACCACAGCTTAGCATCATACAGCAGCAACCAGTTAGTCAGTGCATGAATTTGGCAGAGAAATGAAGTCCACCAATGACAGCGGCCCCCATACCGGAATAACTGAACAGGTTTGTGCGTGCAAGTATACTGCCGCTTGGCAAGGGGCAGCGCTGCATTGTGTGTGGCATTCAATGAGGCACATAATGCTCTTGACGCACAGCAGCAGATTTCTTCGAAGGCAAAAAGGGGCGTAAGCATCCTACACAAACAACTGACAGATGTCTTACTAAGCAAATGCAAATTTAATACGAGGTACACGGCAAAACACGGTAAATGTGAGTGCATATCTGAACTGTGCTGCAAGGAAAGGAAGTGAAAAGAGGCCGAAATAAGGGGGCATCATGACGGTGTACTCCGCATTCATTTCAACCATCTGCAGTTCTTCAACGTGCTCTGACACCACATAGCGCATTAGAATTTTTCCACGTCACTTCCTACCATGTGATAAAATGGCAAAAGCCACAAGAAAGATTGAAACCTGCAACAAATAAATAGTTGTCTGTAGCCACTACCTGGAGCTTTTCAGCGCATCTTTTACTGCGTTAGAATTACAAGGGCCTGTGCAAGCAGATATGGCGACCACAGTCACTCTTAAATTTATGCGAACCCTGAGATGTCATCCTAACCTACCCACTGGACTGTCAGCAAACTGCCCAGTGGGACAAGTGGCAGTTATTGGCTGGCCACGAGAGGTTGGTTGGGGACAGCAACCGAGGTCTCACAAGCTCCACCGATGGCTGTGTTTGAAACAGTCGCCTGCTGGGACAGTGGTGCATCACTTGATTGCACCACTACACCTGAGGACTCCCCGCGATCTATGAATGTGCATTAACCCATGAACACTATCGCATCACACCCTTAAGGCAGAGCTAGAACAGAATCAGCAGCAACAGAAGATGCTAACACATTCAAACAATCCATCGAGGATCCCCTAAGAGCTTTTTTTTTCCCCACTGTATATTCAGTGCTTTCTCTTAAACTCCACCCCATTTATGTTTGTCTCCTCACAAGGTGTGGTAAAAGGGAATGCGCAAAATTTCAGCAGTGGTTTACAAGAACCCCCGTACATCACACACGATCTCACATTTTGGACACTTCAGCTCAAGGTCGCCAGTACACACATTGTGGCTGTACATACACAGCATATGCAGAATATGTAACTAGTTTGCAACTGCAAAAATAATTTTGTCAACCGAATAGCCAAGTTTACAAATAAACCAGTGGCACCCTGCATGAGTTGATGACACTAAGTGGCTCAATTTTTGAGTGAGGCGGTTCATGCAGTAAATCACAGGGACGTTACAAATCCATCAAATACCTACCAGATAGCCTAAATATTTATGTTAGCTGACACAAATGTGATACACGTAAGCTTGAGCTACCTTGGAATGCACTCAGCTGTACAATATCAAGACCCACATCAACCAAACAGTAAACTGTTCTCGTACAGTGTGTGTGGTCTCTCAACATTTGTTCCAAGCCCCACCAAGACAAGTCCGCCTGCACTGAATCCCAGCAGGTCTCCCACCTTCACTCACGCAATCTGCTCTCGTAGGAAATCCTAGTCCAAACCATGAGTGCCTTTTGTGAAACCCCTTGCAGCACACGCTCAGTGTTTCTCCCCACATGTAAGCAACACAAAGACTCAACACGCAGCAAAGGCCTGCATGAGCAGTGTTAGCACGTTTTGCATTCTGCTTGTGCTGTTCATTTTGTTTCTACTATATCTCACATTGTCGTGAATTTCGCTTTAAATTACAGCACTGTTATTTGCCTCAATACTTGCCGCAGCCACTCCTGCAATGGCGCCACTCGGCTGCAGTATTACAAATTGAAAATTAGTGGGGGCAATTAAGGAGCTTACATGCAAGCAATGCGAAAGTGTTTAAATTCTATTCCAATTCCAATCTACTTCTATCAAAATTCCATTTCAATTCCTTTCTAATTATATCTCAATTCCGTTCCTGTGTAGTTGGTGCAGTTAAATACTAGTACTGACTATTACTGGTTAACATTTCGTATTTTCGATGACGTCGCGCCGTTTCGACCAATCACGAGTTTTGTAACACCACCTCTTTTTGGCCGGCATCGGATTTCTGTGCCAACGAGCCATCTAATACTTCCGCATTAAAGAAATAACAAGGGAAGCTCACCATGCAGAAGACAAAGCTGAAGGCGACCGAAGCCCGTGTCCCACCCGCCACCTTGAGCACGGCGTACACGATGAGAATGTTGAGCAGCGAGTGGTACACAGCAAAACCTGCACAGCGTCACCGCCAAATCACACAACCACACTGATGATGACGGGCAATGCAAAACCCCTCATGGTTCGATGCACTCCCTCATGCTGGTATTTCGCTGATAGGCGTGGCCGCATGTGAGCAATGCCATTGAAAATTTTAATCTTGCCTTTCCAGGTAACAAAACTGACAGGCAAGCAAACGTTTAGACCCAAGAATAGTGGGTTGTAGGATGATGGCAAATTCACGCCTGCAAAGCAGCACATAAATATACTAATGCAGGGTTCAACGCAGCCCCAGACAGTGCATTTACTGTAAGAACTCACACGAATCCACAAGCTGCAATAAGCCCATGAAGAGTAAGCCAGCAGACACAGTGAAAAGGCCACGGTTTTCCTTTCCCAGCTGACACCAATCCCAGCTTCACAATAAGGTCGATTATTAAGATCACAGCTTCATATAGCCATTTCACCGCTTGGAATACATTCTCAAAAGCCCGAAAAAGACAACAGGTAAAGAGTGCGTAAAACATCTGCTTTGCAATGCAGGTAAGACGCCTATGAAGCCACCAAGGTTCTTAGATGTGACAATGAAGCTTCTCCTACCGCTTGCAAAGATTCTGAGGTTCAGAGTTGTGTCCTAAATGCCCCACTACATGACTCTAAGGCAGACCTTGAGGCCGGGAAACCCTGGACCCACCCTGCACATTTATCACAACACGTTCGCGAGTTCACACAGCACAGCCTACATGGCAGTAAGAAAGCATCTAGCCTCATCACCTCTCAGAATCACAGTTGTGCACTAGCTGAAACTCGCAGCTCCTGAAAGCAGGCTACTGTACACAACCCATGGTGCTTAGATGTTAGTAAAGAGACACCAAGGACAAACTGATGACGGTTTGTGTCAATAGGTTACCATGTATTAATCACCGCCATCATCATCAGCCTGACTGCAGGGCAAAGGCCTCTCCCATGTCTCTCCAATTAACCCTGTCCTTTGCCAGCTGCGGCCACCATATCCCCGCAAACTTCTTGATTTCATCCGCCCACCTAACTTTCTGTCGGCCCCTGCTATGCTCTTGAAATCCACTCCGTTACCCTTAAGAACCAGCAGTTGTCTTGCAAAGCCCTGGCCAAGCCATCCCATGTATTAATAAGAGAGAGATTATCCTCACCAGAGACATAGCTTTTATGATCTAGAAAAAACCCAAAAATTAAGTACAGGCAGTAACTCGACAGCGTTAAGGGTCCTGTGTCGCAGAAAATTCAGCAACGGCGGCATGAGTGAGAAATCCGGATTGGTTGAAAAGGGTGGCTATGTCAGACGTGAAACGGTGGGTTTGAAAAGTGATTAATACATTAGAAAACTGGTAATCAGAAGGCTGGAACATGTCTCAAACGTCCTTAGGGCATGTAAGTATATTGGCACGACCTGAGGAGCCGTGCAGGTAGGCATCAAGGAGAACCCAAGACAGAGCTTTTAATTAGAGTGCCGGGGTCCAGGTCACAGAGCCAGAGCGCCTCGAGAGCCAACTACCGCTTCGTCATCGTTTTCGATTAAGCGTGGAGGCCGCGCGGCGCTTTAGGCACGTGGCATTATTCCCCCTCCGCAAAAGCAAACATCGTCTCAATGTGGAATGGGTTATGTACAGGGAGAGAAGTAAGAAAAAAACGAAAAATAGGGATGAGGTGAACTATACATCTGGCGCTAGTTGAGAGGTGAGAGTCAAGTTCGCACATGGGGTAAAGAGATAAAGGTGCAAAACACAGCGTGCACTCAGCGCTCTGTCATGAGAAAAGTACGGTTTTAGGCGCACTACATGGATGACTTCAGGCCGTTAACGCTGACGGCCGGCGACCACAGTTCCATCGGGAGCAACTTAGTAGTTGACACTGTTCAGGCGGCGCAGGACTTTGTACGGGTCGAAATACCAATTGATAAGCTTTTCGCACAACCCCTTGCAGCGCACGGGTGTCCACACCCATACCTGGTCACCCGGCTCGTAGTGCACGTCCCTGTGCCGAAGGTTATAGTGTCGAGCATCGACGGATTGGTGGTCCTTGATGTTCAAGCGGGCCAGCTGACGGTCTTGCTCTGCTTGTTCAACGAAGTGGCCTGCTTCAGGGGGTACCACTGCGTCGCCGTACGGGAGCATCGCATCCAACATCATGCGGACCTCCCTGCCATATACGAGACGAAACGGGGTAAACTGGGTGGTTTCCTGCTTCGCTGTATTATATGCGAAGGTGGCGTACGGCAAAATCTCATCCCCAGTTTTATGTTCAACGTCAACATACATCGAGATCATGTCTGCAAATGTTTTGTTGAGCCGTTCAATTAGACCACTGGTTTGGGGATGATACGCTGTTGTTGGTCGATGAGATGTATGGCTAAGAGTTAAGACGTCACGTAAGAGCCGGCCTGTAAACGCCTTGCCTCGGTCAGTAATGATGGTCGATGGGACGCCGTGTCTAAGCACGATGTCGTGCATAAAGAACTGGGCAACTTCGGTGGCAGTACCTCGCGCAAGGACCTTCATTTCAGCATAACGGGTCAAGTAGTCTGTGGAGACTACGATCCACTTGTGGCCGGTCGACAAGAGAGGGAATGGCCCCAGAAGGTCCATGCCAACTTTGTCGAATGGTATTTGTGGCGGCTCGATGCACTGAAGCAGACCGGGAGGTTTGAGCGCCGTTTTTTTTCGCTGGTGGCATTGCCGGCATGTCCGGACATAACGCTTGACACTTGAAGTGAGCTGGGGCCTGTAATAGTTCTGCCGGATTCGGGACAAGGTGCGTGTAACACCAGGGTGGTCGGAAGTCGGTTCATCATGGCAGGCAAGAACTTCATTTCGTAAATCAGACGGTATGACGAGCTGGTAAGTTGTCGGACTGGAAGTAGAGTTCTTTTTATTAAGCACCCCGCTCCGGAGACAGAACGATGATAGTCCATGAGCCAGGTATCTCAGGGTGCCCACCTTCAAGATGTTCTATGAGCAGACGCAGCTCGGCGTCGGCACGCTGTCTGGAAACGAGCTCAGACGTGCTGACCGCTCCAAGGAAGCTATCGTCGTCAATGGTGTCTTGTGGAGGAGGTTCGACGGGAGCGCGTGAAAGGCTATCAGCGTCGGTGTGTTTCCGGCCGGACTTATAGGTGAAATCGAATTCCTGCAGGCGTAATGCCCAACGTGCGAGGCGGCCTCAAGGGTCCTTTAAATTTTTCAGCCAGCACAGCTGTTGGTGGTCAGTGACGATGCAAAACGGTGTGCCATACAGGTATGGGCGGAACTTACCTGCTGCCCAGACTACCGCTAAACATTCTTTTTCGGTGGTAGAGTAGTTCAACTCAATGCGCGACAGTGCGCAGCTGGCGTAGGCAATTACTCTGCGCGACACCATCTTGCCGCTGGACGAGAACAAAGCCAAGAGCGACATTGCTTGCATCCGTATGTACCCCCGTGTCGGCATCTTCGTCAAAATGTGCTAGGATTGGCGCCGATTGGAGTCGGCGGTGTAATTCGTCGAAGGCAGTTTGCTGTTTGTAGCCCCAGGAAAATGATGCATCATCACGGGTTAGGAGCGTCACAGTGCTGGCAAGCTGGGCGAAGTTTCTAATGAAGCGATGATAGTAGGAGCACAGGCCCAGGAAATGGCGGACTGCTTTTTTGTGGACGGGGACCGGAAAGGCAGCAACGGCAGCAAGCATCTCTGGGTCAGCTCGGATTCCGTCAGCACTAGTGACATGCCTGAGAAACTTTAATTCGGTGAAACTAAAGTGACATTTTTGTGGGGACCTGCCCTGCAGTCCCCTGTGTTTGCTTTCCCGCGAGGCACCACCCTGCAACAGCAACCTCGCCTTGAGGAGGAACACATTCCTTTGTCAGTTACACCAACTAGCAAGAGAGGGCGCTAGCGTCGCAGCGAGAGAGACTGCTTGCAGCCCACGCGCGGGAGAGGGCATATGGCGCTTCGGCTGGGATCGTCAGCGCGAGCGGACATGTCACTCGCGGCTCCGCTCTTCGCCAGCAGGGCGAGGAAGCGACGGGGAGCCTCGCTCCCGTATCTCTTCTCGTCCGGCCTTCGGAGTGTCCGTTGCCCTAGCACGGGCGAACATTCGCTCGCAACCTCGCTGGTGAGTCGGACGACCTCGATTCATTAGCTTATCTTGTTGCTAGCTGGCGTTATTGTTGCTGTAGCAATAAATGCCTGTTTGTGTCAGCCAATGTGTCGTTCCTTTGTTCCCTCAGAGCAAGGCCCGCCATGGTCGGCGAGCGCTCGGTAGCGTACGGGATCATGGGGTGGGGTCTGGCGGTATTGAACTGTGTCAGCCGCGATTAAGCGGGGAGAAACTATTCATCTCCCCAATAAAACCCCACATCTGGCTGCCCAACGTGGGGCCCGCTCTTGGAACATTGGACGACTGTCGGATCGATTCGAGGAACGCTCTTTGTCCGGACTTGACAAGTGCTAGGCCTAGAGTGAATTTTGATCGCTAGGAACTGCGGCATGCTTTCTTGAGTGCCAGGTGTATTGCGCTGCAGCATGTTTGAACTTTTCGACATGCTCAGCACATTTTTGATTCAGTTTTCCCTGGGGTTTCTTCACGAGAACCACTTGGTCCGCATCGAGGGAGCGCGAGACCTAGCGCCCACGGAGTTGCCGAGCCCGAAGCGAGTGAGTACGGAATCCGCATGGGTGGTCCAAATTTCTGTATATATTTTCTCTACTGTCTCTTTTTCGACTCTGGGAGTCGCGGCTCGGGGTGGCCTGGGGCCACGGGTGCCGCATAGAGCTTGCTGGTATTGCAGCTTGGCACCGGGCACTCCGACACCGTCCGATACGGTGGGCGCCAACCGCTCAGGAGCTGCTTCATGCAGTAAGAGGGGTAGGACCATCCCACAAAGCTGATGTCTCCTTGCGGCTGCGTGCACGTAACCCGTTTCGGGTCTTTGTTGTGTTCACGGTCGTTGCCGGAGTGGTAGTTAGAAATCAGGCTTTTCGGAGCTGCCTGCACAACATCAGAAGAGACACGACCACCGGACCGTGTTGTTGAGAGGGGGCGCCCTTTGCTGCCCACTCGGTTTTTTTTAACCTAACATGAACTGAGCAGTCTCGTTCAGCTCAAGAAAGGGCTTTGTTCACTCGAACTTTGCGTTTGCACAGCCACCCAACACGTTTTGTTAGCAAGTTAGGCATTGTGCCACGAGGCCATTGCGGATGCCGTTTCCCCTCCCGTGACCTACTTTAAAGGCACGCCGAGAGCGTTGCGGCAATTTTGCAGATCCGGTGGAGCCACCCAGGCTTGCTGTCCGGTGCACATCGTGTCAATGCCACCTGCTGCGACAGAGCGGCCTGTATCCTGTTCGCCGCATCCATCCGGGGCAGCTGTGGCGAGAACAGTCAGCAGTCACCTCCAGCTGCTGTTGCCCGGGCGACTACTGCAGAATCCTGGTCTGCAGTTTTCCAACCGGCCTTCTCTTCGCGGGCCATGCGAGTCGTCCCAGCGGAGACCTTCACGCCGCCCTTGGAACACCGCGGAAGTCTGCGTGGACGCTGTCGGCATGACCTCCGCTGCAAGACGTGCCTCAAGGACATGAAGACCAGGAGACTCCTCCATAGCATGTACTTTCAGACGCGTGGGCCTATTTAAGGTTGGGGGGATGTGGGGACCTGCCCTGCAGTCCCCTGTGTTTGCTTTCCCGTGAGGCACCACCGTGCAACAGCAGCTTCGCCTTGAGAAGGAACACATTCCTTTGTCAGTTACACCAACTAGCAAGAGAGGGCGCCGGCATCGCAGCGCGAGAGACTGCTTGTAGCCCACATGCGGGAGAGGGCATATGGCGCTTCGGCTGGGATCGTCGGCGCGAGCGGACGTGTCGCCCACGGCTCCACTCTTCGCCAGCGGGGCGAGGAAGCTACGGGAAGACTTGCTCCCGCCTGGCCTTCGGAGTATCCCTTGCCCTAGCGTGAGCGAACATTCGCTCGCAACCTTGCTAGTGAGTCTGACGACCTCGATTCATTAGCATATCTTGTTGCTAGCTGGCGTTATTGTTGCTGTAGCAATAAATGCCTGTTTGTGTCAGCCAATGTGTCGTTCCTTTGTTCCCTCAGAGCAAGGCCTGCCGTGGTCGGCAAGTGCTCGGTAGCGTACGCGATCACGGGGTGGGGTCTGGCGGTTTTGAACTGCGTCAGCCGCGATTAAGCGGGGAGAAACTGTTTATCCCCCGATTAAAACCCAATAGGTTTGAGGGAGAGGTTGGCGGAACGAACGGCTTCGAGGATGGACAGCTCTTGGGCAGTGCAGATGTTCCGTGAACGTTGCGGAAAAAATAATGACATCGTCAAGATAAAGAAGACATGTCTGCCAGTTCAGACCAGTGAGGACGGTGTCCATCATTCTTTGGAAAGTGGCCGGAGAGCAGCTGAGCCCGAATGGGAGGACGCGAAATTCCTAGTAAAATGAACTGCGCTGAAAATAAAATTGGGGTAAATAGTTTGGAATCAAACCCCGAACCCTTGGGCAGTGAGTCGACACGTTTACCCATAGGCCATGCAGGCACATTTGTACAGCTTGGTCAAAGTGGGGCTCTATTTGTATGTCATGCTATCTTTCACGTAATATGAAAACAGTGTCCATTTTTACATGGGCAAGAGGAGCCGCTGCCAGGAATTATTAGTGCTTCAAATTTTCCCCACCATCGGTATGTTTTCGCAAGCACACTTAAGACAGCAAGACAATTTTTTGTGTGTGAGAAAGGCTGAAGTGCCATCCACCTTCAGGCAGTGACCACAGTATATCGTCTTGGTGTTCATGTCAAGTGTTTGCATTAATTGTCTAGAAAATTTTTACTAAATTTTGTTACGAAAAAATGCATCTTTGCTCCTGAAAAAACAACAATCTAACTAGAGAATCTATTTTTACTGAGCAAAATAATTTGATGGATTTGTCTCCAGTGCCCCTTCCAGCACACAAGGCAGGGCATTTGAAGTATCACCTTCCTCATTAAACAGCGCATCATTTAACGCTGAATCCCCACATGCTCACAAGTTAGTACAAGTACATGTTCAGAAGGTTAACCCCTTCAGACACAAATTATTATTCCACGCCTCCTTATTAATCTTTTCTCACGACATGTCTATTTTTCACAGGAAAAATTCCCACCCTCTAAGTAATTAAATATGCAATTTATATCGTGTTCTCATGGGTACACATCATGACTGAACACTGCTTTCAGGGTCTGAGTAACACCTGTTTTGACTAACTTATGCAATAAGTAGTAGCTCTGTAAATCAATCAGCAGATTTAGAGTGCTCAATATTGAAAAACAGGCAAGCAAAATATACGCTCACCAGAGCCCTTTAATATGTAGAGACAGCCATCTTAAAAATGATTTTCCATGCTCGTTTTGCATGCGTGGTGTTAAGAATGGCGCCAGCAGGTCTCGCTTGGAAACAGCCAGCACACGTTTCTCCTGTGTGGCTCCGAATACCTCCTGTCTACTCTACGACGACTGCTTCAAGGCCTGTCATAATGGACCACCAGGAGAGTTGTCATGTGGTTTCAACCAATATGCTTTGCTGCGTCGGAGTGCGGGGCTCAAAAGAATGACAAGCTGAAGTTTGAACACAAAAGTGCCCAATTTCCGTTGTTGGCTCAGGCAGGCATTATCTTCCCCAATTGCCGCGACCATGTTAGGGAACTAAAGGCTTCATTTCACGTGGCTCTTCGGCGTGCGAGCACCGCGGCGGACTGGCCAGCATCTTCCGCAACCATCACGAACACCTCTAGGGACAAAGAACCACCTTCCGCCCTTTTTCCGACCTCGCGTTCCGGCCTTGCGCGCCGGGTGTCTTCGGATGAATAACAGGTGCCAGCAGCACGTGGGAACCATCAGCCGGCCAGCGAACATCACCTATCACAGTGGAGAATGCGGTACCTCAACCGCATTCTCCACTCCCTGAAGCTCAACACGTGACGGGGGCGTGTCCATAAGTGCTGGGGTGTGAGTTTGTGGGCACAAGTGAAAGTTTCAGGCCACTCCCAGCGAGGGTGTCAGCCTAAGGAACTTAGGGAAGAACGCTATAAAAACTCAACGAGTACGGTCGAATAACCCACTTTTGATATTTACACTTGTAAAAATGTAAATAAATCTAGTCTTCCTCCAACTCCTTCGCTCAGCAGCACTCCTGTCCTGGTGGTGAGAACGGGCGTCGTCTTGACCATGGTTCTGTCGAGCCGTGACCCCGAACCCCACCTTTCACAATGGCTTCAAAGCTGCCACATGGCTTGTAACCAGAAGGCCACAAAGAGTATAAGCCAGAGCCATGCCGGGCCCGCAACATCCCAGAAGTAACAAACAACCAAACCAAACAGGCTAACGGCACTCTGGCCCTCCTGAACCATGCATGTGCACAGTAGTTTCCCAAAGTCTTTGCCTCGTCAAAGCTCCGACCCTAACCTTGCTATAAAAATAACCCTGGCACTATATTCCACGGCTGCCATTGGAGAACACAATCATAGTACAATGCCTTTAACCTGTTGGCTGACAAAGCAGGCAGACCGACACTAAAAAAAAGTGGGACCAAATTAGTAAAGCTGTCGAAATAGTAGCCCATGGCTTTTCACGCTTCTGATAGCCATTCCGAAATGATGTATAATGACAAATTGTTGGATGGATGTTTCCCTTTATCATGGCATTTTTTGGGATCTCGATATTTTATTTAGTGGATACAGGCGTGGTCTTTCTTATAAACTGTGAGGGATATTCTTTCTTGACAGTGATGATGATGTTGACTGCATCAACGAAGGCAAGTTTTCAGCGCATTCTACAGATAAAGTAAGAGGGGTGATGGGGATGACACCAGTAATGTACAGAGTCGTCAGAAGTTAACCTTCAGCATGGAAGGAATCCACCATAGCATTGTAACGTCCATGAAATACTCAGGTTATTTCTTTCACAGAGTAAATCATCATCTTTTTCCGCACTACTTCTACAAATTATTTTTTACCAGACGCCCATTTTAGAGCAAGCATTCACTGTGTACACGTTCTCTGGGTGAAAAGTTAGGTCGGTACAAAACGTCCAACATTAAAAAAAAAATTCGATGTGAATGGGTTAAAGACAAATACAGTAAAACCTCGTTAATTCGAAATCGCTTAATTCGAACTGACGGCCGGGTCCCGGCAAAGCCCTGTGTATTTCAACGGGTCAAAACTCCCGATAATTCGAATATGCCGGTATCCACGTCGGTTAATTCGAACTAGGCGCCGATGGCTGGCATTGCTCCTCGCATGTAGAAGTCACCTCGTAGCAAATACAATGCGCTGAAAATTTAAAAAAAAAAGCAGAATGATGAGAAAAAAAATTAGCCAGCATGCACGAGGTGAGACGTGAATTTCGTTGCCCGAACCAACCCTCCGGTGCATGCCGTAGCAGGTTTTCGCTGCCGGAGCGTCGAAGCATTGGCTTGTCTATTTTTGGCTGACGCGCGGTCTCGCGGGTAGCCACCCTACCGTAGGCGCCGCCTATGCTCCGGCCACGGTGGCTCCGGCGCAAGCCGTTGCAGGTTTCCGCTGCGCCGAGGCGGTCGTGACCATTGGAGACGCACGCGACCATGGAGGAAGGAAGTACTCGGGAGAGGCGGTTACGTCACATTTTTTTGAAGCCGCGCTTTTTTTCTGATGGAAATAAACGTTTCAATCATGGAGGAAAGAAGAAAAAGAGGGGAGGCTGCTACGTCACATTTTTTGAAGCCGGAAGCGAGGGCTCCGCCATGACACTTGGCCGTTTTCTCAGCCAATGGCATGCGAGCGCCGCGAAGATCAACGCGAGCGGCGCGAGCAGACGATTTCGTGCCGCGCCAGGCTGTCGGCAGCTGTCAGACACGGCGGAAAGTGAGACTTCTGCTCCCATTGACAACAAAGACGCTGCGATGCCCAGCTGCTGCGTTCCTGGGTGTCGGTCGCGCACACCAGGACAAGAACCGGGCGTCACTTTCCACACGTAAGTATGCTGCATTTTGTTTTCGTATTTAATTGACTGCGTAATGAGTAAAATGCATGCTCGCAGAACATAACGCACGACACGGCGTGAACGTGGTATTCGTACCGCCCCGGCCTTATTGGTGGCTCTTTGTCCGAGTGCAGTGAATAGTATTGTTTTCAAACAGGTTTCCGAAAGATCCAGAGCGAAGGGGGCAGTGGACTGAGGCCGTTAGACCAGGCCAAAGAGACTGGGAGCCAGCAAAATGGACCTTCGTATGTTCAAAACATTTCCTGCCCGAGCACTTCGATCGGATGTCGCCGCTCGTAGTTCGTATACGTGCAGATGCCGTCCCCCTTGAGGTGAGGAACCACCTTCTATACATTCTCAAAAGATTGGAAAGAAATGCTCTTATTGAGAAGGTGCTTTATTATAACTTGACTGCATAAGCATGCGTTCAATATGATGTTTTAGGTGTTCGTGCAAGAAATAGAATGATTTGTGAATAAATTGCTTTAGCTAGACGTTATGATCGAGTAGCGCGGCTACAGTACTCCCGCACTGATAAAAAGTAATTGGGTCATTATACTCCTAAACTGGCTGCGGTTCATATACGGCTCTGGTGAAATTCTGCTTACTGTACATGATAATTTATTTATTTATTAGCTTACGCACTAAATCATTAGAAGAAAATAAAAAAAAAAGAGCATCGAGCACACCACAGTTTTCCTTGGGGCATCATTTCTATTTAATTATTACTTGTAGTGTGCAAATGTTTGCGCCTAGCAGTAGGCGGTGCATTTTTTGTTGTCATCTCGGCCATAGCACCTGGGAAGTGTCACCGAGAGAGCACTGTAATTCCTTAAAACTATAGTTCGTTTACAAAGGAAATCACAAAGAAGTTCCATAAGGCATAGAGCACCGTACGTATTTGCTCGCGTGATTTGCGCACGTTTTTTCTTTAATTAGGGTTCCAAAAAGAGGGTGCGCAATTTACGCGCAAGCGAGTTATCCGAACACATCCTAAAAAAAAGGTTGGCACCCCTCGCCCCATGGCAACAAGGTTGACAAGTCCCCCCCCCCCCCTTCCCCACGCTATAGCTCCCGGCGGGGTGGCATGACATGACGGCACGTGCTTAGCTCAAAGCAATAAACGCGCAAAGATTCAATCGCGAAGTCAGCCGTGGGAGGAGATAACGGGCAATAAAACGGGGCCCTTGCGTGTGGCCCCACTGACTAGCGGCAAACCGTATAGCGAACGGTACGGTAGAGTTTTGGATTCGGGCGGGCGCGCAACTGTTCGTCCGGAACAGCGACCGCCAGCGCGAGCAAGCCGGGTAAACGGCACAGTTCGCACCCGCGTACATGCTGGTGGTCTGGCTCAGCATAGTGCGCAAAATGTGCGAGTAGTTTTTTTTTTTTTTATCTGGTTAAAAGTTTGAAACTTTTTGGGGTGCAAAATCTATGTGCGGGCGCAAATTACGCGAGTAAATACGGTAAATGTCATACACATAAGGAAAAGGGGAAGCATGAGACAAAGAAAAAAAGACAAAACACAGGCAGAAAGCTTGGCCAAATGTTTAGGGGAATCCCGTTTTCTTTTGCGAAGTTTCTGTGGAAACAATTTATAGCTTTCCTTTAGCCGCATAGCTGCGCTTGGGTGGATGCCAATGAGTATAATTAGCTCCCTTATTATACAGATACGGCAGTTCTGCATATATAATTCCTCATACACATACCATACACACTTCATGGGGTATAGCTGGGTGAGCCTGAGGAGAGACACCCCACTCTCCCTTCTCAAAAATATGGTAGACCTGCTGTACTAACAATGCATTTCTCTGCTGCTGCTTTCTTAAGAAATGGGTGCACTCTCGCCCACTGGCTGTGTTCCATATTGACAGTCTCAGATTGGTACATCTGTCTGTTGAATTACATGCATCTTTTTAGCTAAGGCTGGCGTTCCACTGCGAGCATGTGATGCACCTCATTATTCATTTACAGCAGGAACCCCTTTCACAGCAGCCAGGCGATGGCACAGCTGTTGCTGCCACTGCTCAGCATGGCGCCCAGCAAGCACTAACACAAAGTCACACATCTCCAGCGTCTCCACTGCAACAGGTATTTTCAAACAGCGCTGTTTTGTGACTACTACAGCTATTCAAAGCATCACAGTGGCTGTGTATATGTTGGAGTAGGAGCTACAAACACTGCTTCCTGGCACGGGCTCACCAGAACATTTATCCGAATCCCATGACACACTAGTCATCATATTTCTTAACCCTTCAGACAGCACTCAGAACAGTCTTAAAGTGTGATGCTCCACCTCCATCTTTCACTAGCTGGTTAAAGCTGAACACCTTGTATGCTTGGTACATGATGTATGCGTTAACAGACAAAGAGGGCAATATCATTAGCAATATGGATAAGATATCAAATAGCCAAAGAGACACAAATCTATGCAGTAGCCAATGCAATCAGAACGTTAATGAGAGAAGCCGCAGCGCACAGCAATGGGACATCCCGTAGCAGTAAGAGAAGAGGAAGTAACGGAAGCCTTAGTAGGAATGAAAAGCGGGAAAGCAGCTGGTGAGGATCAGGTAACAGCAGATTTGTTGAAGGAGGGAGGGGAGATTGTGCTAGTAGAACTAGCCATCCTATATATGCAATGCCTTGTGACCTCGAGAGTACCAGGAGCTTGGAAGAATGCTAACATTATCTTTATAAAGGAGACGTCAAGGACTTGAAGAATTACAGACCGATCAGCTTACTGTTCATTGCCTACCAAGTATTTGCTAAGGTAATCGCTAATAGTCAGGACAACCTTAGGCTTTAATCAACCAAATAATTAGGCAGGCTTTCATAAAAGATACTCAACAATAGATCATGTTCATGCTATCAGTGAGTGATAGAGGAATGCACAGATTATAACCGACCCCTATATATGGCCTTCATTGATTACGAGAAAGCATTTAACTCAGTGGAAACCTCAACTGTCATGCAGGCACGGCAGAATCAGCGTGTGGAAGAGTGTTATGTGAAAATATTGGAAGATATTTATAACGATTGCACGCCTACCATAGTCCTCCATATAGTTAGCAATAAAATTCCAATAAGGAAGGGTGTCAGGCAGGGACACACGATCTCGCCAATGCTATTCACTGCCTATTTACAGGAGGTATTCCGCAGCCTGAAATGGGAACATTTGGGGATAAGAGTTAATGGAGAATACCTGAGTAATTTGCGATTCGCTGATGACATTGCCTTGCTAAGCCACTCAGGACAAGAACTGCAAAGCATGATCAATGAGTTAGACAGGCAGAGCAGAATGGTGGGGCTAAAAATAATATGCAGAAAACCAAAGTAGAAACAGCAGTTCGCAATTGGTAGCGAGGTGCTGGAAGTAGTAAGAGAATATGCCTACTTAGGGCAGGTAGTGACCGCTAATACAGATCATGAAAGGGAAATAACTAGAAGAATAAGAATGGGTGGAGCGCATATGGCAGGTTCTCCCAGATCATGAATGGCAGTTTACCATTATCCCTCAAGAGAAAAGTCTACGACAGCTGCATCTTACCGGTACTCATCTATGGGGCAGAAATGTGGAGGCTAATAAAGAGGGTTCAACTTAAGTTAAGGACAACACAGTGAGCTATGGATAGGAAAATGACAGGTGTAACGTTAAGAAACCAGAAGTAGGCAGAGTGGATGAGGGAACAAACGTGGGTTAATGACATCCTAGTTGAAATCAAGAGGAAGAAGTGGGCTTGGGTAGGGCACGTAATGCAAAGGCAAGATAACCGCTGGTCCTTAAGGGTAACAGAGTGGATTCCAAGAGAAGGCAAGCGTAGCAGGGGGCGGCAGGAAGTTAGGTGGGCGGGTGAGATTAAGGAGTTTGCGGGAATGCGGTGGCCGCAGCTGGCAAAGGACAGGGTTAATTGGAGACATGGGAGAGGCCTTCACCCTTCAGTGGGCGTAGTCAGGCTGATGATGACGATGGTGACATTCCTCCAGAATAAATTTTTTTTTACAGGCACCTATGGATGTCGCTGAAAGCCAGGAGACTTTGGCAGGCCCATCACAACAGGTATTTTACAATATGCCATTTTGTGACTGCATCAATTCGAAGAACAACAGTGTCTGCGTTTATGTCGCAGCACGAGCGACCAAAAACAGATTTCTGTAACAGAATGCATCTTGGCACTGGCTCAGAGGAAGTTTTCTCTGAATCGCCTCAACACATTAGTCATTTTTTATAATCCTTTTGACAGAACTGAAAACACAGCCTAGCAGTGTGATGCTTTTCTATTTTTCAGTAGTTGCTTAGAACTGAATACATCTTATGCTTTGGTAGAAGCATATTTCTCAAGAATAAAATTTTTTTTCACAGGCACCTATGGATGTCACTGAAAGCCAGGAAACTTTACCAGGCCCATCACAACAGATATGTTACGATATACCATTTTGTGACAGCAACTGCTAGAAGATTGACAGTGTCCGAGTTTATCTCGCAGCACGAGTCACGAAACGGGTGAATTTTTATGTAAAAGAAAGCTTCCTGGCGCAGGCTCAGAGGAAGTTTTGACCAAGCCACCTCAGCACACCAATCATATCTTTATTCCTTCAGACATAACTCAAAACGGTCTAGTAGTGTGATGCTTCTCCACTTTTCACTAGGTGCTTAAAACTGAACGCTTGTTATGTCTCGGTACACGCACATTTCTCCTGAACAAAATTTTTTTACAGGCATCTATGGATGTGGCGACAATGCTGGACATTCAGCCAGGGCCATCTCAAGCCTTTCAACTTACACCGGTAAGTTTCATATCGTCCTGTGTGGTTTCCATCCAGGTTTATTCACTGCATGAGGTAGGATGTCGTTGCAATTCTGCAATGTAAAGTGCAGTAGAACCTGCAGTTGTTTGTCAGGCCCCGTGCTTACCGGAGACAGTAGCAGAGTGCAGTAAGTTCTGCAAAGATCCTTCATATAGGATGGTACCTTTTTGTGGAACCACATAAGCACATTAGTAACTGCCACAATATTCTTTCATGTGCCTTCATTGCTTATGTTCGTTACACAAATCAATATAGTCATCTCGTCAGAGTTCCACTACAAATAATCTGTCAGTATCAAGAAAAATTTGGCTATGCAAGACATACTCCACCAGGTCAGTGATATCTTTTCTACAAAATTTTCTCACATTATTCCAAACTGGTTTTACTGATTTTGGACAAGGTCATTGACAGCTATGTAGAAAGTATTCGGTGCAAACTGGCATGCGTGCTACATGAAAAATTTGTACTGTCATGTTTTCTTCTTTTTCAGTTGTTCCTTGTATAAGTTTTCATGAAATACTTCTTATATGGGTACATGCCAACCTCTTTAACGTCAGTTCCAGTGGGCATTCAGAAAAGGAGATTGCACGACACAAAATTTAATGCAATAATTTTTAAAGCTGTATATATCCACGCTTCTACACAGTTGTGCTATTAACCCTGCTTTATTTCTGCAAAACTTTGAGTGTATAATAAAAATAAAATGTGTAGACATATAACATTACCTTAACATGCTAGGTGATGTGAGTTTAACAATGTGCGAGCGTTTTTCTTTTGCAGTGACATCGAAAGGCATTGAGTACATATGCACTGAAGCTGTTGCGTGGCCCAGTAGTGGGCATGCTGAGTAATTTTGTGATTAGCCTCATGTCCTGCTTTCCTTCTTATGCCTTGATGCATGGCGGAGGAGAACAGGGCAACAGGCATTCTAAGGTGGGCTGCATTACTAAACAGTTTATCTTATGCAGGAACTTCCGACTTTGCCAACCGCCCCAGCCTCTGTTGGGACGCCACGAAGAAGGAGGCCAGCAATAGTAAATGGACCTGTCCAATGTGCCTATTTCTGAAGCAGAATTCAACACCATGAATGTCAAATGCTTGTGCATATGCCAAGAGCGTATTTGATAGCGTGAGTGGCCCATCCACAGCATGCATTATTAGCATAATCTTTAACACAGCATGTGCAGGCACCCAGACTGTGTGAATGGACTTAGCTTGATTTCGCCGTGGCAATCTTTACTAATATCTACTAACTGATCTGCATGGTATATTGTATGCAATGATGAATCAATAAACCAATGAATTTTTAAGTGTGTGAGTGGCCTGCATATCAAGCTGAGGAGCACATTATGGAATCTTCTTCTTGGACACCTCTCCATCTACCAGAGGAGAATCGGTGAGTCACAGCTTCATTTATTGATCTATTCAAGTACCCTAAGGGTCCACTAGGGGCATTACATAGGGGGAGATGGGGGGGACTCAAAGCGGAACAAAATTGTTTCAAAAACAAAAAAAAGCAGCGTAGGTACGGCACTCAGGTGCAAGTCGAGAAACATCATTGCCAAGTAAATATTCTTACGAAAATTCACAAAGAAAAAATAAACAGCAGGTGCGAATTAGTCATCTGAGAAATCAAATTTTGTTACTGAAAGTGTGAGGAATCCATATAAGAAAGTGATCCTGACTGAAATAACAAAAGACTCTGTTATCATGGCAATCCTGGAAGGTAAATCATTGCATTCTTTCATCATTAAGGTTACAGGTGAATTTTTGTACTTTTCCATCTGGAAAAAAACAGGGTTACCCTTGTAGGCATTACCGGCTTGATGCGAGGTGAGGTGCTGGTAAAATATGTGACAGGGCAAATGATCTGTTGCTATGGTATAATGTGCGAGAAAAAGATGATGAAGTGAATTTTCTGTGCGTTGTAAGTGATGGCATGCTGAGCATTTCCATCACAGGTGAAACACTTTGATATTAAAGTAGGACGAGAAGATTAACTGAGCTCCTTCATTCTTCTTTTAATGGAACATTCAGAGCGCTTTGTGTTTTATATGTGCACACTGTTGTAACTGTGGTATGCAAGGCTTGGGTGTGCATTGTTCTAATGACGCATTGCATTTTCTATCTCTCTTCATAGGAGGACACACCCGAAAAAGCTTACTTGAGAGCAAGGGCTTCATGGTTTTCTGCAATGCATGCTCAGTCAAGAAAAAGCATAAAAAGGCTGCAGCAAACAAGGCGGAGACTGCAAAAGAAAAATGCGGAACTAAAATCTGTTCTGTCAGCTTTAACTACGGAGAATATCCTCCTGACAGAGCAAGTGTCTGTTTTAGATGGCCTGCGTAAAGTAAATAAGCACCTACTTGAAAGACAAGTCGGAAAGCATGGTGGAATTGGCACTCCAAAGCGGTACTCCCCTGAACTGAGAACTTTTGCCTTAGCTTTAAATTTCTATTCCCCACGAGCCTATCAGTATGGCAGGAAAGTTTTTGACACGTGCCTCCCACATCCCAGAACTCTGCGAAAATGGTATGAGACTGTTGATGGCCAGGCAGGACTTTCAACAGAAGCTTTCAATGCACTAAAAATGAAGTGTGCTGAAACAGCAAGCAAGGGGCACCGAACAGTTTGCAGCCTCATGGTTGATGAAATGGCTATTCGGCAAAACATCCAGTGGAACAAACGCAACTTTGAAGGGTTTGTTGACTTTGGCAGTGGCATTGACAGCGACTCTTTGCCACAAACAAAGGCTGCATTCGTTATAATGGCTGTGGCTATTAATGGGCGATGGAAGTTGCCCCTTGGGTACTTCCTAGTTGATGGCCTAATTAGAACACAGAGGGCTAACCCTGTCACCCAGTGCCTTCATAAGGCACATGATGCTGGAGCTATGGTTGCTTCACTCACTTGTGACGGGGCGCCCACAAATCTGGCTATGTTGCAAGAGCTTGGGTGTGATTTCCAACATGTGGGAGACCTAAAAACAACCTTTCGACACCCAGCTACCCAGGAACCAGTGGCAGCTTTTTTGGATCCCTGCCATATGCTAAAACTTGTGAGGAATGCACTGGCACACAAGAGGTACTTTATTGACCACCAAGGAAGGACAGTGTCATGGGAGCATATTGAGCGGCTGCATACTGTGCAGCAGAAAGAAGGCCTACATTTGGCTAACAAGTTGCGCAGAGCTCATATTGAGTGGCAGCGGCAGCCCATAAAAGTTAGACTTGCTGCCCAAGTAATGAGCACTTCTGTTGCGACAGCACTAGCCGAGTGCAGGGAACTTGACCTGGAAGGTTTTTCTGGCACACAGGCAACAGAGAATTTTTTGTTGAAAATTAATGAGACATTTGATGCCCTAAATTCTAGAAGCCCATATCAGAAAGGTTGGAAGAAACCTATAAATGAAAAGAACATTGAAGCTTTCGAAGGCATTCAAAACCACAACCCATTACCTCTCTTCCTTGAAGGAGTCTGCAAATGGAAGACGAATGATTGAAACAAACCGAAAGACAGGTTTCTTAGGTTTTATCATCTGCATGCAAAGCCTGATTAGTCTTTTTCATTTTCTTGTCACTGAAAAACGAGTGCTGAAGTACATTCCGGCCCACAAAATTTGCCAGGACCATTTGGAACTGTTTTTTGGCCTGATTCGAGCACATGGCGGGCATAATGACAACCCTACTACACAGCAGTTTCGTGCTGCCTTCAAAAAAGTGATTGTTCAAAGTGAACTGGCTGATGTATCAACAGGCAACTGTCTGAGCCTGGACAGCATCTCCATATTGTCATGCAGCAGTGCAACAGTTATTTCTTCTCAGGTCTTGAATATATCTGCACCAAGGAGGCAACTTCTAGACAGTGATGCTGTTCAGCAGTCTCAGGTAACAGCTGCAGACCATGACTACATCATAGCTCCAGGCTACATCAGTGAATGTGGAGGCCGAATTGTGGCTTACATGGCAGGTTATGTAGCTCATAAATTGGCTGCAAAGCTGACTTGTGAGCACTGCACAAGTGCACTACTCACAACAGAACGAGGAAACATTTACTCACTAATTAAGAGGAAAAGCAGAGGAGGGCTGAAATACCCATCAGAAAGTGTACTGAAGATCTGTCAAAAATCGGAGGCGGTGATCAGGACGGCAGTGCGCCTGAACAAATTGGCATCAAGAACACTACTCACTGATCTTCTCCACGAGGTTCTTTACGCATTCCACGGTAGAGAGCTCTTCAATGAACTTCATGAGCACATGTTCGACAACTCTCCACTCGACTATCATTACATACACCTTGTCAGAAGTGTTGCAGAAAATACATCAACATGCGCTTGTTTCATGTTGGCAAGCAGGCAACCGAGAGCCTGCACACTGCTCAGGTCCAGCAGATGTTTAAAAAAATAACTCAATTCAAGGGGCAGTGACTGATGCGACAGTGAGAATTCAAAAATCAGACTTGGTTTTCGTCAGCACATGTCTTAATTTACCGTAGAGTATGAATGCAACCAGCCCATAGGGGTCCCATGCTTCATGTTGACACTGCAGCTTGCTGCCGCAATATGAGCTGAATAAGAATCTTACATGTAACAGACTTTCATATCTGACTTTGTCAGAATAAAATTCTATTCAAACGGCCGCTCACAGTTTAGAGTACATTACAACCTGTCATACTGAGTATTGAAAAGATTAGCTTTTTAATGTGAATGCGTCATGTACACCACCGACTTAGGCTCATGCTTGATGGCAGTCACTGTCAGTTTTTTCAGGAGTAATCAGGGTTTTGATTTAGCTTGATTGCTACTGAATCAACCAGAAATTACCTGCTTCCTAAAATCAGATTTTCGTCTTTTGTGGTAAATGAACAATACGCACATTTTAAAAAAGAAGTCAGTTAAGTAAAATCAGTACATGTCCAGAGCGCAAATGCTAGTTCTTGTTCATGAATCTATATGCTGTAGATTCACAGATGGACATGTACTATTGGTCACTGATGTTCAAGAATAGGGGCTGCAGTTAGCAGTCTCCCAGAGCTTTCTTTACAGCGTGCCTGCACTACTGTCCTTTAGGGTACAGGGTGACTGAAGTATCTCGTATTTTGTAAAAAATATGGAGTGCATGTTTTTCATACTATAGAAGCCAGAATAATCAAGAGAGTAATTAGTGTACCATACTTACAATTTTAGTTCTAGATATTCAACACAACTGAAGGTGATTTTGGCCTTTCAAAGTAATAGTGTCAAAAGGGGGTGATCATCCCACTGCACGCAGCAACAGAGTAAGCACTAGCATATAAGTTTTGCAACAAATTCATGTTCTTAAATGATGAAAACACTTTTCCACATGCACTTGGTACATTCATGCATAAAGAGGACAACCTTATCATTCTACCAGCCGCAATTTGTACATTATATTAAACATTCTTTAGCTGTCATCATGCCTTAGTTGTGCACAGCTCAAATGCCCGACTTATGTGCAGACTATGTTGGTTGGCTCGTGGTTTTGACAAATATAAAACAGCATGTGCACACATGTACCACATAGTACACAACAAACAGAACAGAAAATTGGACAGAAGGCTAGGCAGATAAGAGTCAAATACAACAATGCAACAATAGAAACAGTGTCAGCAGGGTGCTCTCTTTCTTTACATATATTACAGAAAGGAATACATGAAGCAGAAGGGAGGAAAATGATTCACTTTTTCCACTAGCTGCGACAACTGTTACCAATTTTTCAAGTCACTTCCATGCAGTGCTCCAATTACTTTGCATTTGCATCGCTTAAATTTTATCAACTTTGTGATGCAGAAACAACTACCGAGAAATGAAAGCTTTCACACAATTTGGCAAGATCGGTCCACAAATATTTTTCTGTCTCAAAGCCCCCATTTACTGCCTTCCTATATATGTTTTACTCTCTCTGTTCGAATGGTTCATGGTTGCAAAGTGATCTAATTCAGTTGTGCATTTCTTCTTCTGGTCTTTTTTGTTGAATCCTTTTTATGTGCGTTCTCCTTCCATGTGTTATCACTTTTGTTAAAAGATTTTGCTTGCTTCAGGTAGCAAGCTATGTTTTGTAATAAGTGTTATGCTGTATCAAACCTTTTTAAAGCTCATATTTTGATTGTCCAATAAAATACAAATTTTGGACTTCATTAATCCGTTTAATCAGCTGAATGCAAGAAAGTGCAACTCGGCGAGGTGGTCGCGAGGGTCGACTCGGCATCTTGGTAAACGGTAAGTTGCGAGGTACACTCAATCTTACAGAGGCATGGCCTTACACTTCACCACCCTTAAGCGCAAATGTTTTAAACCTAACACTGCGCCTCCTAAACCCGGCTATGTGTCCTTACGCTCGCACAACAGCACTCGATCGAGACAGCAGCGCGGGTCGGTCGATCCACTGGGTCCATATCGGAGAAAACTTGCACGCAGTTGACATATCGCTCGCACAGCGTACAGTAAACATATGGTACGCTTCAGACTGCTTCGCGTATCGCTTTGCTGACGGATACCATCGCATGCGGCGTGGCTTCCTTGGCACTGCACGCTTCGGTGAGCACACCGCGGCCCACGCATATCGGTCGCCACCAGTTGTGACTGTCATGCATAGGGGAATGTAGACGCAACGGGTATGCTTACAAGGACACAGTCTGGACGAGTTTGTATTTATTCGTGGTTAAAACAGCGCGGGAAAAAGTACACAAAAATGAGGGAACACGCAGAACACGTATTCACACACAAAACAATTAAGCGCCGACTCGCACTTTTTCTTCCCGCGCTGCTGTAACCATAAACCAGCGTGTCACCGTCGTCTATCGCTTTATGAGCCGTCGGCACTGTCAATTTCTCCTTGAAACAAGGCTAGCAGCGTTGAGGGACGCAACCGCGCAAAGCCGAAAGAGAATAGCGCCAAGCCAAGCCTTTTCAGAGAAAGCTGTCGCGGGCTTCCAAAACAACCGCTTTCATCAAGACGGCATCCTGAATGAACTAAGCGCACAGCAATGAAGACCAGCACCGACTACAGGCCTCTGGAACTTAGTGCCTCCCGCGGACCACAACGATTGAATAAAAATGCGAATTTCCAACTCTACTCGACCGGTCTGCCGACATGGGTGATGCGTGAAGCAGACGACGCCGCTGCGCCCAACGCTGCTATTGGCTGCGCCATCGGCCAACAAATCCCAGTAGGCCTTGCAAAACCACGTGACTTCCTGCACGTTTTTTGTCTTGCGGCTTGGATAGCGAGGGCCTCTCCTATGGTTTCCTTCCTCCGTGGTTTCAATCAAGCGGGCCTCCCCTCCCCATTCCCCCGCTTCCCTCTACTTGGGCGCCGTCCCAGCGCGCCTGCCCATGCAGCAGACGACGACGCTGCGCCCAGCGTTCTATTGGTTGCGCCGTCGGCTAAACTCTCCCAGTAGCCCTTGGAAGAACGCGTGACTTTTGGTATCCTTTTATTGTGCAGCTCGGGAAGCGAAGACTCTTTCCTTTCCTTCATCCTGCACGCAGCACCCGGCCCCTCTTGCGCCTAGTCTTTGTTGCCGCGGTGTCTAGCGAAGTTTGTGTTGCGTGATATTCCTCATTTGTTTGGTATCTCGCTGGTGACGTCTCATCGACTGTGGCAATCATGGCAAACCGAGGAAAGTACTCTGCAAAGGATTTGAAGACGAAGGTGGAGATATTACAGGAGGTCGAACGTGGTCTCCTAACAAAGACAGCGATCGCAGAGAAGTTTGCAGTCAAGAAAAGCACGCTGTCCACATACCTCAAGAACAAGGACTCGATCTTCAATGCGTATCAAAAGGAGATGGAGCCCTCGCGGAAACGACTGAGAACATCGGCTCATCCAGAGATGGAGGATGCTGTAATGGCATGGATTAAGGACGTTCGCAGCAGGAACATTCCGCTAAGTGGACCAATAATTGCCGCAAAGGCAGTGGACTTCGCCAGCCAGGTGGGCATAAGTGACTTCAGCGCGTCGGAAGGCTGGTTGTCGCGTTTCAAGGCCCGTCACGGACTTACGTTTAAAAGCGTTTGTGCAGAGGCAGCCGCAGTCGATGAAGAAACGTGTCAAAATTGGATCTCAGGTCAACTAAAGGACTACCTTGCCGATTACTCGCTCAGCGATGTGTTCAATGCAGATGAAACCGCGCTTTATTTTAAGTTGCTGCCGAACAAGACTGTCAGTTACAAAGGCGACACGTGTTCAGGCGGGAAGAGAAGCAAGGAAAGAGTGACGGTGTTGGTGTGCGCAAACGCGACTGGCACGGAACGGTGCCGCTTGCTAGTTATAGGCAAAGCAGCGAAGCCTCGCTGCTTTAAAGGGCTAAAAACTCTCCCTGTTGATTATACTTTCAACAGAAAGTCGTGGATGATGCGAGCAATTTTCACGGATTGGCTGCGCACACTCGACAAGAAGTTCGCGGCACAGAACAGGATGTTCTGTTCTTCGTCGACAACTGTTCAGCCCATTGCGACATCAGCGGACTGAAGGCGATCTGTCTGGCATTTCTGCCGAAAAACACTATGGCTGTGCTGCAGCCTATGGACCTTGGGGTTATTAAAAACCTCAAAACACTGTACAGGCGCCACCTACTAGAGCGGATTCTTGTGTGTATGGACAGCGGCAAATCGTACGACGTCAATCTCCTCGGAGCCTGCCACATGCTGGCAACATCGTGGAATGCTGTCAAGGCGGACACAGTCGCGAACTGTTACCGAAAGTGCGGCTTCATCGAAGGCCCAGAAGCCTGCAGCACGGCAGAGCTGGATGCTCAGTGTGATGACTCCGTCGCGCTGCACCCTGCCTACGCTGCTTTATCGGAGGGTGTTGACTTCCAGAGCTTCGTACACGTTGACAGCGGCGTGGAGACATCGGGGCCGTTAAGCGATGCCGAGATTATTGAAGCGGCCTGCGGTGACGAGATGCCGCACAACTCGGGCGCGGCGAGCACAGCTGACAGCGACGACGAGTCCGGCGGAGGCGACGATCCATTGCCACCCCCGAGTGCATGTGAAACAGCGTCAGCACTCGATTTGGCTGCGCGCTACTTCTCCGCCGATGATAATTCGGACGCTGCGTTGGAGCTGTTGGGCAAGTTGCAGACGATGCTTGTCGAGTCACGGCAAAGAAAACGAAAACAAATGCGCATCACCGATTATTTTTCTCTTTGATATGCTTTGCCAATCTGCTGTTAATAAACATGTTTTTGAAGCATAGTGTCATATTTAATCATTAAGCTTGCTGCTTACGCGAATGCATTTTGATGTTAGCTCCAACCGCATAAACAAATTAACTTTATTTCCTTCGACATTCGGGCTCTATGATTTTAATTCGTGCAATCGCCCGCCGCAAATGTGTAGTAGCGCGTAGTAAGAGATAACGATCTCAGATATGCCTGTTTTAGCTTCGGCCCGTGCTGCCGGGCGTGATGGCCGCTTTTTTTAGCGCCCGCTCGTTAATTCAAACTCCGCTTAATTCGAACAATTTTCCGGTCCCCCTCGAGTTCGAATTAACAAGGTTTTACTGTATTGGCATGTCGCTCAATGTGTGAAGAGTGGCAGGGCATACAAAGAGCACGTGTTTTGCGAGCCCATCATAAATTCATTACATCTTTCGTGCAGCATCGTTATCAGATGTGCAGCTGCTTTCTGCTGTGGTACCTTAGATACCCTGCAAATCAAGATGGACGCTCTGCCCATATCAAGAGACCCCAACCATCTTTTCCAGCTGCCGATACACCAGGAGGGGGGGGGGGGGGGGAATGGCTCCCGGGTGTAAAGATTAGGTAGCCATTATACAATGCTGCCCAACACTGCACTGTTACTGCTACAAGGCTTTCAGGGCGTACAGCTTTTGCCTGTATTAAACTCAAAAGCTTCTTCATACACAGCAGGAACAACAAAATTACCGGGGGCATTTAAGGAACTGTGAAAGCACTGCAATTCCATTTCCAATTCTATAATAATTCTACCCAAACTTCACACCCGCCCAAACTTCAAAGAGCAGTGCAGTCTTCAGACAAGGGCACTCAAGTATGGGCAGCCCAGCAGGCCCGGGGTGCACTCAAAAAGCACAAGCCTCACGACCCACCACAAACGGGCTGAACTGGGATAGTGCAGAGTAGGGCGTAACCCCGGGTCGACGCTTGGCCAACGTCACGGCACGTTAAACAGTCGACTGCCGGTATTTTAATAAAGTTATTCCTATCTTATCCTATAATAATTCTGTTCTATTCCTTTGTAGTTAGTGCAGATGTATGTACAGGTGCTAACGAAAGTTTTCGGAATGTCTAAATCCCAAAATACGTTAATTCCCTTGCTGAATAGAAGCGCGGCTAGGCACTGAGGGGTGTACTGTGCAGGTCGTGCTGGGAACTACAAAATACACACTTCAGTTCATAGCTGCATGCTTACGCTGCACAGTAATTAGGCTTTCTGGCAATTTTTGTGTTCCGAAAACTTCTGTGGCTGCCGTAATAGTACTCACTCTACTGGACAACGTTTCACTCTTTCGTGCCTTTGACAATGTCACACTGTTGTGACCAACAGTGAGTTTTATAATGTCGCCACTTTTTAGGCGGCGTCAGGTTTTCGTCTCAATGAGCAATCTAATGCTTTTGCATTAATAAGATTACTTACTCCCGCACCACACACAGAATTTTGACCTGCACAAAGAGCTTGGGGTCAGGCACCACATCATGTGCCGATAGGACAGCTCAACAGCCGCAAATGCAGGAGCAAGGACACAGCAGCAGCACATGCAGCTGCGACTACTCACCATAGTTGAAGCAGCAGAGTACCAGGCCACACAGTGCAAAGTAGAAGTGCTGTGCATTGGGGCTCTTGCCCAGCAGGAAGTTCCGATGGATCAGGGCCAGCGGGTAGCCTGTGTGGGCAGAGACAGTCAGTTCTCCACGGCAAAGACCTCATGTGGCACCTACACTCTCTCCCCTGTGCACAGGCCCAACTCCTTGCTCTTCAAAACTCGGACACTTCTCACTAGCACACACAATGCAGGCACAGGAAACTTCAGCCCCACTTCCCAGGAAACACTGCAAACAGTGTGCTGTGGTGTAGCGTCACACCACGCCGTACCGCATAGCACCACACAGTGCGGGTGTAAAGAAACGAAATACAGGTGTCGCCATAACTGGCTCATTTCATAAATAAAATGTGTGCGTCAACACCGGATCCTTAGGGCTGGGCCATAGGGGCTATGCTCCTCCACCGTCAACTTCAAAACTCTGGCAACCAGTCCTTCTAGTTTGAATCGAGTGGCAGCTAAAATTGCTGAAGTCAATTTTCTCAGCCATAAGAGGGTTTTTTGATGCCAGACAAACAATGACATATCCAGAAAGAGT
The DNA here is from genome assembly GCF_052857255.1 of Amblyomma americanum. Lineage (NCBI taxonomy): Eukaryota > Metazoa > Arthropoda > Arachnida > Ixodida > Ixodidae > Amblyomma > Amblyomma americanum. The sequence continues at coordinate 188,698,728 of NC_135498.1, read as the reverse complement.
CCGAAAATCAATTTTTACTCACAACAATAATTGGACGAAGTTGTAGTCAGTATTTTCACTGACTACATTTCTACTGCGCAAATGACAACGAGCAAACTCCAAGATCAACTTGCCAGCAAAAAAGAACCCCCTGGGAAGAGTCAAGTTATCTGGAAGCAGTACAATATAGCTACTGCAAAGATTATGCAGCCTACACTGGCAAATGGGGAAGTTTTAAGGGATGCCTCCCGCAACAACAAAATGACATATCAAAAAGCTGCACAACTCTGAGTGCCTTGGCACAAGACTATGAGCAATGGGCCATCCATCACTGCCCCAGAATAGTGCCTATTTTCGCACTTGCCATAGACGCATTGCAGACATGGATGGAAACATTATCTTGCTGAAGTCAGATCCACTCTATCGAAGTTCAAAGTAGAAATGACTCTGAAAAGGTGCTTGCATTGGACATATAAATGAGAAGTTTACATCTAAATTCAATGCGATGGGGCACATAATGCAACCAAAGGACATTCTTCTGTGCGGTGTAGTGTGACGATACAACTGGCGAAACAGGACAGTTTCCTTCGGCTCTAATCCTTCTGGTTGCAATTCCAATAAATAAAGACAATGGAGTTATTCTGAAGTAGCTCTAAAGCCAGACCAGAATTCACTGCAGCCACTATTTCATGATCAGAATATCATGATGATGCCACTTATTCTATTCTGGGATGTGCACCAATAAATTTACACAAGAGGGAGCACTAGAAAACTTTTGGCGCAATTAGCCAAGAGTGCTCTAAGGTTTCTTAATTACATATTCAATCTCAGTTGTCCAAGAATGATTTTGTGCAGTGTAAACTATTGAGTACCTGTGAATTCAGTCACATTGAAGGAATGTTATTCAAACAGTAAACATGAAAAGTACTTCCAATTCTGGATACACGTATGAATTAACACTTGTTTGTGCTCAGTTTCACTGACAACAGTTACATCACTTTAAAATCAGAATGAAGTGTATAAAGGCCATATCACCACTACCAGAACATTTTATTTTGCTGAACATAACACATTTGCCTGCAAAAAGAGGCAGACAACAGAGCTTTGAGGTAGCGGGAAAAGCACATCATAGCGGAGAATTATGACCACCAACAGACAGGAACTACAACTGATTAGTAAGAAAATGTTTAACCTACTTTAAAAGGTTAAAGCCAAGGATAAGTTGGCCTAGCTTACAAAGATGTATCTGATGTCAAACCTCGCTTAGTGTTTTACTTAAATCTTAAGCAAACAAAGTCAGTAAATCACGAATGCTTCATTGATGTAGGGCAATTTGTCAGTGAAAGGTACAAGCTGCATTTCATCAATATGACTTCTTGCAAGTCCTGCTATAAAGGTGTACAGAATGAGCTTAACCAGAATTTAACAATTCACAAAGGTAACAAAAATAAATGCATTAAGGAGTATACAACAAAAATACCACTAACAACATGTCTCCACTTGTGAAGCTACGCTTTATGCAGTATTAGCATGCTTGATAGCTTCATTTTGTACACTTTCAGCTTGTTTGCTAGCATAAGCACAAGCACACCACGCTCCGCTTTATGAAGTGCACCAGGATCCACATTTAGGTTGTGACTTTGCACAGCACTCCTTTAGTTGATATCAGTGCTCTCAGCAGCATCTGGCACAAAACCTTAAAAGCTTGCGTATGGTTTGAATGCTTCCCATACTTGCATTAGCTTCAAATATCAGCGAAAAATAAGGCCCTGTGTGCTTTTTTTTTTTAATCCTTAAGCTGCTCACCTGTGCCAACAAAATGTTTCCAGCTGTTCCCATATTTTTCTTGCTCCTTTCTGACAGTCACGCTTTGCTCTTTTTTTCTATCAAGCGCATTCGGAACATGTGCCTGCCATGGAGCAAGAAGAAGCACGAAGCAATTCCCATTTCAAGCAAACACCAATACGATGCCCAGGCCAGAAATGGTTAATTCACTCTTTGCGCTAAAAAAAGACATAGTGAGCTAGGAGGAATGCCACAGTAGAAGGTTCTGGTTTAAATTTAACTGTGGCCCATTTAATGAGCTATATTTTTTCCGCAGCACCTCAGGGGGAACAACGCACAATGGCATCCCCCAAACAAATGGACCACAACTGGAGGTCTAACAGCGATAGAATAAAAGATGACGAATTGGTGCCTTCTAAAACACTCTTTCACTATGCACCTTCGCACGCAAAGAAAAAACTAGGCACTGAAGGCGAAATGCAAAAAGACGCCTGTTTTCTGTGCAACGTCGGTGCCATAGGCACACAGTTTTCAATCCGCCCCGGGGGGGGGGGGGGGGGGGGGGGGGGGGGGGGGGGGGGGGGGGGGGGGGGGGGGGGGGGGGGGCTAGACAATTAGCACACTATCCCTTTTTCATTTGCGCCTCTCTCTCTCTCTCTCCTTAGGACCGCAGTGTTGGCCTAGTGGTCTGAGCATCTCTGCCTTGCATGCGGGAGGTGCAGCGTTCGATCCCCAGCGTCGCTGGGAACCCACCGGCGATACAATGGGTACAAGCTTTCCACTGGCCTGGTACTCAGCTTATTTAGGGAGAAATGCTTGGGAAATGGGTCTTTGACCCCACCTTGAGTAGAAAGAAAATACCTTGTGCCATGGCGCTCTTCGGCCACAGATGCCCCTGCATGACAAAAATCCATGCTCATCACCTTCCCCCTCGCGCATGCTCCTTGGCAAGAAATTAGACAGGCGGAGGAGCTATATACGTAAACATATGTTTATTCGTCTCTAGTTGAGTGGATATGCTAAGAATGACCCCATGGCTATTAAGATACTAAATAAATAAATGAACAAAACAAACTGAAAAGTATGTAACCACTTGGTTGACATTCATAACTTCCTTAGTCAAAGTGAGAGAAAACCCTGGGCAACACAAACATTTCCAGAACAAGGCAACAATTCGATACAAATATTTACAAAATAAGCTAACGATTCAAAGTTAAAGATGGATTTTAAACTGTTTGTCTCTCAAACAAGAAAGCCTTTGCTGAGCTTCACAAATGGGGGAAAAAATAGCAAAACTAGTGTTTTAAGGCGCTCTTCTTGCGAAGAGCAAAAGGCAGAGCAAAAGGCATAGTCACAGACTGCTTATTTTGAAAGGTATGTTCATAAGCTGATGCTTTGGATCAAGACATGATTTTGGTGTTGAGAGACGGTTCGAAGCGTTAGAAAAGACTGCACGAAAGAAAAAAACTATGCTTATCTAGTGGCCATTCATTTGATTATGCATAGCGACTTGGAACAGGAGACGTTCAAAAAAGCTCCCATTGCCACTTGGATCCCGCGAAGGTGAACTGAATCTAGTGCAGTCAACCCCTCCTTCTTTGTAGATGGGAGCCAAAACTATATGCTCATGGCAGTTTAAGGCTGCCCTGTTCTTCCAACTTTTAGGCAACTGTAGTTATTTAGTCGATTTGTCCAAAACCGTAAGAAAGAAGACATGCTGCCCCCTAACCCGATCGGTTCAATCTCTGGGGGCAGGGGCAGGCTCGAGCCCCTCCAGCCCCCCCCCCCCCCCCCCCCCCCTCCCCCTCCCCCTCCCCCCCCCCCCCCCCCCCCCCCCCCCCCCCCCCCCCCCCCCCCCCGGGCGCATATGCTCACACATTATAACACTCCTGGTGGTCAAAATTAATATGGAGCCCTTCAACTTCTTTCTCTCCCTCCTTTGCCCTTCCTTCACGGCTGACTGAGGTGTCCACCAAGAGTGAGACAAACACTGGGCCTTCCTTTTCCTCATGACTAGCGGCTCCATTTAAAGTAAAAAAAAAAAGATACATCTATGCTGCATTTATTTATTTTTAATTTGGTTTTAAAGGACAAAAGTCAGTATCCTTGAGTAGTATGCCACAGATTGCTGGCTATTCAGCACAAGTCGTAGACGGTCACAAGACAGTTACAAAGTGCAGAAGACAGGAGTATGGTGAGACGAGATTGTCGCATTAAAGGACTATAGACACCTAATTTTAGCTGAGCGTTTCCTTTCTTCATATTGTCAGGTAGGTAATTAGCCCTTGCGGGTGGATCCAGGACAAAGCCCGAAGAATAAGGCACCACAGTGGTCAGCAAGAACGGACGAGGAGAAAACATGAGCCGCGCACTTCTTCCTCCGAAATCTTTGTTGCCCTCTTCAGCACTGGTGGCAATATGATGCATTAGACGTTAGAATACATGGATCACCGCGCAGTATTCGCCCATGGCCACCAAATAATTTACACTTGAATTTCTTCTTGACGCCACTCTGATTTCGGTTTCGTCACGCGAGGTATGAAAAAAGCCTGCAATATAAACGCTGATACATAGTTTTAATTCACTACAACACTTAAACAAGTGTGCTTCGAGACAGCGGTTATATTGCAGTTGTTTTTTTCGCGTCTCACATGACACGAAGGTCAACTAATTGTCACAGCTATCATTCAGCTGATGAAACCGAAGCAGCATAGAGAAAGGAATTCCTTCCTCTATAGAAGCAGCGTCAAGAAGAAATTCAATTATAAATTATTTAGCAGCCGTAGGTGAGTACCACACGGTAATCAATGCACATTAATGGCAAACACATCACTTGATAGAAGAAAACATGAAAGTTAAAATTTGGCGTTCTATAGTCCTTTATGTAGCGCAGTTTGTATGTTTTGAGGCATTGCTCCACTCCTGAAAGGGGCACTGAGGAGAAATACTTTTACCTGCACCGTGTTCTAATCACAAAGAGACCACCCTCACTGAAAACGGAGCTTTTACAAGAGCTAGGAAAGACCAAAAAATTAAGGAGTTGCCATCAGCGGCCAATTGTGAAAGTAAAATGCATGCATTGACTCTGATTTTCAGATGCGGACCACACATGCTACGCTGAACCACCATTCACTCCAATATGGTCGCGGCCTATCCTTTCAGGCAAGGGCGTCACGGGTTTGAATTGACTGGCAGAAAAATTTTTACCGTCAATTTTCTCATCGATAAATGCATCTCTTGCTGCCCAGAAAACATCAACATAGCCAGAAAGGGCCAGAGAATCAATTTTTACGGAGAACAGTGCTTGGATAGCGCGGAGTTCCGGTAAAGGAGTAGAAAGGCAGTAAGTTGGCCTCTAGCACACTCTCCTTTATAAAGGGGAGTGCGCTCCCATATTTCATGTCTAGAGTGCACCCTTAAGGCATGTGCCAGGCGCAGACAGAGGGGCTCCACCACCTCGTCAAGCTCCTTCTATTATTAGCGTAGCAACTTCTACTGACAGTGTCACCACATCGTCAAGCTCCGTCTACTATTAGCGTAGAAACTTCTACCGACAGACTCCACCACCTAGTCAAGCTCCGTCTACTATTAACGTAGCAACTTCTACCGACAGACTCCACCACCTCGTCAAGCTCCGTCTACTACTAGCCTAGCAACCTCTACTGACTGTCACCACCTCGTCAAGCTCCTTCTATTATTAGCGTAGCAACTTCTACTGACAGTGTCACCACATCGTCAAGCTCCGTCTACTATTAGCGTAGAAACTTCTACCGACAGACTCCACCACCTCGTCAAGCTCCGTCTACTATTAGCGTAGAAACTTCTACCGACAGACTCCACCACCTAGTCAAGCTCCGTCTACTATTAACGTAGCAACTTCTACCGACAGACTCCACCACCTCGTCAAGCTCCGTCTACTATTAGCCTAGCAACCTCTACTGACTGTCACCACCTCGTCAAGCTCCGTCTACTATTAGCGTAGCAACTTCTACCGACAGACTCCACCACCTCGTCAAGCTCAGTCTACTATTAGCGTAGCAACTTCTACTGACAGACTGTCACCACCTTATCAGAACCACTGCTTCATTACAATGGTTGTGACATGGCACACAAGGACACTGACAATGTAACCATAGCAAGCCACCGTCAATGTCAGGCCATGAACAAGCATCTCCAAAAAGTGTCATGTTCCAGTTCTGCAGCCCTTTCATAGCTGCTGTCATCTTGCACACTATGTGCTCACAGGCCCTCTGGCTTCTAGATTTCTGCTGGGGTTACTTTTTTTCTCCACAATCCGTAGCTTTGTTCCATTGAAGGAAACACTTGCTCCTTTAAAGGCACACAATTGCATTTTCCACAACCAGATAAAGCTGTTCCTAGCTGACCTGACAAACTCGTTTTACTAGCCTAAGCGAGGCAAGTGTATGTGTGTTTTGCTGCGCCCGCTATTTAGCTTGTTTTTTTATTTATTTGATTTTTGTATGGTCTAGCGTCTTTTTCTTCTTACAATGATAGTGCTCCCTACTGCAACCACTGTTCTGTATAGCCGCACAGAGGTGTCAAGTATATAATCGAAAAACACCTGTGCTTCTTCCAAGGCAATTCATATTCGCCGAAAAAAAAAAAATCGCGTTCTTAGAAAAGCGGAATCCTTTAGCATGCCAGTAGAGGTGTGGGCAGAGCAAAGGTCGGCTGCCCTCTCCGCAGGCGCTGCTTTGCACTGCTCGATGCACATGTCCAACTGTACTGCGAGCCCGATGCTCACGACATTTGTAGCAGCAGACCGCCACACGGTGTCCTCAAGCGCTCCGCTGCTCGCGGACGGGAATGAATGGAAGGCGCAGCTGGCGCAGCTTCCTCGTTTGCTGCCAGCGACTGCCCACGTCGGAGAAAGAGAGAAAACAAAAAAAAAAACACGCCTCGCTTCCGTCTTCGGGCGCCCGTACGAAGGCCGGCCGGCACGCACCGCCGGCGGACGCTTCGCTTTTTTCCTCGTACTATTCTGGCGACCGGACGGCCAACGAACCCGACCAGTTCTCGGCCCCGTATCTCCGGAGAAAGCGGCGCAACCGTATCCGCAGCTCGGCTGATATGCCGTCAGCTGGAACGACCAGATCGCGCCACGAACACTAGGCTCTAGCGCTGACCCAGACGCGGGTGATGGTGCCGGTCCTGGGTTCGACCAAGTGGTATTGGTTCGACACGGGCGCTAACCCGTCCACAGCCGGCGCAGCAGCGCAGTGAGCCGCGAAGGGCGCCTGGAGCGATGTCGCAGCATCCACGCAGCCTGGATAAGCGGCTCACCTGCGAGTATGGTCAGGAGCAGCCGGAAGGCCGCTTCCGACGAGCCCAGGTAGGCGGCCACCCGACCCAGTGTGCCCGGCGCGGTCATGATCGGTGTGCGCTGCCAAGCGCCTCGAATCGGCCACTCGCCGCCGTCAGCGTCACAACAGCCAGCACGCCACGCGGGGATCGCTCGAGCGGCGACGCACGCACGGCTTCGTCAGCTTTGCCGAGCACCACTCGCACCGCCACGCGACAACGATGACCGCGGGGAAACACTTGCCGGCGTGCGCTACTGCGTCTCGCCGTCACGTACGCCTCCCGTCACTGCACACAGTCAGCACTAGAGTCTTTATTTAGTGACTCTAGTCAGCACAGTAGCGACTGCAGAGCATGCGCATGCAAAAGACGCGAAAATACTACTAGAGCACTGTAAAAATACGCGGAAAACGATGAGCGCGCCCCGCAGCGTGACCCGCAGCGACGAAAACGAGCAAACCGCAAGACGGCGCCACAGAAGGCGTAGTTTTACTTAAAAATTCGTTTCGGTTTTGGTTCCGCATTTTTTTAGTGAAGCAAACTGACATTTTATGCACCAAAGAGAAGAGGTTGGTGTAACGAAATATTTGAACGAAGCACATAGTAGCGTGAAACCTACTCGAAGGAATGGCAAGATTTTTGCTTGCGTGTTTTCTTCTTCCAATGATGCGTTGGACATCAATATACACGGATTACCACATTTCGAACCCACGGGTACGCCTACAATCGCTAAATAATTTATAAATTAAAATTGAATGTCCTCTTGATGCTGCTTCGGTGTCATCAACCGACCGCTAGCTGTGACGTGTACTTCAAACTTATGTCACCTGTGGCACCCAAAAAAAAAAAAGGCAATATAGCTGCTGATACGTCGTTTGTTGTCATTCCAGCTCTTGAAGTAAGCTTGCAAGTGTTGTGGTGAACTAAAACTACGTCTCAGCGTTTACATTGCAGGTTTTTTTCGTGCCTCACGTGACCTAAAGGTCAACTACACGTCACAGCCCTCGTTCCGTTTATGAGACCGAAGCAGAAGCAAAACCCAGCAGGTTCCAATCATACTTTCCAATTTGAAAATTTCCAGTTGTAGAGTCCGGTTGGAAGCCAATTTTTTCCTTGAAAGCGATCTGCACATTGCTCTCCATAAACACAGAGCAGTGGACTTTAGATTCTTCCAAATAAAGATATTAGCAGGTAAATATGATTAATTGTTTTCATTATTTCCTCGGCGTGATTAAACAAAATATAACTTCCATTAATGGAGAAGTGCTACTGACTCCAGCAGGAAATCCAACGAATGGGGTATGTAAGTACACGAACAACTGAAGATAGCTTGACTTCCACAAAAGCATGGCATTCTCATAATTTTACTACTCTTGCAAAAAATGTTGGCTCAAGGAGCATATTCCAGCTGTACAGTTAATTGGTTCCATTTGGGCTCCAACTGCTTTTTTTTCTCTCAATTGGCCTTCGCCCAATTGTATTAGATCCAAATCTGTCTAATTCGGGCCAATTTCCAAATAGAAAATTCAGTTGTTTCCAATTGGAAATTTCCGATTTCCGATTGTAGTCATTTTTTTTTTTTTTACTGGGATTGTACTGCACCTTGTTCTAGCTGACCGATGCTCCTGCATAAACTGGCCACCTTTCGGGGGGTGAAAAATCGACGTCTACACCTTGTCTACTCGTGATCTTATGTTGTGCAACAGTGCGGGAACCTAAGAAATGGCCTCAGTCTTTTTTGTCTTTTTTTTATCTGCCGGCTCCGTTTCAGTTGGTTTCCCTTCTACTTGTTTCGGGAGCTTTTTAGAGCAATTTAAAAGGCATACCTTATACCATAAAAAAACTGATGCATGTCTTAGCGACACTGCAGTGAGTAATACTCAAAATAGAAAATTACATTTTTTACGGGTTTAATGTCACAAAGCGACCCAGGCTATGAGGGACACCGTAGTGGAGGGCTCCGGAAAATTTCGACCACCTAGCTGGGGTTCTTAACGTGCACTTACATCACACATTTGTAAAGCACTCACATACAGATACCGAAAGCCCGGTGTGACGGGCGTCTTTCCTCCATTATTTATTTTTTTCTTTTTTCATGCGAAAAATTTTTCGTGCACCTGTATGGTTTCATTGCTCAAGGCTATACAATGCTGAAGGCTATATATACACCCTCACAGTACCTACTACAGTCCCAATTGTCAGGGTCCAAGCAGGACAGGCATATGTATCCATAATAGTATTGCAAAAAGATACAGAATGCAATAAAAAAAATGTGCATAATAAAAAGTAACAAGAGTTACTAAATTAAGACAATGCCATAACATGATTGCAATCGAATATTGTCCGCGGAAAAAAAATTTAAAACAGTCGATTTCCGCAGAATACGGTGTTAATTAGTGAGTGAGATGAGTGATGATGCCGAGTATGCCGAGTATGCCGGGTATGCCGGGTAGAAGTTTCACAAGTCGCCTGCAAAAATGGATGTTCCTACAAGTAATCACTTTGCAGCTCTCGCATGTGACGACAACGACTTCCCTGAAATTCCTTTATCTGAGCCCGCTGCTCACCATACGTCTCCTCACCAGCGTACATATGCACAAGCGGCTCACCTTCCCGGATCAAATGGTACGCCAAAACGTCCAGTGCATCCATCACATGTGGATACCACAGATGAAGACACAGCTTTAGACAATGCAATCGCGGAGGCTCGCCGCCGACTAGACGAACTCACCCAGCGCCGGGAACAGCGTCGTTCTCAATCCTCCCGAAGAATTCTCATAACTCGGGAGCAATCATCAGAGGAATCACCTAGGGTAAGCACTGCCCACAATCAGGTGCCGACCACCTGTTAGCCGTGACTACCCCGACAGTGGATAAGATATTAGCGCTGATGAAGCAGGTGACATCCCTCATCGTGGAAGCTCTTCGGCCTCGTCATGGATAGCGCATCACCATCGGTGGTGGTTGTTACGTTTCGCCTACGACGCGCGGTATAGCCGGCGCGGATGCAACGGACGCCGGGGCTTCGTTCAAAGTGGCGGTCATTTTGACCCGTTCATCGCTGCCGCAACGCCTCCCGCCAAGCGCGTCCAGGCAGGTTTCAATGCCACGTGTCTTCGTGTGTGCGTGTGTGTGTGCATGTTGGTGCCCACGCTTGTCAAAGCGCGGCAGCCGGGGAGAGGAGCTCCCCAACTGGGAGGCGAGGAGGTCTGACCGGCGCCGGCCCGGCGGACGCGTCACTTCACGTCTCAACATGTCCGTGCGTCGCCGTCTCGTGCGACTCCTCCCGAGCCGTTCCTTCTTGCCCTCGACTCCGAGGGTATAAAAGCAGCTGCCCCGGACGCCAGAGAGACTTCGATTTCTTCCTTCGAGAAACGTGGTCCCTGACCGGCTCCTCTTTTGTGATGCCAGAATAAACAAGTTGTTCTGTTGCCAGTCGACTCATCCTTTGCCAGGACCTTCGGATGTTTCCAGCTGTGCCCCAGGCCGCCAGGCCAACGCTACCCTTGGGGCTTGCAACCCATTTGCAACAACTGGTTGCCAGCGGTGGGATCGCGACAACGGAGGCCAGCAGCGAAGATATGCGGTCAACTGTATGCTGAGCAGCACAACGACCATCCGGGAGCAGTGCAACGAGCCCTGTGTGATGACTGGTTGCCTGCAGCGGAACGACTGCGCTGAATTCTTGGCTGCGAGGTTTGGTGAGTGTGGGACTTTCTTCTTCTGAGTTTTGCCAGGCTTTTGTTAGTGTCAGAAACAGAGCTGGTAATTGTGTTGTCGTTGCTGCCGGGTTAGTTTGCGGCAAGACAATAGTAGGCAGTAGAGAAAGCAGCATTCGGAGCAGCCATGGATTTGAAGTCGTTGCGCAAACCGAAATTGCTGGAGCTTGCAAGAGAGTTGGGTCTGGATGTCTCAGACAAACTCAGAAAACCAGAACTGCTAAGGGCTATTCTTGAGTTGGAGGGTGAGGATGACGAGCTGTCGGAATGCCTTGAGACCATTGAGGAGAGGGAGCAAAAAGAGAAAGAGGAGCGCGAACGTAAAGAGCAAAAAGAGAAAGACGAGCGCGAACGTAAAGAACAAAAAGATAAAGAGTAAGAAGAGCGCGACCGTCAACACGCTTTGGAAATGAAGCGTCTCGAGGTAGAGATGGAACGCGCTCGTAATGGAAGTCAGGCACACGGTGCAGGAGAACGAGTATCGTTCAAAATGACTGACCTGATGCGGCCGTTTAAGCTTGGAGAGGACATTGGTTTGTTCCTGGTTAACTTTGAGCGAACGTGCGAGAAGCAGGGGTTCTCTCGGGAAACGTGGCCACAGCGCTTGCTCACTTTGTTACCCGGCGAGGCGGCCGACGTAGTCGCTCGCTTGAAGAGAGAGGAGGCAGAGGATTTCGACCAAGTGAAATCGAGTCTGCTAAAAAAGTACAGGCTGTCAGCGGAGGCGTTCCGTCGGAAGTTTCGGGAAAATGAAAAAGGCAGAAGCGAGTCATATACAGAGTTTGCCTACAGGCTTATGTCAAACATGCAGGAGTGGCTCAAAGAAGAGAAAGCGTTTGGTGACCACGAGAAAATTCTGCAGTGTTTCGGGCTGGAACAGTTTTATAGTCGGTTACCTGAGAACGTGCGGTACTGCGTCTTGGATAGGCCACACGTTAGTACAGTGGCTAAAGCCGCCGAGCTAGCCGAGGAGTTTGTGACGCGTCGGGCTCGCGGAGCTAAGGACGGTCAAAAGGGTGAATTTGGCTCCAAGTCTGAGAGGCCGAAGTTCACACCCATGAGAGCAAGGGGGGACAAACGTAGTGCGGATGCGAGTGAAAGCAGTCCGACCGAACGTAAGGAGACGGCGGCAGCCGAAGCCGAACGCAGAAAGCGGTTCGAGACGAGGCAAGCGCGCGTGTTATACGTGCCAGAAGCCGGGTCACTTTTCGGCGCAGTGTCCAGAAACAAAAACAAAAGTCGTGTTTTTGTCATTATGTAGCACTGACGAGAACATGAAGCTTCTCGAGCCTTACATGCGAGACTTCCTCGTGAACGGGAAAGAGTGCCGAGTGCTTCGTGATTCTGCAGCTACAATAGATGTAGTTCACCCCTCTTACGTAGAACCCGATATGTTCACGGGCGAGTGCGCATGGATCAAGCAAGCCGTGGAAGCTCACAGCGTGGGTCTGCCCGTAGCAAAAGTGCTTATTGAAGGACCTTTCGGAGCACTTGAGACGGAGGCCGTAGTGTCATCTATGCTGCCCCCCCAGTACCCGTACCTATTTTCGAACAGGTCCGATCACCTCCTGCGCGAGAAGGGGCTTTTGTTTGGTGAGGCTAGCGTTCAGGCCTTAACCAGGTCGACAGTTCGGGAGCTCGCTGCAAAGGCGGTAGTTGCGGGGCCGACGTTGTCGAACAATGAGGAAGGGTCGGAGGCGCAGCAAGCTGATATTCAGAGCACGTCCGAACTGAATAAAATTGAGCCTGTAGCGTTGAAGGCACCAGGTACTGGAGAGGAAATTCCCGACACGGGAAAGTTAGAAGAGCTTCCGGTCAAGCTTCCGGGACTATGCTCAGTGACGAACAGGGAAGACACCGATCAGGTCATTAGTGACTTACTCAGTAAAGCACCGCTGTCGCCTGAGCAGAAAACCGAACTACACCAACTCTTACAAGAGTTTCAAGGTCAGTTCTCTGAGAGGCCTGGTAGGACTTCTGTCCTTACTCATGATATAGAACTTACCTCCCCAGAGCCAGTACGATCCAAGGCGTACCGGGTGTCACCCCGCCAGCGCGATATTATGGAGGCTGAGGTAAAGAAAATGCTACAGCTCGGTGTTATTGAGGCGGGTGAGAGTGATTATACCTCCCCTTTGATTTTAGTTGAGGTACCGGGCAAGGAACCTCGTCCTTGCGTCGACTACCGCAGGCTTAATTCCATCACTAAGGATCAAATTTATCCGATCCCTAACATCGAGGAGCGCCTTGAGAAAGTTAGTAGCGCTCAGTTTATTTCCACCCTAGATCTTGTCAGGGGTTATTGGCAGGTTCCACTTACAGAAGAGGCTAGTAGGTATGCGGCGTTCATTTCACCAATGGGAACATTCCGTCCTAAAGTTTTGAGTTTTGGTTTGAAGAACGCGCCATACTGCTTTTCAAGCCTCATGGACAAAGTGTTGCGGGGACAGGAAGAATTCGCTTTACCGTATTTAGACGACGTAGCGATATTCTCCGCATCCTGGTCTGAGCATATGGCACACTTGCGGGCAGTGCTAACCCGCCTGCGCGAAGCGGGCTTGACAGTCAAGGCTCCCAAGTGCCAATTAGCACAGGCCGAGGTTGTCTACCTCGGTCACGTGATTGGACAGTGTCGTCGCCGCCCCTCTGAAATAAAGGTGGCCGCTGTGCGAGACTTCCCGCAACCGCGCACGAAGACCGATATTCGGTCGTTCTTAGGTGTCGCCGGCTACTATCAGAGGTACATCCCCAGGTACTCCGATATCGCGGCTCCCCTGACGGATGCTCTAAGAAAAACAGAGCCCCAAACAGTCGTCTGGAGCGAGACAAAGGAAAGAGCTTTTAGCGCCCTAAAGAGCGCCCTAACAAGCCAGCCTGTGCTACGATCGCCAGACTACACAGAAGGGTTCGTTGTTCCGTGCGATGCTAGTGAGCGAGGCATGGGCGTTGCACTGTGCCAACGGGAAAATGGAGAAGTGGAACACCCCGTCCTGTATGTTAGTCGTAAGCTGACCTGTCGTGAGCAGGCGTACAGCGCCACCGAGAAAGAGTGTGCGTGTCTCGTGTGGGCCGTTCAGAAATTGTCATGCTACCTAGCCGGCTCGAGGTTTATCATTGAGACGGATCACTGCCCTCTCCAATGGCTGCAGACCATCTCTCCCGAAAATGGCCGCCTCCTGCGCTGGAGCCTCGCTTTGCAACAATATTCCTTTGAGGTGCGTTACAAAAAGGGGAGTCTCAACGGTAACGCCGATGGCTTAAGTCGAGGCCCTAACGTAGGAATCCGCCTCAAAAATTTTTGTTACTGATGTTTTCTTCCTGAGGCAGGATTTTTAACATATTGCTTTTGTTTAGTGTTTCAAAGTGATGACGTGCTTTCTAGTGCAATTTTCTCATTTGTGGACGCGTTCTGAGTGCTGCTTGAATACTGTAAGGAACTAGGCAGTAGTATAAAAGGGGAAAGAGCCTGGCAGAGCTTAGTAAGGGTTGTCTCGTGCTTGCTGACTGAGCGGTTGCGTTTCGGCGTAGTTCTAACGCTTGCTGGGAACGAGCACAAAAATGGCAACTCTCCCGAAGTCACTTTGCAGTGTCCTGTGTGAACCTGAACCTGAGAACGAGGCCTTCTCTGTGCGCTGCGCTCAAGCAACGCCGAGGGACGACCGATTTCGATTACGAGCATCATCGAGCGACATCCCTCCGGACAGCGGATGCAGTCGCCTGACCATCGGGATCTCCTTCTCCCGGCGGGGCGGTCTGTTACGTTTCGCCTACGACGCGCGGTATAGCCGGCGCGGATGCAACGGACGCCGGGGCTTCGTTCAAAGTGGCGGTCATTTTGACCCGTTCATCGCTGCCGCAACGCCTCCCGCCAAGCGCGTCCAGGCAGGTTTCAATGCCACGTGTCTTCGTGTGTGCGTGTGTGTGTGTGTGCATGTTGGTGCCCACGCTTGTCAAAGCGCGGCAGCTGGGGAGAGGAGCTCCCCAACTGGGAGGCGAGGAGGTCTGACCGGCGCCGGCCCGGCGGACGCGTCACTTCACGTCTCAACATGTCCGTGCGTCGCCGTCTCGTGCGACTCCTCCCGAGCCGTTCCTTCTTGCCCTCGACTCCGAGGGTATAAAAGCAGCTGCCCCGGACGCCAAAGAGACTTCGATTTCTTCCTTCGAGTAACGTGGTCGCCCTGACCGGCTGCTCTTTTGCGATGCCAGAATAAACAAGTTGTTCTGTTGCCAGTCGACTCATCCTTTGCCAGGACCTTCGGATGTTTCCAGCTGTGCCCCAGGCCGCCAGGCCAACGCTACCCTTGGGGCTTGCAACCCATTTGCAACATGGTGCAGTGGAACTGCCGAGGATTCGCTAATAAGGCCTCTGAAGTGAACATCCGCCTTCGCGACGGAAAGCTGCGGGCATGGGCGTTCCTACTGCAAGAGCATAATGCATTCCCACGCCTTTCAGGTTTGCGCATACCATTCACCCTCTATCCCTGATCGCCGTTGCACCACCTCCTCCCTCAGCCCAGGTAAATCTGCAATTTATATTCACAGTTTAGCTCCGCACACACCGCTCGACCTTTCACGGTGGTGCAACACACGCCAAGAGGTTGTCGCCCTTCTCGTAAAACCTGCACGCACACCCCTTGTCCTAGTTTCTTTTTATATTCGTCCTTGCTCCGCATCTCCCAATCTGGGATGGGTTCGTTTTCTACGTTCTACCAACTTGGGTGTCCCTATTCTAGTTGGTGGTGACTTCAACGGCGCACACACTGCGTGGGGTTACCCATCGGATTCCTCAAGGGGTGCACACATCCAAGGGAGCTTTTCGGATCATTCCTTTCAACTTTTAAACCACCCGAATACTTCTACCCGCCCACGAAGTGGCCCGTATTCACCTGATTTGACTTGGTGGTTAGGCCCCGGTAACCATCGTTGGGCTGTTGATTCTGATACTTGGGGTAGCGATCACAGCCCTATTTTTATCTCCCTCACTCCTACGCGTCTACGGAAAATACGCCGCACTGTACGAATAACGTCATTGGACTCTGTACGCGCAGACAATCACTTATCTACATTCAACCCCTCTTCAGCACTGTCTACTCTCTCTGCTGTTCTCGCTACTCACACTATTACCACTACTGTAAATGAAGACGACCCAAACCCGGACATACATCCCTTGAATCTGTGGGCTCTTCGTCGCCAGGCGGATCTTTACGCTACTCGTCACCCCGATGACCCATCGGCTCTTCCTACTCTTCACCGCGCTACCGCACGGGCGCGGCGCTATGCAAAGCGGCTAGGCAGGCAACGCTGGGCTGCATGGTGTGCCCGCCTGTCCTCTACGCAGGGCAATCGACATCTTTGGAGAGTTTCACGCCATGAAGCGCCCTTCTCAGGTTGCAGATTACACAGAGAGCATTCGCCTCGCGCTAAATGTGGATGAGGACACAATTGCACAACAAGCGGCCCGTCAATTTTTTCCAAATCATGACTGCACCGCTACGTCTCCACCTGACTTATCGGTTACAGAGCCCTCCGATGGGATTACTTCTGACCTCACCATGGCAAAGCTGCTGGCCTCCATTGAACGTTTAAAAACTACTACTACTCCCGCGCACGACGGCATACCTAACTCCTTATTCCGTAACTGGGAAGGGAGGGCTTTGCAAACCCTTCTTGATACTTTTAACGAAGTGTGGCTTTCTGGCGTCATGCCGGGAGACTGGAAGCATTCTATTGTGGTTCCAATACCCAAGTCAGGTCAGCCTCCAGTATCTCTCTCGGCCCTTCGTCCAATTTCCCTTACCCCTACCATCTGCAAGCTTTATGAAAACATTCTAGCCGCATGCTTATCATGGTGGCTGGAATCCCATGATTGTTACCCAGATTCCCAAATTGGTTTCCGCCCACAAATTGGAACGGAAGACGGCCTTGCTACTTTGGCTGCTGACGTGCTTGACCACTTTCCGCAGAGTCACCTTGTACGAACCGTAATTGCTACAGACATAACAAAGGCATATGATAACATCCTTCACTCTGCCATTCTTGCCTCCCTTCAAACTCTTGGTCTCCCTCACCGGTTCCTCCTCTCCATTCACGCCTTTTTAGCAAATCGAACCTTCAGCGTGCGTGTCCACGGAAAGCCCTTTGGTAACTTTACTTCCAATAGAGGAGTACCGCAGGGCTCCGTTCTCGCCCCCACATTATTTAATGTGGCTTTAATTCCTCTTATTTGAGCCCTAGAGTCCATTCCTTCTATCCGCGTGCTTACGTATGCCGATGATATAACCTTGTGGTGCTGTCATCCAGATGCGTCTATTCATCAGTCGGTCCTTCAACACGCGCTGGATGTATTGACATCTCGCCTCCCACATCTGGGTCTAACACTCTCTCCTACTAAATCATGTTTCATTCGAATTGGAAATAAAGCCGGCTTACGGAAAGCTCCCCCTTTAAATTTTACGGTACATAATTCGCTGATTCCTCAGGTAGAAACAGTTCGCATTCTTGGTCTTCTCCTCCATACATCTGGGACTGGCACCCCGTGGCTGACAGCCACCCGTAAATCGGTTCACGCTACTCTAGGTCTGATTCGTCGCATAGCTATGCGCTCTGGTGGCGCACGTGCTCATACGGCCCGCCAGCTTGTGCGCTCTATCCTTCAGCCACGGATAGTACATCAGGCACAATTTCAACGTCTCACCCGCAGACAGTGGGACTCCCTTGAAGCTATTAATCGTGAGGCTATGTGCGTCATAACATATCTGCCTCGTTTGACACCCATACCTGAGCTACAGGAGTTCGCCCAACTTAATACACTCGGTGAAATCATCGACCAACGGGTGGCAAATAGGGCTCGGAAACAGTCTCTCAAACTTCATAGTTTAAGGACACTTCCACCGTGGTCCTATTGCCAGCTCACTGACAATCGCTCCACTGTTTCCCCGTCGGTATCAGCAGCGTATCTGCCTGAAGGGTGCATATTATACACGGATGCATCACATTCTGCAGAGAGGGGAGTTACTGCTGTGTATAGTCCATCTCATCCGCATCTCAACTCTCGCGCGACGTATACTGCGGATACGTGCACTCCCCTGGCATTGGAACTTCAAGCCATTTATAATGTCATTGCTTCCCTTCCGCTCGTTCCAACATTCAATACAGTTCATATTTACACCGACTCCCGCGCCGCCCTTAAACAGCTTAAGGCTGTTCGACGGACGTTCCAGATTTCACAATCAATTCATGCGCTCTGCGCAAAGTATCCATGTCCTGTGCGCATACACTGGATTCACGACCATGCCCAGGATCCACATAACATTCAAGCGGATGCTATGACTCATCTTCATACATTAGACGATTCGCCACCTTCCCCTCTTCCCCCAGATCCGTTCCTGTCCCATGTTTCCGATTCCGAAGTTCTGCGCCAGCGAACACGCGCTCTAATTCCTCCGTGTTCGCACCCTCTCCCCCGTAGTCTTACTCGGCAGGAGGAGGTATCCGTGCGCCGGATTCGGGCAGGGGCGGTTCTGACACCATCTGCCCGTCATCGGTGGCGTGCCAAAGATCTGCCAGCACCTGACAGGTGCCCTCACTGTGGCGCTGCACCGGACATATGTGATGTGCGGCACTTGTGGACGTGCCCAGCGACGGCTGCTATCAGAAAACGGCTCCTCAGGGAGGTGGGCCTGCGGTGGAACCGCGAAAGTCACTACGTGAAGTGGACTACGGACAACCGTTTCATCAGCAACCTCTGCGACTACCTCACCGCAACGGTTCTTCACTCCTTCTTTTAACTTTCAATCCCGTGCATTCCCCCCCCCCCTTCCTTTTTTCAACTTATGCCTCATGGCACACTTCTCGAATAATAAAAAAAAAGATAAAGGAAACAAGTACTGACAAAGGTCTAAAGATAACTTGTGGTTAAGCAGAGAATAAAGTCAATACGGTGTTTTCTTCGCGTTTCAAGTTATTCAATATTATTATCGGCAATAAGCTGAGTGGAGGAGTCGGTGATTTTAAACTTTCAATAAATAAGCCGAATAGCCTTTTCTCTGAACCCTCTCTATTTTGTTAATGTTAGGTTTAGTAAATGTATCCCATACTATCGAAGCATATTCGCAACTTTGGCCTGATGTATGCGTTATATATATATATCCTCGTCCATAGCGGCGGACGTAGCACATCCTGTATTACCGTGAGTGTGACGTGGAACGTCAAACGGCGAGGGCGGAAACTGTGCGAGAGCCCTCTTATGCTACCTATGGCATCAAGGCTGCAGGAACCGAGACCGTCGTTAAGCTATTAGCAGACAAGGTAAAGGAAATGAGGGGCCCGTTCGACAAACTTATGAAGGGAGCCAACAGTCACCGAAACCAAGGTGCATAGGGGAACGTTGTTTTTTTTTAATGCGTTGTGCTTATCAGTGGGATAATGATACTTAGATTAATAAATCGCTTAAAGCAAACTACTTATAAAGGCGCTGGTGAACACTCTCAAGGTTCGCTTACACGCAATAAACATAAATACCCACGAGAGCAGCAGACTGGAAAGCTGTCGTCGTAGCTCAGTTGGTAGAGCACCGGACGCGATAGGTAAGTCGTGGGTGGATTGGCGTAGGTCGTGTGTTCGGATCCCACCGGCGGCATGGTTGTTTTCTTCTGCTGCATTATACGTTAGTCTTCTTTAATCGACAAATTAGTCCAAGTATTATTCTCCCACTGATCAGCACTACAAATAAAAAATAGAAACATTCCCATATGCACCTTGATTTTGGTGACGTTGGCTTCCTGTTACGAGGAGTATTTCGAAGTACATGCCTCAGGAAACATAGCTTTGTAAATATTATAGAAAGGTTTATGGGGATTTAATGACCCAAAGGTACTCAGGCTATGAGAGACGCCGTAGTGAAGGGCTCCGGAATAATTTCGACCACCTGGGGTTCTTTAACGTGCACCGACATCGTACAGCACACGGGCCTCTAGATTTTCGCCTCCATCGAAATTCGACCGCCGCGGCCGGGATCGAACCCACGTCTTTCGGGCCAGCATATAGTATAGAAAGATAAACGTATTTGGTTGCTAGAGGCAAAATGCAAAGTTGTGAAACGCTTCATTTAGCCACAGATTTATTTTGCGCCGACGTTTCGTCGGACAGAGCCTGTCCTTTCTCAAGAATTGATATATATATATCAGAGAAGCCAACGGCCCCAGAACCAAGAAGCATATATGCGGTATATATGAGTTGCTTAACGGGGGCCTCGGTGGCGCTGGTGAGCGCTCTCAAGGTTAGGTCACACGTAAAACTTAAATTACTTTGGTTTTCTGCATGTTAATTTTTAGGCCCATCGTTCTGCTCTGCCTGTCTAACTCACTGATCATGATTTGCAGTTCACCTCCTGATTGACTCAGCAAGGCAATGTCATCAGCGAATCGCAGATTATTTAGGTATTCTCCATTTATTCTTATTCCCAACTGTTCCCAAGGTAATGTTCAACAGCCTAGCAAGGGAACAACAGTTCACAATTGGCAGCGAGAGCCTGGAAGTTGTAAAGGAATACGTCTACTTAGGGCAGGTAGTGACAGCTGATCCGGATCATGAGAGGGAGATAACTAGAAGGATAAGAATGGGGTGGAGCGCATATGGCAAGTTCTCGCAGATGTACCCATTTCCCTCAAGAGAAAAGTGTACAACAGCTTTATCTTACCGGTACTCACCTACGGGGCAGAAACGTGGAGGCTAACGAAAAGAGTTCGGCTTAAGTTAAGGACAACGCAGCGAGCCATGGAAAGAAAAATGATAGGTGTAACGTTAAGAGACCGGAAGCGGGCAGAGTGGGTGAAGGAACAAACACGGGTTAATGGCATCCTAGTCGAAATCAAGAGAAAGAAATGGGCTTGGGCAGGGCATGTAATGCGAAGGCAAGATAACCGCTGGTCCTTAAGGGTAACGGAATGGATTCCAAGAGAAAGTAAGCGTAGCAGGGGGCGGCAGAAGGTTAGGTGGGAGGATGAGATTAAGAAGTTTGCAGGCAAAGGGTGGATGCAGCTGGCAAAGGACAGGGTTAATTGGAGAGACATGGGAGAGGCCTTTGCCCTGCAGTGGGTGTAGTAAGGCTGATGATGATGATGATGATGATGATGGCGATGATGATGATGATGATGATGCTGAAAACTTAAATATCCCCGAAAGCAAAAGATTTGACAGCCGTCGCCGTAGCTCACTTGGTACAGCACCAGACGCGTAATTCGGAGGTCGCAGGTTCGTTTCCCATCGCCATGTGATTGTTTTTTTCTTCTGCTTTTCTAATCAATTATCTTTAAGCAATAAAATATTCACTAATAATATCCATTGATCAGCGCCACGAATTCAAAAAATCCCGCATATATGCTTCTTGGCTTTTGGGGCCGTTGGCGTCGCTGATTTATATATATATATATATATATATATATATATATATATATATATATATATATATATATATATATATATATATATATATATATATATAGAGAGAGAGAGAGAGAGAGAGAGAGAGAGAGATCCACGAATGCAGCAGATTGGACAGCCGTCGCTCAGTTGGTAGAGCACCGGACGCGATATTCGGAGGTCATGGGCTCGGATCCCACCGACAGCATGTTTTTTCTGCTGCTTTATGGGTAATTTTCTTTAAGCCAATTGATGAACCCAATTTTACGATCTTCCCCAAAATTTTGTATTTTTTTAACTGTTATTACTAACCCTATTTTTCCCTCCTGCAACTATCCCAAATGGGATTAGCAGTATGTATAAATAAATAAATTGGCACTACAATTTAAAAAAAGAAAAAAAACGGCGACGGCTGTCCAATCTGCTGCCTTCGTGAGTATTTTATGTTTCGCGTGTAAGCGAACCCGCCGCGGTGGCTCAGTGGTTAGGGCGCTCGCGTACTGATCTGGAGTGCCCGGGTTCGAACCCGACCGTGGCGGCTGCGTTTTTATGGAGGCAAAACGCTAAGGGCGCCCGTGTGCTGTGCGATGTCAGTGCACGTTAAAGATCCCCAGGTGGTCGAAATTATTCCGGAGCCCTCCACTACGGCCCTTCTTTCTTCCTTTCTTCTTTCACTCCCTCCTTTATCTATTCCCTTAAGGCGCGGTTCAGGTGTCCAACGATATATGAGACAGATACTGTGCCATTTCCTTTCCCCCAAAACCAATTATTATTATTATTATTATTATTATTATTATTATTATTGTTGTTGTTGTTGTTGTTGTTGTTGTTGTTGTTGTTGTTGTTGTTGTTGTTGTTGTTGTTGTTGTTGTTGTTGTTGTTGTTGTTGTAAGCGAACATTGAGAGTGTTCACCAGCGCCACCTTCGTCCATAGCGGTGGACGTAGCACGTCCTGTAATACAGCGAGTGTGACGCAGAACGTCATCTAACGGTGATGTGTGTGTGTGTGTGTGCGTGTGTGCTGTGACTAAACAGAGACCAACGTTTGAAACAATGTAATTTGACGTTTCGGCCGTGGAACGGCCTTCATCAGAATAGCAGAATAGGAACGGAGGACACAGAATATTACGGAGCTAGGGTGCACAAAAAACGTACAAACATGTAATGCAGCGAAGATTAAAAACGTATCACACACGTGACTAGAACGCAATATGTAGGTACACGAATGTGGGTCACAATGGCTGAACAGGAGCGGTACGTTGCGACATTTAGTGCGTTAACAATCTTGGCTGTAGAATGCGACGACAGATGATTTAACGTGTCATGCTTACAGTGCAAAGATGAGAAACCAGAATTACTGGACAGCACAACTTAAGAAGCCAGAAGTAGTACACTCTAAAAACACACGGTCACTAAAAAAAAGAAAACATAGATCTCCGATAAAGCAGCATAAACGGTAACAGTATTAGCTTTTATTACATCCTGACACACACAAAAAACTCATGACGCTATCTGCCTGTTCTGTCCGAGCCCATGAAAAGAATAAATAAGAAGCATACCCGTTCGGTGATGTAAAAAGATGAACGCAGCGAAATTTTAGCTATATGATGCAGCGGCAAGTTAAACATACAGGCGCTATTAAACGCAAACGCGGGGTGCGATATACATGAAGAAAGAGCACGAACAGAATAGCACTTAACATCGGTGGATATCAGGGTGTTTGAGCTGGTAGGGTATTCCCGCAACCTGCGTCTTCGAGAATTTTTTTACGACAAACCTAATTCTAACGCCCCGCGAAATTCATTGCCGTCTTACAAGCACTGGGCTCCCCCAACACAGCGGGACAAGTGCCTAGAGTTGTATATTGGTGCTGTGCAAAAAGATATCCTACAACTGTACAAGAGTAAGGTAGCTTTCCACCGCAATCTTTCAGTTCGCGAAACTAGAGCAATGGAACAGTTAGCATCTCGTAATTAAATCGTCATTAATCCTGCTGACAAGGGTGGAGCTGTGGTTGTAATGAACAAGAGTGATTATGTCGCAGAGGCATACAGGCAGCTAGCAGACAGTTCTTTTTATCGACTTCTAGACTATAACACCACAAATCAGTTCAAAGAAATTCTCAAGAATACATTGCTAGACCTTTATAATGATAACCAAATTACAGAAAACGTTTTTCGCTCAATCATTCCGCTTACCCCGGTTGCTGGTAGATTCTACTTGTTACCAAAAATCCATAAATTAAACATTCTGGGTGGACCCATCGTTTCTGGTGTCGGCACTATTACGAAAAATCTACCCCGTTACGTCGATACGCTATTAATATAATTCCGTCCACATTCCCGCGCTACATAAAGGACACTACTAACTTCCTGTCCGATATCAATGATCTTGTCATTCCTCAGGGTTCTTTGCTTGTCACCCTCGGCGTCACTTCACTCTATACGAACATTCCGCATGCAGATGGTATCCGGGCAGTCGTGGCCGTCTACAATGAAGCTCGCATTGAAAAGATAGTGGACGGTGGTACACTGCCCACCTTACTTAAACTGATATTAGAACTTAACAACTTTGAGTATGAGGGAGAACATTATGTTCAAATTAGTGGCAATTCTATGGGCACGTGCATTGGCCCTAATTATGCAAACATATTTTAGGTTTGTTGGAAACCGAATTTTTGAAAAGCCGTTTATTAGTGCCATTTTACTGTAGACGTTACATTGATGACATATTTCTTATTTGGCCCCATGGAGAAAACGAGCTGCTTTCATTTATAGCCGATTTCAACAACCTGCATTATTCTATATGATTTTCCCATATGTACTCCAGATGTAAAGTGAATTTTCTTGACGTCACCGTTTCGCTTCACGAAGGCAGAATGACTACAACGGTGTACCGAAAACCTACTGACCGCCAGCAATATTTGCACTGTCATATTAGCCATGTCAAGCATGTTAAAACCAGCATCCCCTAGAGTCAAACACTTCGGTTCAAACGTATCTGCTCGAAACAATCTGACTTTAAAAGCAACTGCGCCACACTTCGTAGTGCGCTCATTAAACAAAATTAACCCCCTCAGCTGATCGATGACGCCATAGAGCGCGCAGATACACAATCCCGAAGGATTCTACTCGCTAAAGAAAAACCAGACACTTCCTACTCGAATACCAAACTTGTCCTCACTCATTCTGCATCCGCACCAAAAGTTGCGGCAATCTTAAAAAAACACTATACTATTCTCATGAAAGTGTTCGCCTGAAGGAAATATTCGTAGAGCCACCAAAGCTGTTTATAGAAGATCTAGAAATCTACAGGACATACTAACTTCTTCAAAAACTAGTCCTCCGCAACCCAAAGGCTGCCACCCTTGTAACAAGGGCCGCTGTAAAGTTTGTCCGCATTTGACTACGTCTCAGAGCGTTAGCAGTACGGGTTCTAACTTTCATTTAAAAATTCAGGCTGACTCCACCTGCGATAGTGCGAACGTCATTTACCTACTCCAGTGTACCATAGGTAACCTTCAGTATGTAGGCCAGACTGAAACCCCATTAAGATTACGCTTCAATAACCACATTTAGATTACGCTTCAATAACCACAGAGCCCATGTTAAATCCCTCCCAAACCTGCCCCTGTCAAGACATGTTCAGCTCCCAAGTCATTCACTTGATCATATTACACCTACTATTCTGGAATCTGCATTTAAATATAATCACGACCGAGAAATTAGAGAGTATTTTCTGATCTATAAGTTTAATACAGTATCTTCCGGTTTGAACGAAAGCACGGGGATATTGAGCACCCACCAGCTCAAACACCCTGATATCCACCGATGTTAAGTGCTATTCTGTTCCTGCTCTTTCTTCATGTATATCGCACCCCGCGTTTGCGTTTAATAGCGCCTGTATGTTTAACTTGCCGCTGCATCATATAGCTAAAATTTCGCTGCGTTCATCTTTTTACATCACCGAACGGGTATGCTTCTTATTTATTCTTTTCATGGGCTCGGACAGAACAGGCAGATAGCGTCATGAGTTTTTTGTGTGTGTCAGGATGTAATAAAAGCTAATACTGTTACCGTTTATGCTGCTTTATCGTGACCTATGTTTTCTTTTTTTTAGTGACCGTGTGTTTTTAGAGTGTACTACTTCTGGCTTCTTAAGTCGTGCTGTCCAGTAATTCTGGTTTCTCATCTTTGCACTGTAAGCATGACACGTTAAATCATCTGTCGTCGCATTCTACAGCCAAGATTGTTAACGCACTAAATGTCGCAACGTACCGCTCCTGTTCAGCCATTGTGACCCACATTCGTGTACCTACATATTGCGTTCTAGTCACGTGTGTGATACGTTTTTAATCTTCGCTGCATTACATGTTTGTACGTTTTTTGTGCACCCTAGCTCCGTCATATTCTGTGTCCTCCGTTCCTATTCTGCTATTCTGATGAAGGCCGTACCACGGCCGAAACGCCAAAACGTTGGTCTCTGTTCAGTCACTACTACTGACCGTGCCAAGTCTTTTCCCTGATATATATATATATATATATATATATATATATATATATATATATATATATATATATATATATATATATATATATATATATATATATATGTGTGTGTGTGTGTGTGTGTGTGTGTGTGTGTGTGTGTGTGTGTGTGTGTGTGTGTGTGTGTGTGTGTGTGTGTGTGTGTGTGTGTGTGTGTGTGTGTGTGTGTGTGTGTGTGTGTGTGTGTGTGTGTGTGTGTGTGTGTGTGTAAGTACAATATTACGACAAACGCGACTGTTCGTTTTAAAGGTTTATTGTGCCAACAGTTTCGGGAATGGTATTCCCTTCGTCAGGGCAGGCTTACAATGAAACAGTCTTGTCAATATAAGGACACAAAGCGGGCGAGGATGTATAAACTCCGCCCTCAAAGCAAACTTGAGAGTGAGGGCAAGGGGCCGTATAATGGACCGCGCAGCAGCTCTCACAGGGGCAGTGGCTAAATTAAACACAGAAAAAACGCAGAGCAAAACGGGGAGGTGGAAATAGTAAAGGAGTAGAAAAGACAACGAATTTGAACAGCGATAGAAAAGGGAAAGGAGCGTTAAACACGGCTCTCGGCGCACCGGGAGGCCGCACTCCCCCCCCCTTCTCTATGACACTCCCGCAAGACGCCGCCGAGTCCGCGCCGCCGGCCCGTATCAGGTATCCTGAGACGCTTGCTGGGGACGCGCACGAGAGACACTTGTTGCGCGCCGCAGCGGCAACCTGCAGTGGTGTCGTATGCGTATCTTTGCTTCTTTTCTTCGGTAGGCCCTTCCGTCGGGCTTTTTCTACCAGACATCCTGGCGCCCTTCTTCCCATAAATGAACTCGGCCGTTTCAACCCGTGTCCGGCAGTGCGCTTCCCGTGAAAAAGTGGCAGCCGTGGGGGAAAAAGACAGCAAATATTGAGCGAAGCCCGAGTGCGTAATGAGAAGGCAGAGAGGAATTTGGGAGAGAAAACGAAAAGGAAAAAGAGGAGAAAAATTAGTAGCACAAGAGAACTTTGAAAGAAGAAAATATTAACACGCACAAAAAATAAACAAAGAAATAAAAAATATATATATATGAATAGAATGGGGCGCCAACCAAATACCAAATGGTTAATGAGAATGAATAGGGCGCGGAAGACATAGCACAGAATTCAAGAAATGTATCGCACGGAAGTTAAAAAAAGAAGAAGAAAATAATAATAATACATGTGTGCGGAAACCGTGAAAGGTTTGCGGCCCGCGGGGCTGCCGCGTGGTCCCAGTGGGCTAGGTGATAGAGTTAGAATATAGGTGTTTATTCCAGGTAGAACATGGAAGCTGGCTGTAAGTTGAACAAAGGAGATTACTGACAAAATAAACAATATACAATAAAATAAACAGCTACATTCCCAGCCATTTAGAGCGTGGTTGAAGTTGTCAAGAACAACATCCGGCGTATTTTGATTTATAATGCTGTCCAAATCCTATGACGGGTGAAATTTTCTACGTTGCCTCCCTCAAGCAGGAGAGCCTCCCAGGAGTAGCGTTCATGCCATGGGAGAACGTGCGAAACTTGTGAATGAGGTATGACTCCCTTTGTTCCCTGTAATAGGTGCTAGGGAACCCGGACTGGAGAAGGATGACGCGGATGTTTTCGAAACTGTGGAGTGGCAAACGCAGGTGCTTGGAAAGGGGTAAGCTGGGTAATGATGACACGTGAGCTTTGTGGTTGTTAAAGCGGAAGCGAAATGATGTCTTGGTCTGACCAATATACTCTTGTCCACACACCTCACAATGAAGTTTGTAAATCACATTGCTTGAGTCGCAGTCGAGGTCTTCGCTTATGTGAAACACAAAGTTGTCGAACTTGGATTTTGCCAGTTTGGTGTCTAAAATGTGCGGACAGACTTTGCACCGAGGTTTTCCGCATGGGTGGCACCCACCCTGGGTAGAGTTCTTTTTTGTTTTCGCATTGACAAGCAAGTCTCTCAGGTTCTTGTCCCGGCGGTACACCACTCTGGGCGGTTCCTTGAATATTAGTGACAACTTATTACTCTGTCTGATTATATTAAAGTGACGGCTTAGTATGTTACTTACTCTGGGAGCCGTTGAGGAGAATGTAAGGATTAAGTTTGTTTTGCTGTCGTCTTTGACCTTGTTTTCTGCCAGGATGGATGTGCGCTCTAGGTTGCGAGCGCGTTCAATCGCGTCATCGACTATTTCCCCGGGGTATTTCTGTCGTGACAGAGCGGCTTTGAGAGTCCTTGTATGTTGGTCAGATTCCTCTGTTGTAGAACATATTCTTCGGTATCTGTGCGCCTGAGAGTATGGAATGCTTGTTTTGCAGTGTTTCGGGTGGCTACTATGGAAATGAAGATATTGCTGCCTATCTGTGGGCTTTTTGTATAGTGTAGTCGAAAGGCAGTTGCCGTCTACCGATATCTGCACGTCGAGAAAATTAATTCTAGAGTCGGAGATACTGTGGGTGAACCTGATTGAGGGGTGCAGGGCATTAAACTGAGCTATGAATTCCAACAGGCTTGCCTCATCATGTTCCCATACAAGAAATATGTCGTCCAGGAAACGCTTGTAGAAAAGTGGTTTTTTTTGGCTGTTTCTCAATGAACGGAATTTCTAGAGACGCCATGAATATTCCGGCGTAGTTAGGTGCCATTTTTGTGCCCATCGCAGTACCGCTCATCTGGAGGTAGTGCTCACCATGAAACTCAAAATTGTTCGAACTCAGGACCAGTTCAAGAAGGACGGAAAGAGTTCCATTGTCCAAATCTACCGAAGATTTTGAGCTTTCGAAGGCTGCCAGTGTTGCCGCTATGCCGTCGGCGTGCGGGATGTTTGTATACAGGGAGCAAACATCCATAGTCGCTAGAAGGCCTCCTGTGGGGATGGTCAAGCTGGAAATCTCCCGAAGGAAATCGGGAGATTTCCAGCTTGACCATCCCCACAGGAGGCCTTCTAGCGACTATGGATGTTTGCTCCCTGTATACAAACATCCCGCACGCCGACGGCATAGCGGCAACACTGGCAGCCTTCGAAAGCTCAAAATCTTCGGTAGATTTGGACAATGGAACTCTTTCCGTCCTTCTTGAACTGGTCCTGAGTTCGAACAATTTTGAGTTTCATGGTGAGCACTACCTCCAGATGAGCGGTACTGCGATGGGCACAAAAATGGCACCTAACTACGCCGGAATATTCATGGCGTCACTAGAAATTCCGTTCATTGAGAAACAGCCAAAAAAAACCACTTTTCTACAAGCGTTTCCTGGACGACATATTTCTTGTAAGGGAACATGATGAGGCAAGCCTGTTGGAATTCATAGCTCAGTTTAATGCCCTGCACCCCTCAATCAGGTTCACCCACAGTATCTCCGACTCTAGAATTAATTTTCTCGACGTGCAGATATCGGTAGACGGCAACTGCCTTTCGACTACACTATACAAAAAGCCCACAGATAGGCAGCAATATCTTCATTTCCATAGTAGCCACCCGAAACACTGCAAAACAAGCATTCCATACTCTCAGGCGCACAGATACCGAAGAATATGTTCTACAACAGAGGAATTTGACCAACATACAAGGACTCTCAAAGCCGCTCTGTCACGACAGAAATACCCCGGGGAAATAGTCGATGACGCGATTGAACGCGCTCGCAACCTAGAGCGCACATCCATCCTGGCAGAAAACAAGGTCAAAGACGACAGCAAAACAAACTTAATCCTTACATTCTCCTCAACGGCTCCCAGAGTAAGTAACATACTAAGCCGTCACTTTAATATAATCAGACAGAGTAATAAGTTGTCACTAATATTCAAGGAACCGCCCAGAGTGGTGTACCGCCGGGACAAGAACCTGAGAGACTTGCTTGTCAATGCGAAAACAAAAAAGAACTCTACCCAGGGTGGGTGCCACCCATGCGGAAAACCTCGGTGCAAAGTTTGTCCGCACATTTTAGACACCAAACTGGCAAAATCCAAGTTCGACAACTTTGTGTTTCACATAAGCGAAGACCTCGACTGCGACTCAAGCAATGTGATTTACAAACTTCATTGTGAGGTGTGTGGACAAGAGTATATTGGTCAGACCAAGACATCATTTCGCTTCCGCTTTAACAACCACAAAGCTCACGTGTCATCATTACCCAGCTTACCCCTTTCCAAGCACCTGCGTTTGCCACTCCACAGTTTCGAAAACATCCGCGTCATCCTTCTCCAGTCCGGGTTCCCTAGCACCTATTACAGGGAACAAAGGGAGTCATACCTCATTCACAAGTTTCGCACGTTCTCCCATGGCATGAACGCTACTCCTGGGAGGCTCTCCTGCTTGAGGGAGGCAACGTAGAAAATTTCACCCGTCATAGGATTTGGACAGCATTATAAATCAAAATACGCCGGATGTTGTTCTTGACAACTTCAACCACGCTCTAAATGGCTGGGAATGTAGCTGTTTATTTTATTGTATATTGTTTATTTTGTCAGTAATCTCCTTTGTTCAACTTACAGCCAGCTTCCATGTTCTACCTGGAATAAACACCTATATTCTAACTCTATCACCTAGCCCACTGGGACCACGCGGCAGCCCCGCGGGCCGCAAACCTTTCACGGTTTCCGCACACATGTATTATTATTATTTTCTTCTTCTTTTTTTAACTTCCGTGCGATACATTTCTTGAATTCTGTGCTATGTCTTCCGCGCCCTATTCATTCTCATTAACCATTTGGTATTTGGTTGGCGCCCCATTCTATTCATATATATATATTTTTTATTTCTTTGTTTATTTTTTGTGCGTGTTAATATTTTCTTCTTTCAAAGTTCTCTTGTGCTACTAATTTTTCTCCTCTTTTTCCTTTTCGTTTTCTCTCCCAAATTCCTCTCTGCCTTCTCATTACGCACTCGGGCTTCGCTCAATATTTGCTGTCTTTTTCCCCCACGGCTGCCACTTTTTCACGGGAAGCGCACTGCCGGACACGGGTTGAAACGGCCGAGTTCATTTATGGGAAGAAGGGCGCCAGGATGTCTGGTAGAAAAAGCCCGACGGAAGGGCCTACCGAAGAAAAGAAGCAAAGATACGCATACGACACCACTGCAGGTTGCCGCTGCGGCGCGCAACAAGTGTCTCTCGTGCGCGTCCCCAGCAAGCGTCTCAGGATACCTGATACGGGCCGGCGGCGCGGACTCGGCGGCGTCTTGCGGGAGTGTCATAGAGAAGGGGGGGGAGTGCGGCTTCCCGGTGCGCCGAGAGCCGTGTTTAACGCTCCTTTCCCTTTTCTATCGCTGTTCAAATTCGTTGTCTTTTCTACTCCTTTACTATTTCCACCTCCCCGTTTTGCTCTGCGTTTTTTCTGTGTTTAATTTAGCCACTGCCCCTGTGAGAGCTGCTGCGCGGTCCATTATACGGCCCCTTGCCCTCACTCTCAAGTTTGCTTTGAGGGCGGAGTTTATACATCCTCGCCCGCTTTGTGTCCTTATATTGACAAGACTGTTTCATTGTAAGCCTGCCCTGACGAAGGGAATACCATTCCCGAAACTGTTGGCACAATAAACCTTTAAAACGAACAGTCACGTTTGTCGTAATATTGTACTTACACACACACACACACACACACACACACGCACACACGCACACACACACACACACACACACAACACATATATATATATATACACACACACACACACACACACACACATATATATATATATATATATATATATATATATATATATATATATATATATATATATATATATATATATATTATGAAGGGAGCCAACAGTCACCGAAACCAAGGTGCATAGGGGAACGTTAATTTTTTTTTTATGTGTTATGCTTATCAGTGGGATAATAATACTTAGATTAATAAATCGCTTAAAGAAAATTACTTATAAAGCAGCAGAAAAAACAACCATGCCGCCGGTGGGATCCGAACCCACGACCTCCGAATATCGCGTCCGGTGCTCTTACCAACTGAGCTACGGCGACGGCTGTCCAACCTGCTGCTCTCGTGGGTATTTATGTTTACTGGGTGTAAGCGAGCCTTGAGAGTGTTCACCAGCGCCACCCTCGACCATAGCGGCGGACGTAGCACGTCCTGTAATACCGCGAGCGTGACGTAGAACGTCATCTAACGGCGAGGGCGGAAACTGTGCGAGAGCCCTCTTATGCTACCTATGGCATTAAGACTGCCAGAACCGAGACCCTCGTTAAGCTATTAGCAGACAAGTTAAATGAAATGAGGGGCCCGTTTGACAAATTTTATGAAGGGAGCCAACAGTCACCGAAACCAAGGTGCATAGGGGAACGTTAATTTTTTTTTTATGTGTTATGCTTATCAGTGGGATAATAATACTTAGATTAATAAATCGCTTAAAGAAAATTACTTATAAAGCAGCAGAAAAAACAACCATGCCGCCGGTGGGATCCGAACCCACGACCTCCGAATATCGCGTCCGGTGCTCTTACCAACTGAGCTACGGCGACGGCTGTCCAACCTGCTGCTCTCGTGGGTATTTATGTTTACTGGGTGTAAGCGAGCCTTGAGAGTGTTCACCAGCGCCACCCTCGACCATAGCGGCGGACGTAGCACGTCCTGTAATACCGCGACCGTGACGTAGAACGTCATCTAACGGCGAGGGCGGAAACTGTGCGAGAGCCCTCTTATGCTACCTATGGCATTAAGACTGCCAGAACCGAGACCCTCGTTAAGCTATTAGCAGACAAGTTAAATGAAATGAGGGGCCCGTTTGACAAATTTTATGAAGGGAGCCAACAGTCACCGAAACCAAGGTGCATAGGGGAACGTTAATTTTTTTTTTTTGTGTTATGCTTATCAGTGGGATAATAATACTTAGATTAATAAATCGCTTAAAGAAAATTACTTATAAAGCAGCAGAAAAAACAACCATGCCGCCGGTGGGATCCGAACCCACGACCTCCGAATATCGCGTCCGGTGCTCTTACCAACTGAGCTACGGCGACGGCTGTCCAATCTGCTGCTCTCGTGGGTATTTATGTTTACTGGGTGTAAGCGAGCCTTGAGAGTGTTCACCAGCGCCACCCTCGACCATAGCGGCGGACGTAGCACGTCCTGTAATACCGCGAGCGTGACGTAGAACGTCATCTAACGGCGAGGGCGGAAACTGTGCGAGAGCCCTCTTATGCTACCTATGGCATTAAGACTGCCAGAACCGAGACCCTCGTTAAGCTATTAGCAGACAAGTTAAAATGAAATGAGGGGCCCGTTTGACAAATTTTATGAAGGGGAGCCAACAGTCACACCGAAACCAAGGTGCATAGGGGAACGTTAATTTTTTTTTTATGTGTTATGCCTTATCAGTGGGATAATAATACTTAGATTAATAAATCGCTTAAAGAAAATTACTTATAAAGCAGCAGAAAAAACAACCATGCCGCCGGTGGGATCCGAACCCACGACCTCCGAATATCGCGTCCGGTGCTCTTACCAACTGAGCTACGGCGACGGCTGTCCAATCTGCTGCTCTCGTGGGTATTTATGTTTACTGGGTGTAAGCGAGCCTTGAGAGTGTTCACTCAGCGCCACCCTCGACCATAAGCGGCGGACGTAGCACGTCCTGTAATACCGCGAGCGTGACGTAGAACGTCATCTAACGGCGAGGGCGGAAACTGTGCGAGAGCCCTCTTATGCTACCTATGGCATTAAGACTGCCAGAACCGAGACCCTCGTTTAAGCTATTAGCAGACAAGTTAAATGAAATGAGGGGCCCGTTTGACAAATTTTATGAAGGGAGCCAACAGTCACACGAAACCAAGGTGCATAGGGGAACGTTAATTTTTTTTATATGTGTTATGCTTATCAGTGGGATAATAATACTTAGATTAATAAATCGCTTAAAAGAAAATTACTTATAAAGCAGCAGAAAAAACAACCATGCCGCCGGTGGGATCCGAACCCACGACCTCCGAATATCGCGTCCGGTGCTCTTACCAACTGAGCTACGGCGACGGCTGTCCAATCTGCTGCTCTCGTGGGTATTTATGTTTACTGGTGTAAGCGAGCCTTGAGAGTGTTCACCAGCGCCACCCTCGACCATAGCGGCGGACGTAGCACGTCCTGTAATACCGCGAGCGTGACGTAGAACGTCATCTAAACGGCGAGGGCGGAAACTGTGCGAGAGCCCTCTTATGCTACCTATGGCATTAAGACTGCCAGAACCGAGACCCTCGTTAAGCTATTAGCAGACAAGTTAAATGAAATGAGGGGCCCG